>NC_134273.1:80944011-81250436 GCF_031893055.1 Leptodactylus fuscus
AATGCATCATCATAGAGATCCAGTATCTGCCATGTATAACACGGACCACCCACCTTATGGGAGTTGCGGTACAAACCAGTATCAGCATGCGTTCCTATTTCATATCTAGCTATGGGGCCTCTTATCCTTTAGGTACACCCCTCAGCTGCCCCTTGGCATTCCCCATTCGAAATACTTAAAGGGAACGTGTCACCAAAAATTGCCATTTTTCAATCAAGTTTTTTATGTGAAAGTTATATTTCTGATGATTTTATTTTTCATTACCTATATTATAATAAAGTACAATATCCTACAATTTTCACTCTGCCCACTAGGCCTAATAATAGACTAACACTTGTCAATTCTGTAAGGATTTTTGCAGCAGTCACCTCATTTACATCACAGACAGAACATCATGGATCTATCATCGCATCCATATTTAGAAAACTCTTCCATAGAATTGCCCCCAGTCTGTTGCTGCCTGTAGCCATGACTGTGCTGTAAAGCATATCACTAATTGCTGTTAACGGAGCTGAGGAGAAGCTCAGGCAAGATGGCCGCCCCTATATCATTCTATAGAAAAAAAAATTAAAATGTGATATAATTCACTATGGTTTTAATCAATAAAAAATTGGTGAAAAATTCCTTTTAAAGGGGTCTCCACTTTGGACAATCCCCACTTGTTAGAAGGATCAGCTGCAAGTAAGATGATGGCAAAATTCGCCCTTCTTCAGCGATGCGAGCGTAAGTTTTCATTTTCCTTGCAGCACCACCACTGGCGAGATGAGGAATTACACCATGTCCATTCACATCAATGGGTTGTCTGTATAATACAGGACAGGACTGGTCCTCCAGCGTGAGAGACGCTCTTGCTAAGAGACCCCCCCTTTATTAACTCCTTAATAGGGTGTATGACAATGTTTTTTCTAACCCGGGCCACCCCTTTATTATTTGTAGGAATACAATACACTCAGCCATGTTGTGTGACCTGTCGTGACTTTAGGGCTGATCTTTATACAGTATTTTGGGATTTCTTTGCTTCTGACATTCGGTCCTATAGACCTGTACATACGATGGATGATCGCTTTAGAGGATCTTTGTGTATTTTCTTCACTTCTATGCATTGTTATACTGGATTCACGCCTCATCCCTCTTTTATACAATCTCTTTTTAAGCCGAACTCTTTTGTATAAGGACTTGGAAATACAAAATGACAATTTCTTTCCGAAAACACAATAACGTTTTGAAGATGGAAACAATTTTTGCAACGTGAAAGAAAAATCTTGTTACATTTTACTTGTGATGTGCTCATTTCATATCTACATGTTTTCAATAAAGCTATTCAATAAATTGGAATTTCTCGCGCGACTGTTTTGTATGGACGATGGGGGCCGGACCCCTCTACATAAGCCTCGGGTTATGGGATCCTTATAGAAGACATAGGCCAAGTGTTCTGTCCGAGGGGTCTCCGATGCTCCGTTCTGGTTCTATCCTGCTCCATTGTATTGGAACTGGACGGAACCGCCATCGAAATGAATGAAGCGCGGAACGTACTCGGATCTAAATGCCTTCCTTTAAGATATTGGCACCCACTTGGTCCTATATAAGGGGCCATACAGCGACTCTACTATTCACGACCTATAAGCTCTTGGGTGCAAATCTTTACCGTAAAATGTTTTACAATCCAACGTGAATAAATGTCTATGAAATCTAAATAAGCAATTCTTTATATTTATTACCATTTGTTACTATAGCGCCGTCCTAGGCCCCAGCGCAGTAGAGAGGATGGGTCAGTCGCCAAACAATAAACCAGGATGATGAGAGAAGATTTCGGAGAGACGATGTTGTTATTCTGATACAGAATTATTACACCGCCATATAAAGTGACATCATACAGAGCAGGACTTGGCAGATTCACCAATGTAAAATAATATATTAGAATCTATGATCTACAATGAAATAATATATCCACTCTATGTACATATAAATAGCGTATCACAATAACGCCTTATAGTTACTCACTCATCTGCTACATTGGAGGATTCGTTACCCCGAGGATACAAGTACACGATCAGAAAATCTGCTCTGAAATCCATGTGCAAAATTCGGTTTTGGGACGGATTTTCATACCTGTACTTTTGGATTTTTGTCCAGGACAAAAAAGAGTCTACTTTAGTTTTTATAAAGAGCACCACCCCATGACTGTGTCTGGTATTGCAACTTATTCCCCATTCAAATAACTAGGGTTGAACTTGCAGTACCAAATACTGTACAGCCCATGGACAGGAGCGGCCTGGTTGTGGAAAAGAAAACCCCTTTAAATGGGCCATAAATAAGACAATACTTGTGCAATATTTTAAGAGGACGGGTCCAATATTTGGATATTTCATTGGTCTAAATTTTTTAAAGACATATCAAAAATGTTGTAAAATTCATCTTTTGTCCCTATTCCTCCAGACTCCTTTGTGCACATGCATGCTTTGCTAAGCTTGCACAATAAGGAGACAAGAATAAGCTACTGCCCCTACCTCCCCCCTCTGGCAGGGGCTGAAGTTCGTCAACATCAAATGAATGGGGCTGAGCTGCAATACCAAGCACTGCCATTATACTATGTATGGCGCTGTGCTTGGTAAGCGGGGAAGAGGTATATTTGCACATGTACTATAACGAATCATTTTGACTAATTGGACTTCTCCACGTTGCGGAAATGCAGCTTTTTTTGTTGCAGATTTTGCTGCAATTTTTTGAGCGACAGCCAAGAGTGGATTGAGCAGAAGGGAGAAGTATAAGAGCTTTCTATATATTCCCCATTTCTTTTGCAGTCATTTTTGGCTTTGGCTCAAAAAAACGCAGAAAAATCTGCAACGTGGGACCTCAGCCTTAAAGGGATTACACCTTCTGATATGTCTCATTAGGGTATATGTGCCAGTGTACACTAGATGCCCTGTAATGATTCTGTAGGTGCCCAATCAGGGTGAGCCTGCCATAGACAACTGCGACCTTGATGCCCATAAAAACCAATCAGGGTTCTGCAGTTTTCCGGTGCAATTTACAACATAAACGCTGAGCTCTGATTGGCTGCCATAAGCTGCAAGGTCACGTTCCCCACCGCACATGTCATACACAAGGCCCAGTATTCCAGTGTTCCAATATGTCTTTAACGTTCAACATGAAAAAGGTTTGCAAACAATGTTGGCAGCAGAAATTCATCCGTCACAACCACGTTCTTCATCGCTGATACGTGCTAGAATCTCCTAGTAATAAAGATCATTGCTCTTCAGGAACGGCAAGCATTTATAGGTGGTGTCATCCAGCTTTGTGCAGGCCAGGTTTGGCAGACACGGACAAGCGTGATGCATTCTTTTTCCAAAAAATGGCATCTGTGGAAATAACACAAAGGACACAAAAATAGCTACATTACCCCAAGTGTGAAGATGCAGCTGCCAAGCTTTGTGAACCAGCATATTACAGTTGTAAGGGAGCCGTAGTACTATAGCCCCAGTATAGTTTATACTACTATGTGTCTGGGCCATAGAAAAGGACCCCAAATTCTAAAGCAAGTCATATTCTTGGTCACATTTGCAGCACAGGCAAGTGTAGGGGATCATACAAGTTGTTTTGCAGATTCGTGTTTGTGAATGACATGCTGACATATATACAGTATATACAGTCCTATGAAAAAGTTTGGGCACCCCTATTAATCTTAATCATTTTTAGTTCTAAATATTTTGGTATTTGCAACAGCCATTTCAGTTTGATATATCTAATAACTGATGGACACAGTAATATTTCAGGATTGAAATGAGGTTTATTGTACTAACAGAAAATGCGCAATATGCATTAAACCAAAATTTGACCGGTGCAAAAGTATGGGCACCTCAACAGAAAAGTGACATTAATATTTAGTAGATCCTCCTTTTGCAAAGATAACAGCCTCTAGTTGCTTCCTGTAGCTTTTAATCAGTTCCTGGATCCTGGATAAAGGTATTTTGGACAAACAATTCAAGTTCAGTTAAGTTAGATGGTCGCCGAGCATGGACAGCCCGCTTCAAATCATCCCACAGATGTTCAATGATATTCAGGTCTGGGGACTGGGATGGCCATTCCAGAACATTGTAATTGTTCCTCTGCATGAATGCCTGAGGATTTGGAGCGGTGTTTTGGATCATTGTCTTGCTGAAATATCCATCCCCGGCGTAACTTCAACTTCGTCACTGATTCTTGAACATTATTCTCAAGAATCTGCTGATACTGAGTGGAATCCATGCGACCCTCAACTTTAACAAGATTCCCGAAGCCGGCATTGGCCACACAGCCCCAAAGCATGATGGAACCTCCACCAAATTTTACAGTGGGTAGCATGTGTTTTTCTTGGAATGCTGTTTCTTTTTGGACGCCATGCATAACGCCTTTTTTTATAACCAAACAACTCAATTTTTGTTTCCAAAATGAAGCTGCCTTGTCCAAATGTGCTTTTTCATACCTCAGGCAACTCTATTTGTGGCGTACGTGCAGAAACGGCTTCTTTCTCATCACTCTCCCTGACAGCTTCTATTTGTGCAAAGTGCGCTGTATTGTTACCGATGCACAGTGACACCATCTGCAGCAAGATGATGCTGCAGCTCTTTGGAGGTGGTCTGTGGATTGTCCTTGACTGTTCTCACCATTCTTCTTCTCTGCCTTTCTGATATTTTTCTTGGCCTGCCACTTCTGGGCTTAACAAGAACTGTCCCTGTGGTCTTCCATTTCCTTACTATGTTCCTCACAGTGGAAACTGACAGGTTAAATCTCTGAGACAGCTTTTTGTATCCTTCCGCTGAACAACTATGTTGAACAATCTTTGTTGTCAGATCATTTGAGAGCGGGCTGTCCATGTTCGGCGACCATCAAACTTAACTGAACTTGAATTGTTTTGTAGAAAGAAATGGTCCAAAATACCTTCATCCAGGATCCAGGAACTGATTAGAAGCTACAGGAAGCGACTAGAGGCTGTTATCTTTGCAAAAGGAGGATCTACTAAATATTAATGTCACTTTTCTGTTGAGGTGCCCATATTTTTGCACCGGTCAAATTTTGGTTTAATGCATATTGCGCATTTTCTGTTAGTACAATAAACCTCATTTCAATCCTGAAATATTACTGTGTCCATCAGTTATTAGATATATCAAACTGAAATGGCTGTTGCAAACACCAAAATATTTAGAACTAAAAATGATTAAGATTAATAGGGGTGCCCAAACTTTTTCATAGGACTGTATATATATATATATATATATATATATATATATATATATATATATATATATACTGTATATATGTTTGTGGGTTGCAGATCAGTATTCGCAAACAGTAAAAATCACAACGGTCATAGCACTTAGTCAGGCCTCCTTCCTAGTTGTCTGACATCTCTGACGTCACATGAACCCAGCCTGCGTCCCGGGTCATGTGACGTCCGATATCATTGCAGAAGGACGGCAGCAGAGGCCAATAGCGTAGGAGCCGGGAGACAGGTAAGAAACAGTAGTTTTTTATGTTTTTATTCCCCCGGGTCTCCAATTATTATACTGTGGGGTCTGAAAAGAACCCAGAGTATAATAATTGTTTATGGGTGTCCACAGTGGGACATAATACTGTGTGCAGGGGCCACTATGGGGGATAATACTGTGTGCAGGGGCCACTATGGGGCATAATACTGTGTGCAGGGGCCACTAAGGGACATACTACTGTGTGCAGGGGCCACTATGGGGTATAATACTGTGTGCAGGGGCCACTAAGGGACATAATATTGTGTGCAGTGGCTACTATGGGTATAATACTGTGTGCAGGGGCCACTATGGGTATAATACTGTGTGCAGGGGCCACTATGGGACATAATACTGTGTGCAGGGGCCACTATGGGGTATAATACTGTGTGCAGGGGCCACTATGGAGTATAATACTGTGTGCAGGGGCCACTATGAGGGATAATACTGTGTGCAGGGGCCACTATGGGACATAATACTGTGTGCAGGGGTCACTATGGGGCATAATACTGTGTGCAGGGGCCACTATGAGGGATAATACTGTGTGCAGGGGCCACTAAGGGGCATAATATTGTGTGCAGGAGCGACTAAGGGACATAGAGCGTGCAGGAATGCGGAGGAGAGGGTCGGTCGAGGTCTTCGGTGTTGGTGTAGGTTGGGGGGGCCCATGTCAAAAGTTCACCACGGGGCCCCGCCATTCCTAGTTACGCCACTGTCTATGGTCTATTAGTATGGTACGAGTTATAGGGCAATCTCCACTAAACAGGCAGCCTTCATAGTAGATGTCCCTGGCCTCGCCTTCCTTGTGAAATACATGGGTGACATTGGCAGACAGTTGACGTAAGTATGTAAGACAAGTACGTATGTTGAGGCAATGACAGGAAAAATGATCTGCTGCGAAACCCTTGTATGTCACCGCCCTGATGATGCCGGTTACTCAACATGTATCATCCATAAATGTGCTGTGCTGGAATACTACAACTCTTACCATCCTCTGCCGGGGACATGCTGGGAGTTGTAGTTTCACAACAGACTGGTGATAACTATAGCGGGTGTTATGATGACGATGTGCGTTGGCAGATATGGATCATGTTATAGATATCAGCAGAATATTAGGGCAATAAGGGGATATTATATCTGCCAACAGAGCCAAATCTGCTGGGGGTGTTCCAAAATTGTATCCCAATCTGTGCAATGTCTGTCCAAAAGTGGCTGACCATATAAGTCTGTATGTATGGGACATTGACCTATACATGCTCGGTCCCCATTTATCAACACCGTAGTCTGGAACATTGGACAAGGACATTGAGGCCTACATTTCAGGACGGATATAAATTCTCAATCTCCTTCACAAAAAATAAGAGGAATTGGGGAAGTTTTATCAACAATTTTCATAATATTTATGACTTAGCGAAAATGGCGCAAATGACAATTTGATGAAGATGGCTCTTGTGGCGTAAATGTTATTTGTATTATTATTTCGGCCTACTTTCTGTATCATCTATGTAAACTGTCCGATGGTCAAATCGTTCTTGTTGCCCATGGCAAACAATCCCAGCCAAGCTTTCAGGTCTCCAAAAATGATTGGTTGACTAACAAGGTCTGGATTTACGGAAATGGCGTAGCTTTTTGTGCTGTTACGGTGACGCATATTTACTTCTATGGGACTTCGCCCTCGTGCATTTATTTCTATGGGCCCAGACGCACGGTAGTAGTTTTTGCAGGCTGTAAATATGGAGCAGGTCTATATATATTTGCAGCTCGGTATATTCAATTCAATGTATGGGTCAGTGAAAATCACGTGTGTAGTCCACGCCATTCTTACTGTACTCCGCACATGAGGCCTCAGGGTATGTTTACACGGAGAAGTCTGCCGTGAATTTGGTAATGATTCCGTCCCGAATCTGCCTCCCAGAGATCGTAGCAGGACGGTGAAAAAAATCACACAATCTTGGGAGTCCCTGTCGATAAGGCCCATTTGTCTGATATAAAATGTGAGGTATATGAAGTCCTACCATAGGACATTCATAAACCTACCAGGGTAGCAGGGGTAGCGGCTGCCACACGGCCCGGGACATTAGGGGCCCTGCGACAGCTGCTACCGTTGCGTTTTTTTTCTTTTCTTAATAGGCCGTTACTGGTTCCAGGCCCTATTTACTTACCGATCCTGGCAGGGACTGGGATCGGTAAGTGACGCCACGGGCCCCACAAACATCATCATTATACTCAGGGGTCTTTTCAGACTCCCAAGTATGATGATCGGAGGCCCGGTGGAGGTTAGGTAACATAATAAATATGTTACTTACCTCTCCGGGCAGGTTCGGGCCTACTTCTGGACGCTCCCTGACGTGACATGACCGGGACCTGCGTTCTGGGTAATGTGATGTCCCGGACATTATTGAAGATGGCCGACACTACCGAGGACTGCAGCGGGGCCGGAGATAGGTAAGTAATAGTGTTTTTTGTGTTGGTATCCCCCCCCCCCCCCCCCTGGGTCTCCGATTATTATACTCTGGGGTCTGAACAGATCCCAGAGTATAATAATTGTAAATAGGTGTCCACAGTGGGACACAATAGTGTGTGTAGGGGCCACTATGGGACATAATACTGTGCATAGGTGTCACTATGGGGCATAAGGACTAGTTCACACGGGGACATGGACGCTGATTTTGACAGCAGATTTTGCGGCCAAATCAGCGTCCATACAATGTCCACACTATGTGAACTGCTCCCGCCGCGACCATCGCGGTCACGGCTTTCACCTCCGCTGTCGGCTCAAATGAATGAGCCGACATGGAGGGCGCTGTGGCTGGCTCATCGCAAGCGGCTTCCGCCCGAAAGATAGGTCATGTCGCTTCTTTTTCTGCTAGCGAGCTAGCAGAAAAAAAAAAGCGAGCAGTTCACATAGGGATACATTGTATGGACGCTGATTTGGCCGCGAAATCCGCTGTCAAAATCAGCGTCCATGTCCCCGTGTGAAATAGCCCTAATACTGTGTGCAGGGGACACTATGGTGTATAATACTGTGTGCAGGGGGCCACTATGGGGCATAATACTGTGCATAGGTGTCACTATGGGGCATAATACTATGTACAGGGGCCACTATAGGGCATAATACTGTGTGCAGGGGTCACTATGGGGCATAATACTATGTACAGGGGCCACTATGGGACATAATACTGTGTGCAGGGGCCACTATGGTGTATAATACTGTGTGCAGGGGGCCACTATGGGGCATAATACTATGTACAGGGGCCACTATAGGGCATAATACTGTGTGCAGCGGCCATTATGGGGTATAATACTGTGTGTAGGAGCCACTATGGGACATCGTACTGTGTGCAGGGGCCACTATGGGAGATAATACTGTGTGCAGGGGCCACTATGGGACATAACACTGTGTATAGGGGCCACTATGGGGCATAATACTGTGTGCAGGGGCCACTATGGGACATAACATGGTGTATAGGGGCCACTATGGGACATAATACTGTGTGCAGGGGCCACTATGGGACATAATACTGTGTGCAGGGGCCACTATGGGACATAACACTGTGTATAGGGGCCACTATGGGGCATAATACTGTGTGCAGGGGCCACTATGGGACATAACACTGTGTATAGGGGCCACTATGGGACATAATACTGTGTGCAGGGGCCACTATGGGACATAATACTGTGTGCAGCGGCCATTATGGGGTATAATACTGTGTGTAGGAGCCACTATGGGACATCGTACTGTGTGCAGGGGCCACTATGGGAGATAATACTGTGTGCAGGGGCCACTATGGGACATAACACTGTGTATAGGGGCCACTATGGGGCATAATACTGTGTGCAGGGGCCACTATGGGACATAACATGGTGTATAGGGGCCACTATGGGACATAATACTGTGTGCAGGGGCCACTATGGGACATAATACTGTGTGCAGGGGCCACTATGGGACATAACACTGTGTATAGGGGCCACTATGGGGCATAATACTGTGTGCAGGGGCCACTATGGGACATAACACTGTGTATAGGGGCCACTATGGGACATAATACTGTGTGCAGGGGCCACTATGGGACATAATACTGTGTGCAGCGGCCATTATGGGGTATAATACTGTGTGTAGGAGCCACTATGGGACATCGTACTGTGTGCAGGGGCCACTATGGGACATAACACTGTGTATAGGGGCCACTATGGGGCATAATACTGTGTGCAGGGGCCACTATGGGACATAACACTGTGTATAGGGGCCACTATGGGACATAACACTGTGTGCAGGGGCCACTATGGGACATAATACTGTGTATAGGTGACACTATGGGGAATAATAGTGTGTTCGCCACGGGGCCCCGCCATTCCTAGTTACGCCACTGCATAGGACCCCATAGAATTGTATGGAGCAGTCGTATGCGTATGTGCATTGGCCCTTATTCACATTTTGGTTTATTCCTCACTCTTCAAATGCTCGTAGACCTTGCAAATAAAGTCAATTTATTGGGTGTTTCAATCCTTAATTATGTGGAATTAGCAGCGGCGACAATTAATTATCAGCCAGCACTTACTTTATGACTTAATGGATGGCAGTCATCGCCTTCATTGCCAAGTGGAGTGCACATCCGTAAGCTTCTTATCCAGAGGCTGACGGCGCAGCACATGCCTCCTCCACACTGAGCGTCTCTTTCACAAGCCTGCAAATAGGAAGAAGAGGCAAACTAATGCATCGTGTAACAAAAGCAGAAAGACGCAACGGCGTACCTGGAAGGAATGCCATTGTGCGGAGTCCTTGTAATAGTTGCAAAATAACAAAAACGTTTTTAGGAGGCGACGAGTATTGTGCGGTACAAGGTGAACGCAGTATTACGGTATTACTATTCATTCATATATTTGTATACAACTAAATAAAAATACGGAGAACATTCCATACAATAGGTATAGATGTAACAGAGCTGGCAGGGTGCACAATGCCATCATTCTGTAGCCTTGGAGCATCTGTATTAGGGACACAATACCTGGAGCTCACGAGGTTCTACTGAACAGAACAAGTAACACGTAAGATCCATGCACATGTTCAAATCCGATGGTCTGTTCTGATCGAAATGGAGCAGGTACTCTCAGGTTGTTTCATCCGAAAGAAAGAACCCATATCTAGCACCTTTAAGCTGAGAAAACAGGATCGTCTTATGATCATAACTAGAACTAGTGCTGCAATTGAGGTTAGAAGGGTGTTCGAGCCTGAAGGTTGATGGACTATCCCTAGGAAAGGTCATTTAATGGGTTTTTGGGGCTTAGAATAGGTCATCAATTGAAGATCGGTAGGGGGACAATAGTAAATCTGTGGATCAGCTGTTTAAAGTGGTAGTAACACTCCGATAAACTCAACAGCTCAGTCCCTTTAAAGTGAATGTGGATGAGCTGCAATACCCAGCACAGCCACTCTACAATGTATGGCGTACTTCTCACCAGAATGCTGTAGTGACTTCAAACAGCTGAACGGTTGTCGTACCCCGACCAATCCTAAGAATAAGTCATCAAGCGACTTACTCACAAACCCCTTTAATATCAGATTGTTGGGGTCTGACACCTGGCACCACCACCAATCAGCTGTTTTGCAGCACAGTGTATGGAGCCAGAAACTCCAAGTTGCAGTTGCAATGGCACAGAATGGCCACCACATATGGACAACAGCCTGACTCTTTTTCTGTAATGAGACCGGCTTGGATGTAATATCTAAATTGGATTTCCAAGAAATCAATGAAGGCTATCACAAAAAGCACAAATACTCAGGGAACACTTTATCCCTTCAGTGCATCACACCATGTATTAACATAATAGGCGCTCAGATTACACCGGCATAATAACCCAGTGACAAGGAACTGGCCATTGACCCATTCATTGCTGGCGTCAGAATTTACACCTAAAATCTTGTGTTTTGTACTCACTCCTATCTGTCTTTCCTTGATCTCCTGCACTGTTTTGGATGACGGGGACACCCCGCATTGTAATGCAGAGCTACAGTCTATGGGGATCAGGGCTAGATGAAAGGGGGAAGAAACATTAGGTCTTACACCCCCAAAACACACAGTTTGTAGGAATAAAAGAAAAGATGAAGATGCGACCAGTGAATGATCGGTAGAGATCTGACCTCAGGGACCATCACAGATTATGACCATGAAGGGACCTCAGAGCTGGTTTAGTGCTGCACCCCTTTCACTATTTTTGCTCCATCTGACTGCTTTGCACAATTGGATAGACCGGAGCCCTATTTTCCATTATGCTCATGGTTCCTGGAGTCAGACCACCACTGATGATAGAATCGTGGAATATCCTACTAATATTTCTGGAATACCCTTTAAACCAGGGGTAGGGAACCTTTGGCTCTCCAGCTGCTGTGAAACTACAACTCCCAGCATGCTCCATTCACTTCCATGGGAGTTCCCAGAACAGCAGTGCCAGTATGCATACGTTCCCTACCCCTGCTTTAAACCATGTCCTCTAGGGTAACTACTCAGTTTACCCTCCATAAAACTGAGCCCTGACCGAATTGCATCTGCAGAATTCTAGGTGACAGTTTCTCCAAGGTCTCCTTTTTTTGCAGGGGTCCAAGGAACCGAATTAGCAGCATCATAGTGATCCGTGGTACTTTTAGTTTGACCCATGGTTGGGAAGAGATTTATTGTATCATCACAGTAAGATCTTAGTCTTCCGGGTTATACTCTATATAAGCATGGCTACTTAGTAGGAATAATTGAATGACTGCACCTTTTAACAGTATTTGTCCAAGTAACATTGTATTCTCAGACTGAAGTTATCCAAAATCCAGGACTAAACCGAGACATCCGACAGTGACATCTGGACTTACTTTTGCAACTGTAGATTTTACCCAATATCCTGCACAGAACTATGATAGAACAGAAGTGACCGGTGGTCAGACCCATAGATAACCGGACCCCATAACATCTCACCCTATCCATCCTAGGTCACCCATGCCTTCATCCATACAGCTTATTCCAGAACACCATTGCTCCATTTTGTTCCCGGAGACTGTTAAACAAATATTGGCTCAGGATGTTGTTCTTTCATTGCTCACTTTATTTTCATTGATATTTTTGGATTTTTTGTGTGACTTAATAAATCATTGCATCTCAAGCCCTATAATTAGTCATAATTGGTTCTAAGAACCCTCCCGGAGAATTTAATGAACCTTCAATTGTAGAAGTCAAGTTAGGCAGGACACTACTCCATCTACACTGAGGCAATGGAAAATCCCAGTGGGTTGGTGGTTGTTTACATAGAAAATGGTCAATCCAAGGAGTCAAATCTGATTAGAAAAGGAATTAACCCATAAATTTAATATGAGTCAAATAAAACTCAATCCTAGAGTAGGTGGGTAAGGGAAAGAAGGTGCGAATTAATAGATGCAACCAGTAAACCAGCCATGGCATGTTGTAAACTACTCATCCAGAATGAAGAAACCACCAGGTACTTAATGTGCAGTTCTAGTTATGATAGACCCCTTGATCTTTAGCCCAAAATTGACCATGAAGACCTTTGGCATTGGGTAATACATCTCTGAGAAGACCCAAAGAGAAGACCTTAAAAGAAGTCAGGACACTCTAGAGGAATGCTATTCAGGTGGTTACCAAATTTTGGAACCTTCAAGAAAGTTCTGGTTATGATTGACCCAACATTCAATCTTTGTTCTTTTGCAACTTATGGATCTATGGTATTAGATTAACTCAAGTAAAAAGATCTTTAGGACCTATGGTATCGGGTGGGAGAAAACACGGAGAAGAACCAAAAGGAAGACAAGACATTTGAGTCATTCGCCAAAAGTTGTAACCTCTTTGAGATGACCCTCAAAAATTGCATTAGATAGTCATCTTGGTACAAATGCCCATTGGCCGGTATCTGTAATTTATGGTGGAACTGGACATCTGTCACACGAAATATAGTATGGACAAGGGTTGATTTTCTCAAAGAGGTGGACTTTTGGAGAATTTTCACTTACCCCGGTGATGACTGCAGCGTCTCCAGACTTTAGAAGGAGGACAGCACCAAACAGGAGTGACAATAGCTGTACTTTTTTCATAATAAATAAAAAGAAGGTTGTATAAGGAGACGATCTATATCCAAGCAAAGCTCCTTAGGGGTTGTCTAGATCAACCCAGAAAGTCAACAGAAGATCCGATGTTGAGTAGGTGATGGGTCTGAGGAGAGGACTTGCTGTTGGTGGCAGCAGATGAAGAAAGTGTCTTGTGTCTTGGTCTCTTTTTCCAGTTTCTTGCGCTGTTATAAAGCTTGGCTTGTCATTCAAACCGACCTCCATGACTCAGAACAAGATAAAGCTGAGCACAACGATGTCATAGGTGCCAATCACAGGGTGGGAGACAGGCAGCAAACTCCGCACCCACGCCCATCAGCCGCAGAGCCTCTATTCATTGGTCGCAGAAATTAGCAGCAGAATTCGCATTTCTGAGACGCTCAGTTTACAAGGTTATTCCATTTCTGTTTCTATGATCAGCCCTCTCCAGCTCAAGTAGTGATGTGAATGGAAAAACAAAACCACATGCAGAAGGGAATACTCCAGAGGTGGCACCAAACTGGCTACACATCAGGGTATGTGATAAGGGAGGTGCGAGCTCAGGTACAAGGAGAGATAGCAAGAGAATAGTCTGAAGATATTATAGTTTATTACTATGAATGGAAACTATATACTATGGAATGAAACTATTATAGGAATCTATAGAATGAACTTACATTGTTACAGTGTGTGGGGAACCTATAGCTACATAGTTACACCTAATAACGATCCTCCACTAGGAGTTCAGCTAAGGTGTTTGGAGGTCAGAATAGTGAGCGCAGCTCTGGAGTATAATACAGGATAAGTAATGTAATGTATGTACAAAGTGACTGTACCAGCAGAATAGTGAGCGCAGCTCTGGAGTATAATACAGGATAAGTAATGTAATGTATGTACACAGTGACTGCACCAGCAGAATAGTGATCGCAGCTCTGGAGTATAATACAGGATAAGTAATGTAATGTATGTACACAGTGACTGCACCAGCAGAATAGTGAGCGCAGCTCTGGAGTATAATACAGGATAAGTAATGTAATGTATGTACAAAGTGACTGTACCAGCAGAATAGTGAGCGCAGCTCTGGAGTATAATACAGGATAAGTAATGTAATGTATGTACACAGTGACTGCACCAGCAGAATAGTGAGCGCAGCTCTGCAGTATAATACAGGATAAGTAATGTAATGTATGTACATAGTGACTGCACCAGCAGAATAGTGAGCGCAGCTCTGGGGTATAATACAGGATAAGTAATGTAATGTATGTACACAGTGACTGCACCAGCAGAATAGTGAGCGCAGCTCTGGAGTATAATACAGGATAAGTAATGTAATGTATGTACACAGACTGTACCAGCAGAATAGTGAGCGCAGCTCTGGAGTATAATACAGAATAAGTAATGTAATGTATGTACATAGTGACTGCACCAGCAGAATAGTGAGCGCAGCTCTGGAGTATAATACAGGATAAGTAATGTAATGTATGTACACAGTGACTGTACCAGCAGAATAGTGAGCGCAGCTCTGGAGTATAATACAGGATAAGTAATGTAATGTATGTACACAGTGACTGTACCAGCAGAATAGTGAGCGCAGCTCTGGAGTATAATACAGGATAAGTAATGTAATGTATGTACACAGTGACTGCACCAGCAGAATAGTGAGCGCAGCTCTGGAGTATAATACAGGATAAGTAATGTAATGTATGTACAAAGTGACTGTACCAGCAGAATAGTGATCGCAGCTCTGGAGTATAATACAGGATAAGTAATGTAATGTATGTACACAGTGACTGCACCAGCAGAATAGTGAGCGCAGCTCTGCAGTATAATACAGGATAAGTAATGTAATGTATGTACATAGTGACTGCACCAGCAGAATAGTGAGCGCAGCTCTGGGGTATAATACAGGATAAGTAATGTAATGTATGTACACAGTGACTGCACCAGCAGAATAGTGAGTGCAGCTCTGGAGTATAATACAGGATAAGTAATGTAATGTATGTACACAGACTGTACCAGCAGAATAGTGAGCGCAGCTCTGGAGTATAATACAGGATAAGTAATGTAATGGATGTACACAGACTGTACCAGCAGAATAGTGAGCGCAGCTCTGGAGTATAATACAGAATAAGTAATGTAATGTATGTACATAGTGACTGCACCAGCAGAATAGTGAGCGCAGCTCTGGAGTATAATACAGGATAAGTAATGTAATGTATGTACACAGTGACTGTACCAGCAGAATAGTGAGCGCAGCTCTGGAGTATAATACAGGATAAGTAATGTAATGTATGTACACAGTGACTGTACCAGCAGAATAGTGAGCGCAGCTCTGGAGTATAATACAGGATAAGTAATGTAATGTATGTACACAGTGACTGCACCAGCAGAATAGTGAGCGCAGCTCTGAAGTATAATACAGGATAAGTAATGTAATGTATGTACACAGTGACTGTACCAGCAGAATAGTAAGCGCAGCTCTGGAGTATAATACAGGATAAGTAATGTAATGTATGTACACAGTGACTGTACCAGCAGAATAGTGAGCGCAGCTCTGGAGTATAATACAGGATAAGTAATGTAATGTATGTACAAAGTGACTGCACCAGCAGAATAGTCAGCGCAGCTCTGGAGTATAATACGGGATAAGTAATGTAATGTATGTACACAGTGACTGCACCAGCAGAATAGTGAGTGCAGCTCTGGAGTATAATACGGGATAAGTAATGTAATGTATGTACACAGTGACTGTACCGGCAGAATAGTGAGCGCAGCTCTGGAGTATAATACAGGATAAGTAATGTAATGTATGTACAGAGTGACTGTACCAGCAGAATAGTGAGCGCAGCTCTGGAGTATAATACAGGATAAGTAATGTAATGTATGTACACAGTGATTGTACCAGCAGAATAGTGAGCGCAGCTCTGGAGTATAATACAGGATAAGTAATGTAATGTATGTACAAAGTGACTGCACCAGCAGAATAGTCAGCGCAGCTCTGGAGTATAATACAGGATAAGTAATGTAATGTATGTACACAGTGACTGTACCAGCAGAATAGTGAGCGCAGCTCTGGAGTATAATACAGGATAAGTAATGTAATGTATGTACAAAGTGACTGCACCAGCAGAATAGTCAGCGCAGCTCTGGAGTATAATATAGGATAAGTAATGTAATGTATGTACACAGTGACTGTACCAGCAGAATAGTGATCGCAGCTCTGGAGTATAATACAGGATAAGTAATGTAATGTATGTACACAGTGACTGCACCAGCAGAATAGTGAGCGCAGCTCTGGAGTATAATACAGGATAAGTAATGTAATGTATGTACACAGTGACTGCACCAGCAGAATAGTGAGTGCAGCTCTGGAGTATAATACAGGATAAGTAATGTAATGTATGTACACAGTGACTGCACCAGCAGAATAGTGAGCGCAGCTCTGCAGTATAATACAGGATAAGTAATGTAATGTATGTACATAGTGACTGCACCAGCAGAATAGTGAGCGCAGCTCTGGGGTATAATACAGGATAAGTAATGTAATGTATGTACACAGTGACTGCACCAGCAGAATAGTGAGTGCAGCTCTGGAGTATAATACAGGATAAGTAATGTAATGTATGTACACAGACTGTACCAGCAGAATAGTGAGCGCAGCTCTGGAGTATAATACAGGATAAGTAATGTAATGGATGTACACAGACTGTACCAGCAGAATAGTGAGCGCAGCTCTGGAGTATAATACAGAATAAGTAATGTAATGTATGTACATAGTGACTGAACCAGCAGAATAGTGAGCGCAGCTCTGGAGTATAATACAGGATAAGTAATGTAATGTATGTACACAGTGACTGTACCAGCAGAATAGTGAGCGCAGCTCTGGAGTATAATACAGGATAAGTAATGTAATGTATGTACACAGTGACTGTACCAGCAGAATAGTGAGCGCAGCTCTGGAGTATAATACAGGATAAGTAATGTAATGTATGTACACAGTGACTGCACCAGCAGAATAGTGAGCGCAGCTCTGAAGTATAATACAGGATAAGTAATGTAATGTATGTACACAGTGACTGTACCAGCAGAATAGTAAGCGCAGCTCTGGAGTATAATACAGGATAAGTAATGTAATGTATGTACACAGTGACTGTACCAGCAGAATAGTGAGCGCAGCTCTGGAGTATAATACAGGATAAGTAATGTAATGTATGTACAAAGTGACTGCACCAGCAGAATAGTCAGCGCAGCTCTGGAGTATAATACAGGATAAGTAATGTAATGTATGTACACAGTGACTGCACCAGCAGAATAGTGAGCGCAGCTCTGGAGTATAATACGGGATAAGTAATGTAATGTATGTACACAGTGACTGTACCAGCAGAATAGTGAGCGCAGCTCTGGAGTATAATACAGGATAAGTAATGTAATGTATGTACAGAGTGACTGTACCAGCAGAATAGTGAGCGCAGCTCTGGAGTATAATACAGGATAAGTAATGTAATGTATGTACACAGTGATTGTACCAGCAGAATAGTGAGCACAGCTCTGGAGTATAATACAGGATAAGTAATGTAATGTATGTACAAAGTGACTGCACCAGCAGAATAGTCAGCGCAGCTCTGGAGTATAATACAGGATAAGTAATGTAATGTATGTACACAGTGACTGTACCAGCAGAATAGTGAGCGCAGCTCTGGAGTATAATACAAGATAAGTAATGTAATGTATGTACAAAGTGACTGCACCAGCAGAATAGTCAGCGCAGCTCTGGAGTATAATACAGGATAAGTAATGTAATGTATGTACACAGTGACTGCACCAGCAGAATAGTGAGCGCAGCTCTGGAGTATAATACAGGATAAGTAATGTAATGTATGTACACAGTGACTGTACCGGCAGAATAGTGAGCGCAGCTCTGGAGTATAATACAGGATAAGTAATGTAATGTATGTACAGAGTGACTGTACCAGCAGAATAGTGAGCGCAGCTCTGGAGTATAATACAGGATAAGTAATGTAATGGATGTACACAGACTGTACCAGCAGAATAGTGAGCGCAGCTCTGGAGTATAATACAGGATAAGTAATGTAATGTATGTACACAGTGACTGTACCAGCAGAATAGTGAGCGCAGCTCTGGAGTATAATACAGGATAAGTAATGTAATGTATGTACACAGTGACTGTACCAGCAGAATAGTGAGCGCAGCTCTGGAGTATAATACAGGATAAGTAATGTAATGTATGTACACAGTGACTGCACCAGCAGAATAGTGAGTGCAGCTCTGGAGTATAATACAGGATAAGTAATGTAATGTATGTACACAGACTGTACCAGCAGAATAGTGAGCGCAGCTCTGGAGTATAATACAGGATAAGTAATGTAATGTATGTACACAGTGACTGCAACAGCAGAATAGTGAGCGCAGCTCTGGAGTATAATACAGGATAAGTAATGTAATGTATGTACACAGACTGTACCAGCAGAATAGTGAGCGCAACTCTGGAGTATAATACAGGATAAGTAATGTAATGTATGTACACAGTGACTGCACCAGCAGAATAGTCAGCGCAGCTCTGGAGTATAATACAGGATAAGTAATGTAATGTATGTACACAGTGACTGCACCAGCAGAATAGTGAGTGCAGCTCTGGAGTATAATACAGGATAAGTAATGTAATGTATGTACACAGTGACTGTACCGGCAGAATAGTGAGCGCAGCTCTGGAGTATAATACAGGATAAGTAATGTAATGTATGTACACAGTGACTGTACCAGCAGAATAGTGAGCGCAGCTCTGGAGTATAATACAGGATAAGTAATATAATGCATGTACACAGTGACTGCACCAGCAGAATAGTGAGCGCAGCTCTGGAGTATAATACAGGATAAGTAATGTAATGTATGTACACAGTGACTGTACCAGCAGAATAGTAAGCGCAGCTCTGGAGTATAATACAGGATAAGTAATGTAATGTATGTACACAGTGACTGTACCAGCAGAATAGTGAGCGCAGCTCTGGAGTATAATACAGGATAAGTAATGTAATGTATGTACACAGTGACTGCACCAGCAGAATAGTGAGTGCAGCTCTGGAGTATAATACAGGATAAGTAATGTAATGTATGTACACAGTGACTGTACCGGCAGAATAGTGAGCGCAGCTCTGGAGTATAATACAGGATAAGTAATGTAATGTATGTACACAGTGACTGTACCAGCAGAATAGTGAGCGCAGCTCTGGAGTATAATACAGGATAAGTAATGTAATGTATGTACAAAGTGACTGCACCAGCAGAATAGTCAGCGCAGCTCTGGAGTATAATACAGGATAAGTAATGTAATGTATGTACAGAGTGACTGTACCAGCAGAATAGTGAGCGCAGCTCTGGAGTATAATACAGGATAAGTAATGTAATGTATGTACAAAGTGACTGCACCAGCAGAATAGTCAGCGCAGCTCTGGAGTCTAATACAGGATAACTAATGTAATGTATGTACACAGTGACTGTACCAGCAGAATAGTGAGCGCAGCTCTGGAGTATAATACAGGATAAGTAATGTAATGTATGTACACAGTGACTGTACCAGCAGAATAGTGAGCGCAGCTCTGGAGTATAATACAGGATAAGTAATGTAATGTATGTACACAGTGACTGCACCAGCAGAATAGTGAGCGCAGCTCTGGAGTATAATACAGGATAAGTAATGTAATGTATGTACACAGTGACTGCACCAGCAGAATAGTGAGTGCAGCTCTGGAGTATAATACAGGATAAGTAATGTAATGTATGTACACAGACTGTACCAGCAGAATAGTGAGCGCAGCTCTGGAGTATAATACAGGATAAGTAATGTAATGTATGTACACAGACTGTACCAGCAGAATAGTGAGCACAGCTCTGGAGTATAATACTAGATGTAACTCAGATACAGGTCTTGATGTATAAAAGTATAATTTAAAGTGGATTTTCTTACGCTTGGTGATGATCAGTATTACATTAGTGGGGGTTCAACACTTGGGATATCCACTGTTCTCACCACCGACTATATGGAGAACGCGGCTGGCTCTGTTTCCAGCGTAGTGATAGTTCTTCTGTGACCTGGAGCTAATCTGCTCAGCACGGCCACTACATAGACTACAGAGGTGTTTGCTTCCAGCTCTGTGTAGCAGCTGGTATGAACCACTGATCAGCGAGGGTCCCGGGTGTGTGATCCTTACTAATCTGAAATACAGTTTGCCTGGTAAATCCCTTTCACTCTATGCACATATGGGGCTGTTGGGGCTTTATACTAGAAAAGTAGCTTCTGAACCCTATAAAGATATAAGGTAAGATATTGTATAATGACTAGAATAACTGTTGTATCTGTAGGGACAATTAAAGCCTCATAAACCTGGCTATTAAAGGGGCGCTCTGGGCTTATAGATGTCTATATTAGAGATGAGCGAACAGTGTTCTATCGAACACATGTTCGATCGGATATCAGGGTGTTCGCCATGTTCGAATCGAATCGAACACCACGTGGTAAAGTGCGCCAAAATTCGATTCCCCTCCCACCTTCCCTGGCGCCTTTTTTGCACCAATAACAGCGCAGGGGAGGTGGGACAGGAACTACGACACTGGGGGCATTGAAAAAAATTGGAAAAAGTCATTGGCTGCCGAAATCAGGTGACCTCCATTTTAGACGAATAGTGGATTTCAAATCCGGGTCATATGAGAATGTGAACTTTGTGACTATGAGACAGGGATAGCTGTACAGGCAGGGATAGCTAGGGATAACCTTTATTTAGGGGGGAATGTTATTAAAAATAACTTTTTGGGGCTCTATCGGGTGTGTAATTGTGATTTTTGTGAGATAAACTTTTTCCCATAGGGATGCATTGGCCAGCGCTGATTGGCCGAATTCCGTACTCTGGCCAATCAGTGCTGGCCAATGCATTCTATTAGCTTGATGAAGCAGAGTGTGCACAAGGGTTCAAGCGCACCCTCGGCTCTGATGTAGCAGAGCCGAGGCTGCACAAGGGTTCAAGCGCACCCTCGGCTCTGATGTAGGAGAGCCGAGGGTGCACTTGAACCCTTGTGCACCCTCAGCTCTGCTACATCAGAGCCGAGGGTGTGCTTGAACCCTTGTGCACACTCTGCTTCATCAAGCTAATAGAATGCATTGGCCAGCGCTGATTGGCCAATGTATTCTATTAGCCTGATGAAGTAGAGCTGAATGTGTGTGCTAAGCACACACATTCAGCTCTACTTCATCGGGCTAATAGAATGCATTGGCCAGCGCTGATTGGCCAGAGTACGGAACTCGACCAATCAGCGCTGGCTCTGCTGGAGGAGGCGGAGTCTAAGATCGCTCCACACCAGTCTCCATTCAGGTCCGACCTTAGACTCCGCCTCCTCCGGCAGAGCCAGCGCTGATTGGCCGAAGGCTGGCCAATGCATTCCTATGCGAATGCAGAGACTTAGCAGTGCTGAGTCAGTTTTGCTCAACTACACATCTGATGCACACTCGGCACTGCTACATCAGATGTAGCAATCTGATGTAGCAGAGCCGAGGGTGCACTAGAACCCCTGTGCAAACTCAGTTCACGCTAATAGAATGCATTGGCCAGCGCTGATTGGCCAATGCATTCTATTAGCCCGATGAAGTAGAGCTGAATGTGTGTGCTAAGCACACACATTCAGCACTGCTTCATCGGGCTAATAGAATGCATTAGCCAGTGCTGATTGGCCAGAGTACGGAATTCGGCCAATCAGCGCTGGCTCTGCTGGAGGAGGCGGAGTCTAAGGTCGGACCTGAATGGAGACTGGTGTGGAGCGATCTTAGACTCCGCCTCCTCCAGCAGAGCCAGCGCTGATTGGTCGAGTTCCGTACTCTGGCCAATCAGCGCTGGCCAATGCATTCTATTAGCCCGATGAAGTAGAGCTGAATGTGTGTGCTTAGCACACACATTCAGCTCTACTTCATCAGGCTAATAGAATACATTGGCCAATCAGCGCTGGCCAATGCATTCTATTAGCTTGATGAAGCAGAGTGTGCACAAGGGTTCAAGCGCACCCTCGGCTCTGATGTAGCAGAGCCGAGGCTGCACAAGGGTTCAAGTGCACCCTCGGCTCTCCTACATCAGAGCCGAGGGTGCGCTTGAACCCTTGTGCAGCCTCGGCTCTGCTACATCAGAGCCGAGGGTGCGCTTGAACCCTTGTGCACACTCTGCTTCATCAAGCTAATAGAATGCATTGGCCAGCACTGATTGGCCAGAGTACGGAATTCGGCCAATCAGCGCTGGCCAATGCATTCTATTAGCGTGAACTGAGTTTGCACAGGGGTTCTAGTGCACCCTCGGCTCTGCTACATCAGATTGCTACATCTGATGTAGCAGTGCCGAGTGTGCATCAGATGTGTAGTTGAGCAAAACTGACTCAGCACTGCTAAGTCTGCATTCGCATAGGAATGCATTGGCCAGCCTTCGGCCAATCAGCGCTGGCTCTGCCGGAGGAGGCGGAGTCTAAGGTCGGACCTGAATGGAGACTGGTGTGGAGCGATCTTAGACTCCGCCTCCTCCAGCAGAGCCAGCGCTGATTGGCCGAATTCCGTACTCTGGCCAATCAGCACTGGCTAATGCATTGTATTGGCTTGATGAAGCAGTGCTGAATGTGTGTGCTTAGCACACACATTCAGCTCTACTTCATCGGGCTAATAGAATGCATTGGCCAGCGCTGATTGGCCGAATTCCGTACTCTGGCCAATCAGCACTGGCTAATGCATTGTATTGGCTTGATGAAGCAGTGCTGAATGTGTGTGCTTAGCACACACATTCAGCTCTACTTCATCGGGCTAATAGAATGCATTGGCCAATCAGCGCTGGCCAATGCATTCTATTAGCGTGAACTGAGTTTGCACAGGGGTTCTAGTGCACCCTCGGCTCTGCTACATCAGATTGCTACATCTGATGTAGCAGTGCCGAGTGTGCATCAGATGTGTAGTTGAGCAAAACTGACTCAGCACTGCTAAGTCTGCATTCGCATAGGAATGCATTGGCCAGCCTTCGGCCAATCAGCGCTGGCTCTGCCGGAGGAGGCGGAGTCTAAGGTCGGACCTGAATGGAGACTGGTGTGGAGCTATCTTAGACTCCGCCTCCTCCAGCAGAGCCAGCGCTGATTGGTCGAGTTCCGTACTCTGGCCAATCAGCACTGGCCAATGCATTTCTATGGGGAAAAGTTAGCTTGCGAAAATCGCAAACTGACAGGGATTTCCATGAAATAAAGTGACTTTTATGCCCCCAGACATGCTTCCCCTGCTGTCCCAGTGTCATTCCAGGGTGTTGGTATCATTTCCTGGGGTGTCATAGTGGACTTGGTGACCCTCCAGACACGAATTTGGGTTTCCCCCTTAACGAGTTTATGTTCCCCATAGACTATAATGGGGTTCGAAACCCATTCGAACACTCGAACAGTGAGCGGCTGTTCGAATCGAATTTCGAACCTCGAACATTTTAGTGTTCGCTCATCTCTAGTCTATATACATTTCATTCTGCTGTACTAGTTCAGGTCTATCCTACTGTAGTTTGTGCCACAGAGGAATCTTCAAGGATACTTTTTGCTTTCTTTTACATTCTCACTACATTGTAGCTATCTGACATTGTCTCCTTTTTTCGCACTCTCTTACAATTTCTGCAGAGCTCCTCTATAGGTCACGGACTTTTACTCTATTACTCTCTTTTCTATCCCCGTTGGCTTTTTTCCTTATATTTTGACATTTCTCAGGAATACAAACTGTACCGACCTAATATACCCCGTCGCTGAGGGTTTGCTACAATGTGTACAGTCTAGATAAGCCGATTCAGATCAATCAGATTCTATTACACTAGGTTCTTACTACTGTCGGGGTGTCCGTTGTTCTGGTCCATCAGAGATCAAATGAACCGCTAACATAGTGGACACCAATGGACACCATTGACTATAACGGGGTCCATTCTTTTCACTGACTATCGGGCAATCTAATGGGACCCCCGGGCAACTGGTTTCATTCCAATTAGATCATTCCGGACAGTTAATACATTACCAGCGTGATGTAAACCTCCATGAGTCACCTGAACATAGACAGTCCGTGACCAGGACATAATACACAGTACTGCAGATAAAGCTGATATATGATGGTAGTCGGTTTCACATTGCCTGATAAACTATTCCGTGACCATGAACCACCGGATATGGCGTCCGAAGAGGCAAAAAATAATAATAATAATGTGCTAATGTGCTTTATTCCAGAACTTGCTGCGTTTTTTAAGCCTTGTTCATATTCTCAAGGATGCCTGATAATCCCGACATATCCGGAGGGATCTCAGCCCTAGAGCTCGAGGACACAGCACGTACGGTTCTTGACTTTTGAGCAATGCTTTAAGTCCTTTGACATCCCACAGAATCGTCAACCTGCAAGATCGGGGAAACGTGGCGCTTTTTTAAGGGCGTGGCCTTTATTAATGGCCACACCTATGTCATATGGCCTGCAGGTGGCGCTGCATTGTCCATGTGACGCGTTCCCTTTAATCTATACAGGCAAATGCAAAACTTACCTAAGATTTGAGACATTTGCCTGACGTATTTCTGCCATATTTGTGAGTTTCTGATGCACAGATACTTATCGTGCGGGGAGAAATGACAAATATTTTCCCTGCTTGTCCTTGATATCCAATTGTTCTTCTTTGTAAGGCTTGCAAAAAATATTGATAAAAACCGGAAATGCTTGGATTAAAGCACATAGATGTCTGCCCCCGTCCTTGGCAGGTAAGGCGCTGTCAGACTCTGCTTTAAAGTGCTTACGTATGTGACATGACAGCGGGTACAGGATGCCCATAAAGCTGTTTAATGGAAGCTTTCAAATTCCTGCTGCGCCGGTATATAAGACTCTATTAGCTGCTATGTGGCAGTATAATAGGTCAAAATAAATGGAACGTAATGGAATATTGCATTGTCTGGGATAAAATATAGTTTACCGGAAATAGCGCCCCTCTTTTTCATCGTGGACTGTTGGGTTGGGCTGTACTTTTATCTACAATTTCAGCTAGGAAGTACATGGAGCCTAATCTTCAGTTCTCCCTGAGCTGATGGATGGAGACTGGCTGCTATGATGTCTCCCATAGACAGGAGATTCTGCTTCCTAACTCTCCGAAACTCACTCAGAACCAAAGCTAGCACTACTTAGGAGATAATAGAGAAGTACTGCATAGTATTGATGTGAATAAAGCACTTGGGGTGGGACAGAAACTTTGCAGTTACTTGTGTCAATCTCTCTGCCTGTGCCTCTGCTTCTCTCATTGAGTTCCTCAGCCTCTGCTCTCCATAGACCTCTATGGGGGATCTGTAATCTGATGCTTCATTGAGCTGGCAGCCTCGGGAATCCAAGAAGGATCTAGCAGAGATGTCAGAGTGTATGTCAGTTCAGGAGGAAAAAAACCTGGTAAGTAAAGAAAGAAGCAACAGATGTTGCAACGTTTCTTATGATTTATGCAAATTCATTGAAAAGTTTGCAGTTCCAGGCATGCATACAATAAAGAGGCTGTGACACTTGCACATGTGCTATAGCTCGTCCAAGATGGCTGATCAACGAGGGTCTCAACACTTGGAACCCACCGATCCAAAATTGATGGCACATTGCGTGAGGGAAAGTAAGGGATGGACATGTTGGATTTCAATATGCTCGATCCTTTGTTCTAGTGAGAGATAACCAGTTACCAGGCTCCTCTAGCAGTGGCATAGTCCCCTCTCTCATTGAAGACACATGCATACTCAGCGGAACTGAGGAATTGAAGATTCTCAGTCATTTCTATGTTAAATACAGATCTGCAAACTTGTTTGGAACAAGTCGGATTCTTTATAAATTTTCCAAAATTTCAGGTTCGATCACCAACAATGACCTATTATTATATTCTGGGGTCTCTATACTGTTGGTACTCACCTTCTCTAATCTTTCCTGGGTGCCCTTGTGGTCCTCTTTGTTCATCTTCTGGCCTCTTCCAGCATCCTGGGTGACTTCACAGTCCTCATGGGCTTGCCATGTGACATCAGTGCATGCCATGTGACCGCTCAGAGCCAATCACTGGCCACGGCAACCCTCTAGGCTCTTGAGGTCACCCAGTAGGCCGGAAGAGGCTGAAAGACAACCAAAAAGGATCCTAAGGGGGCACCGGACACTGCCAGGGAGCCCAGAGAAGATGAGGAAAGGCGAGTATTAGTATTTATTATGTCTCTGCACCTCCTTGAGCCTCTGCTTATTATACTCTGAGGTCTGAAGAGAACAGGTGAATGAACTTTGTGAATATTTACGAGGTTCATCCATCTTTAATGTTAACTCTTGGTGATAAGCAGTGCCAGGCAACGTATTGGACACGCCATATACAACCCCTTCAATCCTCTTTCCTCCCAACATTTCTGGTTATCCCCAAAAACATGAGACGACAGGTGGGACTCAGATCTTGTCTATGGCCAGTCGCGTTCCCCTCCTGGTGACGGTATGTTACTTGCAGGGATGACTATTACTTTGCTGCACATTCTTTTCTTTACTTATTTTTCTGATCCCAAAGTCCTTGACTATTTTTTCCTATTGCGCAGTAAAAATACCATTGCAACGTCTTTCTTTCATTACGATATAGTATTCAGCACTTGGTGGTCATGTCAGGGCTGAACACATGGGAAGGAATCCTTCACGCTTGCGGCTAGCAAGGACATCCATTCAGCTCAGCAGATGCTTTCTGTTAACAATATGTCCTTTAGTTCATATGCATGAAAGACAAGCTGTGCGGACTCTAATCCAAAATAGCCCAGTAGATTGTACCGATTGTACTGATGTATTTTATTCCCCCCATTTTTCTTAAAGTTGCTCTCCATTCATGAGTTCATACATTACATACATGTCAGTACTTGCAGGGGATACTTACCTGCTATTCATTTTTCTCAGATCTTGCTCCTTGGCTGCTTTCTTAGCTCAGATACATTACTATAGAGCTATGATCTGTGACTACAGGAAGTCTGAAGTAGTCTGAGACACACCTCCTGCCACGCCATTGGCTCAAACCGCTGCTCTCTCCCTCCCCCTGAATCTGTGACTCCTCTGATTGGCTGCTGTGCACAAACACAGGTCTATCACAGTCTCAGAAGGAAGTCAATGAATATAATATCAACTATCTTTATAGTGTATTACCTTTCAGCAATTTTTGGATTGTGTTGCTTCTTAGAAACCATCAACAAGCTGGCTGAGATTCCTGTCCCAGTAGGCGGATTCCCTCTGATTGTAACAAAAGGCTAGAGCATTTCAACATTGAAATAAACCTTTAAATACTAAAATTTTGAGACCCTGAAGCAACCACTAGGTGGCGCTCACTGCATAGCATCTTATACTGATAAAGGGGTTTACTGGAATTCTTATATTTTATTGGTGTCAGCTGTTGTGGGGTTATGAGGCTATAGGGTTGTGGCCTCTTCCCTAATCCAATGATGTCAAGTTCATCAGTCACATGACACCACAGCAGCTTAGCCCCATCCAAGTTTATGGGGCTGAGCTGCAATACCAAGCACAGCTCATACACTATGTAAAGCCCTGTCCTTGGTATTCAGTGAAGAGGCTTCAGAGATCACCTCAACACTGTGGCCTCTTCAACCAGTTGATCTTTGGGGCTCAGAAGTCTCAGATAGGTCATGAATATGCAAACCCTGGAAAATCCCTTAATATTGAACTTAAAGGAGCTTTATGAATCATTATGCAGTGAGAACCCCCTAGTGGTGCCTACCGACAGCCAGAGTTTTATCTTTACAGGGTTTTATGGATACTTCTCCTTGAAAACACACTAAACATAGAAAATGTGCAAAAACAAAACAAAATACCCCAGACTTGTATCCATTAACCTCTTCCTCTCATTTAAAAATAGAAATAATTTTTCACTGTACCCCAAGTGAACAGTCATATCTCACCTCTTCTTCCTCTTTAGTGTCCTCTTTGTAACTGGCTGGAGCAGGAGCATAGCTGACTGCTGTAGGAACACGACTGGTTGGAGCAGAAGAACAACTGGATGTAGTAGGAGAGCAATTGAATTGAGCAGGAGTCAAACTGGCTGGAGCAGGAGAACCACTGGCTGGAGAAGGACAATAACTGGCTGGAGCAGGAGAACTACTGGCTGGAGAAGGACAATAATTGGCTGGAGCAAAAGCCCAACTGGTCGAAGTAGAGGAGCTATTGTCTGGAGAGGGAGAACAACTGGTTGGAGCAAAAGCCCATCTGTTTGGAGTAGGGGAACAACTGGCTGGAGCAGAAGAACAACTGGCTTGAGTAAGAGCCCAACTGACTAGAGCAAGAGAACAACTTTCTGGGGCAGAAGAACAACTGGTTGGAGCAGAAGAACAACTGGTTGGAGCAGAAGAACAACTGGGTGGAGCAGAAGAACAACTGGTTGGAGCAGAACAACTGGGTGGAGCAAAAGCCCAACTGTTTGGAGTAGAGGAACAACTGGCTTGAGTAAGAGCCCAACTGACTAGAGTAAGAGAACAACTTTCTGGGGCAGAAGAACAACTGGTTGGAGCAGAAGAACAACTGGTTGGAGCAGAAGAACAACTGGCTGGAGCAAAAGAACAACTGGCTGGAGCAAAAGAACAACTGGTTGGAGCAGAAGAACAACTGGTTGGAGCAGAAGAACAACTGGTTGGAGCAGAAGAACAACTGGCTGGAGCAAAAGAACAACTGTCTGGAGCAAAAGAACAACTGGTTGGAGCAGAAGAACAACTGGTTGGAGCAGAAGAACAACTGGTTGGAGCAAAAGAACAACTGGCTGGAGCAAAAGAACAACTGGTTGGAGCAAAAGAACAACTGGTTGGAGCAAAAGAACAACTGGTTGGAGCAGATAAACTACTGGCTTAAGCAAGAGAACTACTGGCTGGAGCAGGAACTTCTCCACTGTCTGCTTTTATCCTTTGTTTCAAGCTTCAGTGTTCCTTGAAGGTGATCTTACACCTTAGATAGCTGCTTGCCAAACACTCATCTTGCTGACAGCTAGTCCTCTGTTTCCCCCTTTACACATACATGCCTGGTTTAGCTAAATATGGATGCCGTCCCTTAGGGACAGGGGAATACTCTGCTGCCAGACACCTTTTGGTTATATGGAGATATCATATTTGCAGGGGGGTATAGTCCCACCATATGAATATCATATGTAACACTGGAATAATTGACAATATTAAGGCTCGAGAGCCGGAGTTGCAGGGTGAACCTTGGCTTCGCTCACATTACCTTGTATTTATGAGGCACAATTTGTAAAAGCTTTTTATACGGAAACCTTGAAAGAGACAGAACTTAGAATTCCATCAGCTCTTATTAATATAAAGATTACGCTGGAAGAATAGAATGCGAATCCGTGTGGAGGTAACTGGACCCGTGGTCAAGGTACCCGGAATAATAGTCCAACATCATTGAACAATACCTCAAAGCCAAGGCTGTAGATCTTGACTGGTGGGAAGACGCCTCCGAAACAATGATAAAGAAGACGGGTGATCCATTTTGGTACTTCCGCAGTTGTGGCTATTACGTTCGCACGACAATATATTATATTCCTCTGCGTAAAATCCCATACAGTAAAATTCTTTGTACATTCACTTTATGGCACAAAATTACATCCAAAATGACATTTTACATGATGAGACCGTTCTGACGGTTTGTCAGATTATCAGATGATGGATTAATCATACTTTATATACACTGAATGGCCACTTTATTAGAGACCCCCCATTTAGTAGTGTATTGAATCAGACACACATTAAGGTCTACACAAGCTTCCTATTATTCCCATTTCTGGTCTGTGACACTTTTTGTTCCACAATCCCTGCACAGATTCCTTGCCATTACAGGGATAATTTTTTTTTTAACTTTCTGACAGTGGAAGGCTGTGCATCATAAATCTTCTCCCTTATAGTGCACCAGGGGGTAGGGGGGATACATTTACAACCCACAAACAAATTTTTTAAAAAAAGATGTTTACCCAGCCCTAATCTGTTGGGGGTAACCTGTGCGCCCCCATAGCCTCTGAGCCCATTTGCAACTGTAACCACTGAAATTTGTTTCGTTCTATGTTCGGACGAAGTGAACCTCCTTTTCTTTTTGCGTTCCAATATTATGCCTCTCACAAGATGGTGGCCTATGAAATCCTGACGCCGGCTAGTCTAAGAACAATGGCCCAATGTCTGCGGGACTTATGAAGATAACCCAGCGCTGTACTTGGAGACCTTCATCAGTCCCACAGGAAGTGTAAGGAGCGGCAGCAATCGAGTGACAAATATCTTAAAGGGAATCTTATAAGCACTCCACCCTTGATAAGCATTTCCTCTACAGTAAGCAGATGTATTCTGGAACTGTTATATTGTAGTCACTATCTTCTTTATGTACAATGTTGAGGATACTCCGGGGCTACTGGGAGACCATCAGCAAGCTGCAGTCGATGGATCTTTTATTATGTTTGCGTGGCCGACCATGAAAAATCCACTTGCTCTAACCAATTGTCTGACAAAGTAGGAGAACCCTGGACCCCACCAGGCCCTCACAGGTTGTCAGAAACCCTGAGCGCACTCCGGCGTGATATAGAATGTGATGATACTACAGCAATGTGACATGTCGTATAAGAGCTGCCATTGGTGTAACATACGTGTACAACACCCGGTGACCTTCCATGTAACTATCATTACATAGCCACAGTCCTCCGCAGATCATCTGTTATCACTACCTGTTACTAAATCAATCAATTTTCTATGGCTGGAGAACCTCTTAAGGCCACACATATGGGAATCTGTTGCACCACGGACATACCGCAGCAGGCCTGCTGGCTGCAAAAAAACACCCTAAAATTGCTGTTTTTCTGGTTGGTGGACCTGACACTGCTGCAATGCAAAGCTTGAAAACACATAGCAATATGAATGAGAGAGAAACAAAGACACACAGGAAGGCTGCTGCAGCTGATAGTAAGTTTTATATCTTACCCCGAGTGCGTTATTCACATTATGTCAGCACTGCACTGTTCTCGTTCTGCTCCTGTACGGCATTGCTGCTTCTGAGTTATGCCAGGTTCACACTTGTGCCCGGGTTTCCATCTTTGAGTCCACTTGGGGAACCCTATCCACTTGTAAACCATTTACTCGTGCAAACCCTCAGACCCCATAGACTATAAAGGCTTTCCACGGAAAACGTCAGAGAGAAAAGTCTAAGTGGAATGTGGGACATAGTCTCGTACAGAGACTCAAATGTTAGTGTGAACCTAGCGTTAGTAAGTTTGGGAGCAGAATCTCTGGTTTTCACCATGTGCTGCCTATGGGAGACATCCTAGCAGCCAGTCTCCACTAACAAGCTCAGGGAGAACTGAGAACTAGAGATAGAGCCAGCAGAGGGGAAAACTGCTAAAATAAGTCACATAATATGCCGCATAATGGCCACAAATAGTGTTACTGCTCAAATACATCCTGAGAAATCACCAGATGGGCTCGGAACCTTTATTCTATATGTAATACCTTATCACCCCTGTGTATATACAGTATAGATGTATATGTGATGTGACATTTAGGGAAGCGGAATCACTCTCTGCCATGTAGTGAACCTGGTGCTAGTTTCTGTAAATGCCGGAGGAGCAGAGAAATGATTTACCTCTAATGATTCTCTAGTTCTTCTTTCTGTCTGACGGTGACTACATTGTGTCTGTGCACAGGTGTATACTAGCGGAGCAGACTCCATACTCATGGCCTCCAGAGATTACCTATACATGCATGGACACAGTATGATGGCACACAAGGTCCTATCCCGCTGTCCTGGGCGGTGTGTCCCAGCTTCTACAATATCTGCATCCTCTGGACACAGAAAGAGATAAGTACAAACAGGGAGATGAAACTCCTGAATTCTCCATTCACCCCCTACTGTAGTAGTCATTGGACGGGACAGGGCGCAATGATGTCACTACAAAATGCCTGCAGCTTCAAGAAGAGAGCAGAGGAAACCTACATCGGGGGAACGGGTGAGCTGAGTATTAGGAATGTGGGGAGCACTGTTTGGGGCAATATGGGTGCATTATACTGTGTGGGGCACTATGAGGACATTATCACTGTATGTTACACAGAGGAGGGCATTATTACTATATGGGGTGTGAAGTGGAGAGGGGTATAGTGTGGGAAATCCGCTATTTTTTCCCTAGACTGTTGCAATATGCACAGGCATTTAGCTTACAGGTCCCGGACTGGAGTAAAGTTCGGGCCAGTCCTGCAGGGCAATCCATTCCAGGCTTGGAAACAGACCAGCAGAGCTCTGTAAGTAGCACAGGTGTGCTGGTTAGTGAGAGAGACTGAAACACTGACACAGTCAACCAGCCTGAGAAAGCTCTGCCAAAAAGGACACTGCTAAAGTGCCGGGTATGTGCACCCCTTGTTTACTTGTAAACCCTGTTTTGTTAGGAGATCAGCAGTAGGCTGATCCCTTGGTTAGTGAGGGAAGAACTTGTTTAGTAAGCCGCCGGACAGGCGTAGGTTTTTTATTTGCATTTGTTTGTTTTGACATGCTGAGCTGCTGAGCAGCACTACCTGTACCTGTGAGCTTGTCTGCTGCAATAAAGACCGCTGCTGGGAAAGAAACCAGAGCCTCTGAATCCCCCGTACATCACAGGGGGCATAAAGGAATTGGGGGGGGGGGGGGGGTATGTGAGACACCATAATACCTCCAGAGTAGAGATGAGCGAGTACTGAAATATTCGAGCCTCAATATTCGACTACTCGATCGAATATTGAACCCCATTATAGTCTATGGCAAAAAAATGCTCGTTTCAGGGGAAACCACTATTCGACTAAAGGAAAGTCACCAAGTCCAGGAGTAGCAGGAGGAGAGTGTTTAGGAGGAGCGCTGTGCAGTTAAAGCGCATGGACCCGATAGACTATAACAGGTCTGTGCGCTTTAACTGCATGGCGCTTGCAGTTGCGCTGATATTCCGTTCGGGGGGGGGGTCCTCCTGCACACTCCTTCCGGACAGGAGGCAAGCGCTAATGTGAACTTACTTGTCCTTCAGAACCAGCATTGATTGTATAGCATTCGGCCAATCAATGCTGGTTCTGAATCGAATCTTTACTGCAAATAGGAATAGTATTGGAATGAGTATTTCGAATACCGTAACGTTCTATAGAATACTACTCACTCATCTCTACTCCAGAGCAGTCCTCTCCAGATCTTATAAAACTACAACTCCCAGCATGCTGCAGTAGTTTATTTAAATCCTGTAACAGACCCCGCCTGCCCTTCCCTTTATAATACTGGTGTCTTATTATGCGGCTCTTGGACACCCAGGACCTTTGCACCCCCTATAGCTGCACCTCTGCTAATAGCCCATATGGCCCTATCTATAGGACGTGTCACAATGACATGCCATTACGGGTTATTTTGCATACGACAACCATTGGGTACATTTTCTGCCTCCACATTTCTGTCTGTATTTGTCCCCTGTTCAGTAATTCTCATTACCGGAATGAGATCCTATGTACATAGATGACGTGCAGTGCGGGAAAACAGTCATATGTATAGTCAGGTAATAAAACACTCAACTATTAAATCTTACCCCCGAGCGATGAGACTTCATAACTAACAAGTAAGTGTCTGCGCGCCGCGGGGTTAACGGTTAGAAAAACAATAGGTGGGGGTGAAACTATTATGGCAATGATTATCGGCCTCCTGTATGGTGCACAAGGGCACGGCCTCTTTAACAATGGGGTATATAGTTCTTCTGGGCTCTATAGTAGAGGGGCCCTCGGATTGAGCAGGATACTACATTTCTGGTACTGTCAAGCTAGCAGTTTTCCCCTCTGCTGGCTGTATCTCTAATTCTCGGTTCCCCCTGTGCTGGTGGGTGTAGACGAATTGCTGTGATGTCTGCCATATACTGTGGCACAGAAAGTAGAGGAGAATCTTCACCTCTGAATCCATCAGGACTTGTATTGGTGTGAATAAAGCACTTGGGGTGAGATAGAAACTTGTCTGGCTCCAGCAGCCTCTGTTTGCACCTACGCCTCTCCTCTCTCACTCTACTTCTGTACATTCCTCCCTTCCATAGGCTTATATACAATCTGATACCTCTCTGAACTGCTCTGTCTATAGCGAGACAGAATAAGCAGAGACTTCAGAGTGTTTGTCAGAGAGGAGGAAAAGAGCCGGATAGGGGGAGAAGGAAGCAAATATTATAAAACCTCCAAGAGGAAAAAAGAACACAATGGCAGACACCATCAAACGGAGTAAGGACCCCCTCTAAAGAGGTTGACGTGTGGCTGGTGGGCTTCTACACCTTATATGTATACTAAGAACCCTATAGTCTGTATTGTAGATTTTTCTAAGATCAATGTATAAGATCAGGATGTGCAGATTTTAAGTTTAAAATATGTTTTTTTAGAATTATTTTCCTGCTCCTGAATCTGCAGAAACGAGACAAGGACGGAGACAGCAAAAATCTCATCACAAGCAATAGAATCTGAATCTCCGTGCGCCACCTGGTGGTGATGCGATACATTTTTTTAAAAAAATTTTTAGATAAGAGATGAAATGATAGATATGTGCGGGGAACTGAACCATGTGGAGGCATTATATTATGTAGGGGAATTATGGGGGTCATTATAGGAGCACTAAGGCAGCATTATGGCGGCTTTATATTATGGGGGCCATTATACTAGGGGGGGGGTATTATTGGGACATTATACTGGAATAGGTTATTATACTGTATGGGTGACCCTAAAGGGGCGTTTTATTGTGTAGGGGGCTCTCAGGTTCAATTAAATTATATGGGGGCAGCATGGGGGTCTTCATACTGTATGGGGGCACTAATGGAGCATTATACTGTAGAGGTGCACTAAGCTGTCTGGGATCCCAGAGATCTGACCCCCATCAATCACAATATTAGGATAATTCCGAACAATATGCCATCACGTAAGATGAGAGTACCCCTTTAAACACAATAATTATGTCCATTGTTTAGGTGCCCTCTAGTGGAAAAAACCAACACGACAGAAAAAAAAAGTGATTTTAATAAAAATTTTCAATATCTAAAAAAATCTCTTCCTCTTATTAAGTAATGCAGTTATTCAGTGACCCCGAGGTGAGAGATTTTAGAGGAGGGCAGTAGCGGGTTCATAAGAGACTTGCCCGCCGCACACGAGGGTGACGGATTTATAATGGCGCTGGATAATCTCCTGGGATTTGTAAAGGCAAAGTATTAAATAGAACCTGTTTTATGGCAGGAGAACATTAGGCCATAAAAGACATGAAGCCCTTTGTACCCACCAGGGGAAAATTTCCCACTGAAGGATTAGTTCATAAGACAGACAGAGGATGTACAGTGTCAGAAGATTCCCCCAAGACAAGACGCTATAAAGACAACTCAATAAAACGTCTCGGCTTTCAGGTCTATCAGCAGGCGCCCGGGCAGACTCACACTTATAAGGGAGCAGATATTTTACCATCTGGAGCTGAGACAAGGAGAAGAGAATATTATCACATATTACCACTATACAGAGCACATTAATAGTACTGCTATACTGCACACTCACATATTACCACTATACAGAACACATACATAGTACTGCTATACTGCACAATCACATATTACCACTATACAGAACACATTAATAGTACTGCTATACTGCACAATCACATATTACCACTATACAGAACACATTAATAGTACTGCTATACTGCACACTCACATATTACCACTATACAGAGCACATACATAGTACTGCTATACTGCACAATCACATATTACCACTATACAGAACACATTAATAGTACTGCTATACTGCACACTCACATATTACCACTATACAGAACACATTAATAGTACTGCTATACTGCACACTCACATATTACCACTATACAGAACACATTAATAGTACTGCTATACTGCACACTCGCATATTACCACTATACAGAGCACATACATAGTACTGCTATACTGCACACTCACATATTACCACTATACAGAGCACATACATAGTACTGCTATACTGCACACTCACATATTACCACTATACAGAGCACATACATAGTACTGCTATACTGCACAATCACATATTACCACTATACAGAACACATTAATAGTACTGCTATACTGCACACTCACATATTACCACTATACAGAGCACATACATAGTACTGCTATACTGCACAATCACATATTACCACTATACAGAACACATTAATAGTACTGCTATACTGCACACTCACATATTACCACTATACAGAGCACATACATAGTACTGCTATACTGCACAATCACATATTACCACTATACAGAACACATTAATAGTACTGCTATACTGCACACTCACATATTACCACTATACAGAGCACATACATAGTACTGCTATACTGCACAATCACATATTGCCGCTAAACAGAATACATTAATAGTAAGTACACTTACATACAATGCACATCAACATACACATTATAAACATATACTTGTCCAGAATACACATATATAGATTGTACACATACATGCACATATCGTATACTTAACCCTTTCCTCCAGAATTAAAATACTGTAAAATAAATGAAAAACATAAGTTGCAGAGCCGGCAGTTTTGCTTCACTTTCTGCTATACAAGAACGGTACAAACCCAGTATCAGACCCGGGTGCCCACTGGATAACTACATGTAAATATTCCTGCTCCCATTTACAAATTACTAAAGCTGTGCCAATTTTTTTTTTATCCAACTGGTTCTGTCAGTAGCAGAACCCTCAGACTGGTTGTGTCCTTTGGGCCCTCTCAGTATCCTGCTGCCTAGCCCTTGCCTCGGACTGGTCCTGTAATGGGGTCCTGTCAGTAGCCTACTGCCTAGCCCTTGCCTCAGACTGGTTCTGTCCTGGGTCCTGTCAGTATCCTGCTGCCTAGCCCTTGTCTCGGACTGGTCCTGTCCTGGGGTCCTGTCAGTATTCTGCTACCTAGCCCTTGCCTCGGACTGGTCCTGTCCTGGGTCCTGTCAGTGGACTGCTACCTAGCCCTTGCCTCAGACTGGTCCTGTCCTGGGTCCTGTCAGTAGCCTACTGCCTAGCCCTTGCCTCAGACTGGTTCTGTCCTGGGTCCTGTCAGTATCCTGCTGCCTAGCCCTTGCCTCAGACTGGTCCTGTCATGGGGTCCTGTCAGTAGCCTACTGCCTAGCCCTTGCCTCAGACAGTTTTTTTTTTCCTGGGTCCTGTCAGTATCCTGCTGTCTAGCCCTTGCCTCGGACTGGTCCTGTCATGGGGTCCTGTCAGTAGCCTACTGCCTAGCCCTTGCCTCAGACTGGTCCTGTCAGTAGCCTACTGCCTAGCCCTTGCCTCAGACAGTTTTTTTTTCCTGGGTCCTGTCAGTATCCTGCTACCTAGCCCTTGCCTCGGACTGGTTCTGTCCTGGGTCCAGTCAGTGGTCTGCTGCCTAGCCCTACCCTCAGATTGGTTCTGTCCTGAATCCTGTCAGTGTTCTGCTGCCTAGCCCTTGCCTTGGCCTGGTCCTGTCCTGGGGTCCTGTCAGTATTCTGCTGACTGGCTCTTGGTTTGTATTAGGCCCCTCTAAGCTCAATGAGTGGCAGGCAGCACCGGAGGATGACGGATGATGGTGGCCCCTATAGTCATGTTGTGGGGGCTCTGTTGGAGGAGCGTAATGGTCAGTCTGGGCCTACCTAGATGTCATCAGAGTTATCGATGTGTCCATATAATAATACATTGACGTGTGTCCAGTGCCAGGCGCCACTTATGCCATCCATGGAGTGGGATGCTGGGGCAGTGGCGGATCCAGGCTTTGCGGGGCCCTGGGCAATTGACTTTGGCGGGGCCCTACTTACTGGGGGGTCTGGGGGGTAAGGAATATCCCCAGGTGAATGTGGGGTCTGGGGGTCCTCCCCCAGGATTTTTTGAAAAAATTAGCCCTAAAAATGCGTTTTTCAAATACAATTCATATTTTCTGCCATTACATTCTGACATTACAATAAATACAATGCAGTAATACTCACAGGAGACGTCTCCCCACATTTCCAGTCTCTTCCCTTTGGACCGCCATGACCACTTCTTCCAGCTGTGACTTGACAGTAAAGTTTGAAACACAGACACCTTTGACTCCTCACTTCTCCACGCACCCAACCCATATATATATATATATATATATATATATATATAATATATATATATATATATATAATATATTTATCCCACAGCGGCCCCTGTAGCCTATATTATACCCCACAGTGGCACAATAGACTGCGGGGCATAATAGAGGTTACAGGGGCCACAGTGGACCCTTCAAGCTCTATTATTATACTCAGGGGTCTTTTCAGACCCCCGAGTATAATAATGGGAGCCCCAGGGGAGATGAGAGAACATAATAAACAATGTTACTCACCTCTCCGGGATCCGATGTTAAGGAGGACCTTTCATGGGTTTGGGCAAAGGCAGTTCTATATACTGCTGGAAAACCAACAGTGCGCTGAATTCAGCGGTATATAGAACTGCCTTTGCCCAAACCCATGAAAGGTTCTCTTTAAAGGGATTCTACCACTAAAGCAACATTTTTTTCTAATTAACACGTCGGAATAGCCTTAAGAAAGGCTATTCGTCCCTTACCTTTAGACATGCAAATGAGTATGCAAATGAGTTCTCCGCAGCAATGAGGGCGGGCCACTGCTGCCCGAGAGCTCACTCCAGCTGCGCCTCTTCTGTCTTCCATCTCGGTCCAACTTCCGACGCCTGCGCAGTACGCTCCTGTATTGAACTACAAGAGCAAGAGCGGCCTCCCAAAAATGGCCGCCGGCCCTGGATCCGCCCCTGTGCTGGGGGTCCAGTCCAGCTCAGGGGCTAACTGGTACATTCAGTCTTCAATCTTGTGAGCCTGGGGACAAACCAATGACACCCCCCATTATACACAGATGTTAGCAGGAGCCTATGTGGCCCCGGGGCCATTCTCTTGCCGTCACACAGAGATCACATAACAGACATGTTGCATGTTCACCGCCATTGGAGGTCGGGGGCCAGAGCGGCTGGCGCACACCTGAGGGTGGTCTATAGGTGGGGTGGGCTGTGCCAGAGAGACAACCATAGGCAAACCTCCCAACCATCCCAAACTCAGCAGAGCTTTCTGGGTGTTGTCCTGCTGTTCCAGTCGTCAGGAGGGATGTAATGGCTTCAACTCATGTTGCGTACAATGGTGAAGCCGGGAGACGTCCGCTCTGTGCTCCATCATTACGCCCCAAAACAGGTTGGAGCATTGACATTACCACATCGCACCGACTGTGTCCAAGGCGAGACAGAGACATTGCACAAAACCCCAACATAGTGCACAGAGTCCTACAGAGACAAATATACAACAATAGGAATAGTGACCGCAGGCTGTGATACATGGGGGAGGGGCTGAATTATAATTTATGTATAAAATTCATAGCCTGCAGTCCAGACATTGTCCACTAGAGGTCACTGCACACAATAAAGTCATGACATGCTCCTGTATAGACACCATCAAGGACCGATAAGCTCTAAGGTGCCTGATGCAGCACAAGTCACCGCCATCACCGTCTACATGTTTGTGTTGTGTTTTTAAGGGCTCGGCGTATTTGTCAGGCACTTTATTACAGGGTTTGCCACCTGCACATCCATATTTATTACCGCCATCCCCCTATGATAAGCTGAGCTGTGCTTGATGCCTTTGTGACTAGACGTCGCGGGATCGCAGTGTGACTCCATTCACTTAGGAATTGGGGGCACCAGACACCCCCTCAGGCTGCACTGGGGTGTCTGGGGTCTGATGGGCTCTGGATTGTTAAATTTCTGAGATTATTAAAAACCTTTATAACAAATCTTATTCCTTCAAAGAGAAGATCAGTCAACAGCAACTTGTTGATGGTTTCCAGGTAGCATCATGATAATTATTCTGCGTTGCAAGCCGAGAGGGAAAATAGCATAGCATAGAATTGACACCAATGTGTCCACTTAGTAGAGATACCTTCAATGAATAACAGATCAGTCAGCAAAAGCAACATGCTGATAGTTTCCATGTAGCACCAAGACAATTTGTTCTACACTCTGACAAGTGACATAGCATAAAAAGAAAATATCAGCATTCCCAGATATTGGACACACCTAAAAAGATTACCAGATCAGTCATCAGAAACTTGCTGATGGTTTTCATTTAGCACCAAGATAATTTATTAGCTAAAAAAGTGAAACCGGCATAACAAAGAAATAAAACCAATGTACCCAAAGACTATAGACACCTAAAAGGAATCAGTCAACAGCAAATTGTTGATGGTTTCCATGTAAGCACACCTAAAAAAGAATCAGTCAACACCAACTTATTTATGGTTTCCATGTAGTACACCTAAAAAGAATTGGTGAAATACAACTTGTTGATGTTTTTTATGTAACGCACCTAAAAAGAATCTGTCAACTGCAACATGTTGGTGTTTTCTATGTAGCGCACCTAAAAAGAATCAGTCAACAGCAACTTGTTGATGGTTTCCATGTAGCACACCTAAAAAGAATTAGTCAACAGCAACTTGTTTATGGTTTTCATGTAGCACAACTAAAACAGAATTGGTAAATTACAACTTGTTGATGGTTTCAGTGTAGTACACCCGCAAATTATTGATGGTTTCCATATAGCACTAAGGGAGCATTCACACGGTGTAACGTCCCGCGAGATTTGGCACGTGTACGCCCCGTGACCCTTTGCGTGCCGTACACGCTCCCATTGAGTTCAATGGGAGCGGGCAGCGTATGCGCCGCGCTAGTTTGTGGCCGTGCATTTATTCACGGCCGCAAACTAGCGCGGCGCATACGCTGCCCGCTCCCATTGAACTCAATGGGAGCGTGTACGGCACGCAAAGGGTCACGCGGCGTACACGTGCCAAATCTCGCAGGACGTTACACCGTGTGAATGCTCCCTTAGACAGTTTCTTTTACATTATTAGCAGAGAAAGCAAAAAATAGCATATCATGGATATTAGCACACTCAAAAAGAATAACAGATCAGTAAAGAGCAACTTGCTGATGGTTTCCATGTAACATAAACTATTTTTCTGAACAGGTAAAAAAAAAAAAAATTGCAGGAGAAAATGATAATATCCTACTAAGGCTCAGTTCACGCCTGCGCATGCTCTCCGCTGGGAAATTTTGCGGGTCCACGCGTTTCCACGTGTATCCAATTTTTTTATGCGAATTAGGTTTCTGTTCAGGGGTCCCAAACGGAAACCTGAACGTAGGTGTGAAACCTAGCGCCACATAACGTACCCTCGCTAACAAAGTCATCTTTCATCACATGTGGAGCTTCCCTTTAAATGTTACGTTGTTTACAGCAAATTATGAGAAATAATTAAGATTCGCCGCCGCCCATAAAGGCGCAGTTTAAGCTCTTAGTAATTAAATAGTAAATGTCACCCAGTAGACGCCGCGCTCCTCCGGGGGCACCTGCTTCGCTATCACAAACCCTGGCGTTGCGGCGCTTGGATTCCGTCTCATTCCCCTTTTCCCATAAGTCACGACGCCGTACTCATTTAATAGCCGCGCCAAATTAGGCCGATCGCTATAGTGTATGAACAGCAAAATCAATTTGTCTTTAAATACTCTAAGTATTATGTAATGAGATAACGGAATTAGGAATGTGAGTTCTTTGGATTCCGGCCAGAGATGGGAATTGCTGATTCTAAGCCCCAACTTCATTTTACATTCATAGTTGCGGGTTTTTTTATTTTATTTTTTTCTGACGGACGATGTCTTAAAGGCATACTAACCTCAAATCTACGCTGTCTCTGTTTACTGTGCAAGCCACTGTTCCCTGTTATCCGCCACTTCAGTCTTCTTCAGCCCCAACCCTGGATCAGTTTTTAACAGGTAAATGTTATTTAGTGTCATCTTTACCATGATTATGATACTTGGTGGGAGGAGGATCCCTTTAACAGAGGAGATCCCCAGTTGAGGGCATACCCGATCCAGCCAGAATGTTGCACCAAGTTACTCATCTGACGGATCTGTCACCGATGTCATGTTTAATGAGAAACTGCAGCCGAGACTCCATTTGGATGTGAATACAGCTTTAGCCAAAGAAGAGGAGTCTACGTTGGAGGACCCAACTTGGCGTTGTATTCAGGTGTGCAAAGCCTTTAGATCGTGTTTGCTCTGGTGGGAATTCTGGGAAAGAAGATGCAAATCTGTTTTCTTTGATAGAAAAAGGAAAATTGTTCCTCTAGCGCCACCTTTTGCAAGGGAGCCCTCTATGGATCAATTCCTGACTTTCAGGAAGCCTATTGACAAGATCAGGGATTAAAGCCAAACTAAAAAAAAAAAGGAAAAGAAATCCAGGCACAGACAATTCTTTGGACCTGTTAAGGAAGGTAGATCCCTATAGATCAATGCTTGGCCACCAGGAAGCCTAGTGATATGATCAGGAATTAAAGACAATTCAGAATATCTCCTCCAAAAGGAAGAGAAGTCCAGGCACAGACAATGCTTTGCCACAGCCAACAAGTGTCCTGCATCGATGAGGGGCAATTACCCCTGAGGATTGACCTCTGTTCCTTTTTTGGAGGAGATATTCTGGTTTGTCTTTAATCCCAGTTCATATCACTAGGCTTTATGGAGGCCAAGTGCTGATCTATAGGGATCTACCTTCCAGAAGGTGTCTCTAGAGGAGCAATGTTCCATTTACCTTGGTCTCGTCACTAGGCTTCCTGAAAGCCAGGAATTGATTCATAGAGGGCTCCCTTCCAAAAGGTGGTGCTAGAGGAACAGTTTTTCCTTTTCCACCTGGGAAAACTTGTCTCCATATTATGAGCACCCTCTTAATTTCATTGGCCACTGTGCAATACTCCATTTCTCCTGCGGGGGTGCTGCAGGGAAACTCTTGCTGCAGATTCTCACACCGATCGCAGCTGATCACTGGCCGTCCCAGCAGCCCCTCACCTGACATCTGCTGATGTTGCCCACCCCTCTTTTAGCCTTGCAGATTGAGTAATGGCCACAGACAGCACTGAGCTCGTAGATGGAATTACAAATCTGTCCCTTTCTAATTTTCAGATGTTGACATCCTGTCCTTGCCGAAATTGACTAAGTATTGTAAATGAAGCTCGTTCTCCCCTTGCCAATATGTGTTTAAGCAAACAGTCATTATGCAAAGTGCCGCAACGACTATTTTTAATTACAGGCATTTCCACGACGCGCCGTACATCATTGTAAAGGGCGGGAACAATGAAATCTCGTTTGTTAGAATCATACAGGGAGATGGTTTATCATTTGGCAGAACCCCAAGCCTAATGTATACATGCAATGCAGCCGGTCTCCTCTAGAGGGCGCTGCTAATGAATGAAATAAGGTTTTATTGGGATTTTATTCGCATGGAATGAATTACCATCTCCAATCTGTGGCTGCAAAGTCATTGCAAAACTACAACTCCCAGCACGGCTATACAGCCGGCGACGTATATAACAAGAAATGGAGTTATTGATAGTCAAACTGACCCCACATTGGCGCCCAACGTCGGAGCGTCACCCGTCCACGGTCTCCAGTTTCAGTTTATCTTAAGCCTCATTTGCAATAAACGTCTCCAGCGAAGCTTTTACAACCCCAGAAATATTTGGCAATCTGCTCACAATCCATTATAGCGACTCCTGCAAAATACTACTATAAAAAGGAAATTCTGTATTCCTACGAGAGGGGAGAAATTGGCAGCAGTCGCTGTAGAAATCTTTCTTTTCTGTGTATTCATAAAGGTGTCAGACTTAGCAATGTCAACATTGTGCGAAGAGGGAAAACAACGTGAAATATTGTCATCACGATTGGGGCTGTTTAGTAACAATGTAACAATGTCATCTTTGTGATACATTACAGCATTAAAGGGGACCTCCCCTCCCATAGGAAACTGCATTAGAACTCATTACTGAAGCGTTTCCTTAAAGGGGTTGTTTCGAAAACCCATTGACGGAACCATTTTGGGGAATTCTAAGTTAATAGAAGGAGATCCAGAACTCTGAATCTTTGGCCAGAGCTGTTACAAAGAGTCTCTCGCTGTGGAGGACCTGTCCTGTCCTACACTAAAGACACAAGGTATGGATCTCAATGGTCATTATGTATTACTTTGTTTGTCCTGTGGGGGCACTGCAGAAAAACGATATACTTTCTGCCAAGTATCGCACAGGTTATAGCTGAGCACTTGGGTTTCAGAATCTGCTTACTGTCAAGGAATCCTTCAAACAAGTAGGAAATGTCCAAAATGGGGGATCCCTTTAAAGAGGACTTTCATCCTTTAGTGGGGGCCCCTGCAAAGATTCCAACACAGTTGGAATTTTTTCTCTAGCCCCCACCATTACTGAGCAATGGTTGCTGATAGTTTTGGTGCCTGCTATAGTAACTAGACTCCAGTGGGTGTTGTAAGGCAGAAGCAAGCAAGGGGCGTACAGAGGTGGACAGTTTAAGAGCTCAGATTCTCAGCCGCTTGCCTGTTCCTGTCTGACACCACCCACTTGGCATTAGGGAGTCTAGTTAGCATCAGGGACCAAAACTAACTGCACTGATTGCTCAGGATTGGTGAGGGCTAGAGAAATAATTCCAACTGTGCTGGAAACATTGCAGGGCACCTACTGAAAGGTGGAATCAGTGGAGCAGTGTCTATTAAAGGATGCAAAGCCCTGGAATTGGGGTCCTGAAAGGTCCTCAATGGGGATCGGCATCTTTGGACAGACAATCTCTTTCTGTTAGAGGAGCTCCAGACAAGAAGTTGATTACTGGATTTATCGATACTGGGACTCCCAAAGATCACTTGTAATCTGTGACAGAATATGGAAGCAGGTGTTCAGTTATACTGTAGCGCCACCTCAGGGGGAATTAATCATTACACAGTTTCCATTGCAATGGACATGGTGGACAGGACGAGACAAATAATGGCCGTCCTTAAAGGGAACAGGACAAGACAAATAATGGCCGTCCTTAAAGGTATTTTGTTATCAGTTTTGTAAAACGGGGTAATCCCTTTAATAGACAATAATACGCCAAACATGGTTCTCAATATGCTGCCCGACACGTCACGTGTCCCCCCAATATTCGCTTCTCATGTGTCCCATTTATTATTTTGCAGGCCGATGGAACTGTTGAATGTCAGCCATGGGCCTTAGAGGGCCATTGTGCTTCAAAGGAAGTATCAGGTGCCCACTAAGTATATGCCATGGGGTACAAGATGATGGGCGATGGACATAATAACGTCTCCGCTCATCTTCACCACTTCGAGGGCTTTTGGCGTTGCGAGCGGTTTCCTGTTAGGGGGATACATTGGCCGCATTGTGACATCGCACAGTTCTTTAATTGAACCCAATCCTATAAACTGACTTCAGGATGTTTGGAAGACGCCAGATCCTGTTTGGTTACCTCGCACACCCTTCATCTGGAATGTTACGTTGTATTTCATAGGGAGATCTGTCAACATCCAGTCTGCACATTGTAAATCTTCGCCCCATACCGGCCTGCGCTTTTGTTTGCTCTTCTGTTTGCCTGCAAGGAGATTCATAACCGCTATTAACCCTCCCTTTAAGGGTCAGTGCAAGCGGTAACATTATGGGGAGGGGGGTAAATTAAAGGGGTTTCTTATGCAGCCTCATTGGGCTCAGTCTATGTGCTGATAATCTTGATAGGTTCTGTTTATTCTGCCCATTCTATAATTCGTTCCCTGCTGAGCTCAAGTATGGACGTGGCTGCCAATACAAACAAGCAGAGATGCAGTGTAAAGCATGGGGGAGGACAGAATAGCTAAAATGAGACGGGAGGGGGCTAGGCAATGTAGCTAAACTGCAGCCACTCATGTGTCTTAATGGATCAGAGCCAGAAAGCTGCCGCCAAATAAATAATAGGAAAGCATTGTCTAATGGTAATGATTTATAGGACGCAGTTCAGACATTTAAAGAGACAGTGTGGCCAAAAGGAATCCTATTTGATAGGCCCAGCACCCTACTATAATAGGCCAGGTCACCATGGACTACTGGTTACTAGTAGGTACAGACTAGCCAGCCGCTGGTGCAATGCCATTCTATCAGTGGGATCGCTTTCATTGCAGATGGACACATGTTTAGGTCCTTCATTGTCTGCAGCTGGGTCATGTGATCATTAGCCTGACCACTAGTCCAGAGGTGGCTCCTTAGTTTAGATGGGTGTCAGTTTCATCCTGTGAAGTACAGGATGACATCATCACCTCTTATATCCCTCCCCCTCACCACCAGGCTCCATCTTTCTCGTATGTCCTCCAGTGTTGCCGGATAATTTCTGCCTTATCTAAGAGACCAGGAGAGCAGTGATTTAGTAGGTGAGTCCATACAGTGAGTAGTTGTAGGTTATAAAACTCCCCAGAGTCACATTATCTATACTGTGCTTGCTGTGTGCAGAATCTCCAGTGTACCACCCTTGTGATGCAGTTTCCCATTACTCGCCCTGCCTCCTTCTTGTAAGAGCTGACAGAGAGAATACGATCATAAGCAGAAGGCAGGGAAGAAATACTGAGACTGTGTTTTATAGGAATACCCTGAGTGCTTCTTTAAAGGGGTTGTAAGTATGGGAAATATTCATGATCATTGCTGATAGGGGACGATCTCACCGGTCCCTCTCCAGCGACTAATGAGGTCACTGCTGATTGGTCTCCACTCACGAAGTTCTGGGAAAAGGTAAGGGTCTTTTTGTATTGCTTGACACCCAATTCAACCATCCCTGCATCAGCTCCAAATCCTGGACATCCCCTTTAAGTTTAATAAACGTACAGCACACAGTGAGAAGTAGGGCCCATTCTGAGCCTTGTACTGGGGCCCCGGGCTTTCAGACCTCAGTTTTAGGGTAGCTGGAGGTGACCACAGGGCTGGTCAGTGAGCCGTCCTTATCTCTGACCATGAGATCTCCATTAATGATAGCAAACCAGAAGCAGATTATTCTGTAGAAGTAATCCAGATCCTGCGGGTTATTAGGAGCGGCGCCCCGTCTCATCTCACTATGGGGACCTTCTTACACGGCCAATGGGTTTTACAAAAATTGCAATTTCCTATTCTTTGCTTGAGCTGATTCATGTATTAGAGCGATCTCTCAGATCAGGGGAGGGGGCGTGCACACACAATATACAAGTGGGAGGGGTCCGGCCGAGCTTATCCTATTCCATATGGACAGCTTTAGGCTGGGTTGACATTGTGAAATTTTTGTTGCATTTTTCTAAACTACCGATCACGAACCAGGGAATGTTGCCCGGTCATGAAGGGGTTAATTTCGGGTCCAAATACCCCTTTTCCCACTTAGATTTTTACTAGTACATTTCCGGGACTAACACGGCATACCCTTAGACTGTGACAAAGGCGAGCCCGTCCTACAAATGTATGGAGGGGTTAATGCTCTCCCCCCGGGGCGCCTCCTTACTCGTCTTCCACGTCTCGTCGTAATCTACGCATAATATTGGCTCTAGCCCAGGGAGCGCGGAGTTAATGTAAGCAGTGATTAATGCTCTTGAGAGACGGGCACCAGAAGGCCTGAAGTCGTCTGTAGTCAGTAAGGACAATGACTACATCGTGACACTGCGGCGTCCACAGGTGGTCTCCAGAGAAGGCCCAAGGACATCAAGGCCCAAGGAAATCACACCGCAGGGGGTTAATCCAGTCTATTAAAAAACGATCAGCTTTTGTATCTGTAAGTGAGGAGAGAAAACACAGAGAATAACCAACATGAATACATATATAAAGCCGTCCCCATCGCGGTGCTGAGCCATCGCCTCCAACGCTTCTTAGAATTAACCCTTTGCGCTGGTTATTGCCTTTTTATTATTATTGTTTATTTATATAGCGCCATTAATTCCAGGGTTTACATTTGGATAGGTTCCTCAAAAATGAGCTGATCATTGGGTGTCCTAATGCTGGTGCCCCCATCAATCGACTATGATCTGTGGAAGTACCTAAAGGTAAGTGTTCCATTCTCCTACAGTGCCCCCGCAGGTAAAACAAAGCATTACATGGTGTTAAATCAATGGGTTGTTTATGTATGCATGGACAAGTTGGGTCCTCCGGAATAAAAAGTGCTTTTTTGTAGCTTCTCTTTATCAAGGGGTCAGTCTTGGTGACAAGTGGCATCATAAAATATTCAAGGAAGAGAACATTTCCTTCAAAGGGTGGTCTACTTTATAGGAACTTGGAAATGAGCCGATCACAAGGTGTCCTGATAATGTTACCCCTGGCGATCAACTTATGACCCTTTAAAATAAGTGTTTCATTCTCCTACACTGCCCCCGCAGGTAAAATAAAGCATCACATGGTGTTAAATCAGTGGCCTGTTTTATGTAATACATGAACAAGTCGGGTCCTCCAAGGTGCCTTTTTATAGGCGCTCTCTGGTTACAAGATGCCCTCATTTAAAGGCGTCTATTATGGTGACAGGTGGTTCAAGGCAGCCATTTTCTTCAAAGGCCGGTCTACTTCACATGAACTTAAACATGAGCTGATCACAGGGTGTCCTGATAATGTTTCCTCCAACAATCAACTATGATCTGTGGAAGAATCTAAAGTTAGTGTCTAATTGCCCTGCAGTGCCTCCACAGGAAAACTGAAGCATGACATGGCGTTATATTAAATCAATGGGCTGTTTTTGTAATGCATGGACAAGTCGGGTCCTCCAGAGTAACAGCTGCTTTTTGTAGCTGCTCTGGACAGAAGATGCCATTATGGAACAAAGTTTGGTTCACGGAAGAAAGTATCTTATTCACAGGGTGGTGTACTGTATAATAACTTCACAATTTCTTTAAAAAATGAGCTGAACATGAGTTGTCCTGTGGCTGACCTGGGGAGAATCTAAAAGCATGTGTTTAATTCTCCTGCAGTGCCCCCGCAGGAGAAAAGAAGCAGTGCATGGTGCTTAATGAAATAATAGAATAATATAAAAGGAACTTAAACATAAGCTGATCACTGAAGCTCACCAGCAATCTGAGCTTAGTTTTCCTCCAGTGCCACCTATGGTCAAATGAAGTATTACACTGAGCTTAATGTAATACATGGACATATTGGGTCCTCCAGGGTGAGAGACGCTCTTTGTAGCCATATTGATGAATATGTTTAAGTCCTGTTCCCTCCAAACCTTTATGTGTCGTTTTATTATTTCATAGAGTTTTGTAGTGGAGATCAGATGTAGGATGGCCCATGTGTTGGCTTTCCCTTTAAGCACCCCCATTTCTTCTGTGTCTCCTTCATTACCCCCCCCCCCCCTCCCCACAATTCTGTCCTTTATGACAGCAGATGGGCCGTTCGGTGAAAAAAGACTGACATCGACCTTCTCTTATTGTCTCTGAATTACACTTGTCCTCAGCGGGTTTGCGGCGGACCTGAGTGTCTTTCCAGGCTTCGAGCCTGTTTCTCCAGCTTCATTCTTGGCAGCAGTAAAAGAGCTGAGACTCGGATGGATGGTGGCTCGGCGCCAGCGTTGTCGAATGCTGCACGCTCGGATGTTGGCGGCGGATAAAGAAATACACACAGTCCTCTCCAGATTTTTTTTTTCTTTTTATGTTACTATGTTGTGTGTTTTCTCTTCGCCTTCTATTGTGTGGACAGTCTTGGATGAAGCCGACCGCAACGACTTGTGGATCTACTACAGAGCAGAAGTCTATCGCCTGTGGCTGACAAGCTATTGTGCGACTACAACCCCCAGCATGCCTTTACGTGCCGCCAACAGTCCCGAAGTTCCTGGGACTGTCACTAATTTTCAGAGAACGTCCTGGCAAATACTAGTCCCTGGCACAGTCCTGGCGATTTGGAAGCGCTCAGCGTGATGGAGGCGCTCATTACAGAGGCCTGGGGAGCGAGCGGTAAGCATCAATTCATTACTCACTGCTCTGCTCCAGATCCTTCTCTTCTCCAGGCGCCGCGGTGTTATGTTCCAGCGCCTGGCGCACACGTTGCGGCACAGCGCCCAGAACATGGAAGAAGTGGGGAGCACAGTCTGAGTAATGAAATGATGCTCAGTCATCGGTCTCAGTAGTGTGGGGGCGCTGTCCTATGTGGGGTATTACAATGTGCAGGGACCCCGTAGGGATATTATACTGTGTGGGGACACTGAGGGGGCATTATACTGTGTGGGGACACTGAGGGGGCATTATACTGTGTGGGGACACTGAGGGGGGCATTATACTGTGTGGGGACACTGAGGGGGTATTATATGATGTGAGGACACCGAGGGGGCATTATACTGTGCTGGGACCCCTTAAGGGTATTATACAGTGTGGGGACACTGAGGCGGTATTATACTTTATGGGGACACTGAGGGGGTATTATACTGTGTGGGGACACCAAGGGGGCATTATACTGTGTGGGGAAACTGAGGGGGTATTATACTGTGTGGGGACACTGAGGGGGCATTATACAGTGTGAGGACACTGAGGGGGTATTATACTGTGTGGAGACACTGAGGGGGTATTATACAGTGTGAGGACACTGAGGGGGCATTATACTGTGCTGGGACCCTGTAGGGGTATTATACTGTGTGTGGGCACTGACAGGACATTACACTATGTGGGGACACTGAGGGGGACATTATTCTGTGTGGGGGCAGTAAAGGGATCATTATTCTGTGTTGGGGGGATATTATCCTGTTTGGAAGCACTGATGGAGGGCATTGTACTGTGTGGGGACCCTGAGGGGGCATTATTCTGTGTGGGGGCACTGAGGGTGGCATTATGCTATGTGGGAATTTTGAAGAGGGCATTATATGGTGTAGGGGCGTCTATAGGGGCATTATAGTGTGTGGAATAATCCTTTGTAAATTATGAAAGGGTGAAGCATTTTGTAAATGTTTTGACCTGTATATTTTACCTGTACTGTATGGCAGTATTATTTAAATGTATTGTATGGTGACCTTAAGTGTACCATATGGCAGTATTATTTATGTGTACTATTAAGTGTACCATATGGCAGTATTATTTATGTGTACTATTAAGTGTACCATATGGCAGTATTATTTATGTGTACTATTAAGTGTACCATATGGCAGTGTTAAATATGTGTTTTGTATGGTGATTTGTACAGTTATTTGTTCTGTATGGTGACATTATGTGTACATTATGGGTGTTGTATATATTTGTGCCATATGGTAACAATATGTGTACAGTAGTGTAGTATTACTTACGTGTAGTCTGGTAGTATATGTATGTACTGTACCTTAAGGTGAAATATTGTACACACTATAGTAGTATTATTTATGTATGCATTGATGCAGTTTTATTTATTTGTGCTATATGGCAGTATATGTACAGTAGGGCAGCATTATCTATATTAATGGTATAATAATGTCACTTATTCACGTTATCATGTAGCCAATGTCTATGTAGTGCACGTGCAGCTATTTTTATGTGTTCCTGTTCCACATAGGAGTATAAAATCTTATATTTGCTCCAGGCTTCTGGCATTACACAATCTGTGTCTCACTTTCTTGGAGATGTCAGAGTCCTCAGAAGATATTCTTCTAATTTGACTCTTACATCTTGCGGACAAGCCAAGTAGAACTTACACGTTATAATGGGACAGCAGCCCGATGTGAGTGGTAGTTTTACGTTTCATGTGGATTTAATCTGTAACATCTTAATAGTTCTCTGTGGATGGTGGATTATTTATAAGGCTCGCACCGACAACACTTAATACCCAGCTGTGGTCAGATGAAGGATGGCGAACACACATTAACCTTATTAGCAGCTAATTTTAGCGTTTAACGTATCTGGGGGAGCGCGGCCGGATGTTCGCGGCCAAGACCTGAAACTGACTCCCTCAGTCCTGAATCCTTGATATTCCTGACTAAGCCGTGTTTAGCCCGATGAGCTGAATGCTGGGAGTTGTAGTTTGGTAACAGCTGGCAAGTCACAGATTGGAGACTACTGACAGATATATGTATATATGGAAAGGGGAGCATGTCCTGCCCTAAGAGCTTACAATCTAAAGGATTAGGTCAATCATTCTCTATCTTCTAACCGTTATTGGAGATCGGGCACTGAATTCCTTCCAGTATTGATCTGGAATTTTGTGACGTTACGATACTTATGACATATCTACAGCATCAGTGTGAGGAGCTTTAACACCCCCACCCCATACCGACCTTCCCGGATTCAGTGGGACAGTCCCAGATTCCAGGTCCTGTTCCGGTTGGTGGGAGGTTTGTTCTAGTATCAACTCCTCTGCGTCCTCTCCGGATGCAGATGAGTTAAACACGGTGATGAAGCAGGAGCCATCTGCAGACAGCTCCTGCTTCGTCACTGTGTGAAGCACATCCTCGTGTGCTCCGGTCCCGGGAACTGTAGGCACGATATGATGACATCACTCACATCGCGCTTGCAGCTCCCTGAACAGTCCGGGACAAGAGACTTCACAAAGTGGGAGGGGAGGGGAGTGAGGAGAGGTGAGTATCAGTGTTTTATGTTAAACATTGGGGACAAGTGCAGGGGGACATTAAACTGGGGAAGATGGAGGTAGGACATTAAACTGGGCACAGATGAAGGGGGCATTAAACTGGGGACAGATGGAGAGGGGCATTAAACTGCGGGAGATGAGTGGCAAGGGAGAGGAGTAAGGAGAGGTGAGTATCAGTGTTTTATGTTAAACATTGGGGCAAGGGCGGCATTAAACTGGGGTCAGATGAAGGGGGGACATTAAACTGGGGAAGATGAATGGGGGACATTAAACTGGGGACAGATGAAGGGGGGCATTAAACTGGGGGACAGATGAAGGGGGCATTAAATTGGGGACAGATGGAGGGGGGAATTAAACTGGAGACAGATGGAGAGGGGCATTAAACTGGGGGGAGATGAAGAGAAACATCATACTAAGAGAGCAGATGGAGGTTGATATTAAACTGGAGGCAGCTCGAGGGGGGCATTAAACCATGGGAGTGGCTGGAGGGGGACATGTCTGCCTTTAGTTGCCCCCTGTTTAATGTCCCCATCCAGCTACCCCCATGGTTTAATGCCCCCCTCTAGTTCCCCCCAGCTTAAACTAAGGCACAAGGAGAAGGACTTCAAACTGTGGCGCAATTGGAGGGGAACATTATAATATGGGGGCATATAATTTTAGAGTAACTGTAGGGGAATTATACTGTGGGGGTGCACAAACTGTCCCTCTTTCTGTCCTTTGAAAGTTGGGAGGTATGCCAGAAGGCGCCATCTATTGTACAGTGGTGGTGCTGGAGTACTGCAGCTCTGCTTCCAGTAGTAGGAGATATAAAGATGGTTTTCCAACCGTTACGTTTGCAATGCCTTCAGTTGAGCGCCGTGTTGCGAGCAGCGCCAGCATAACAATGCTTCCATTCACACAGCCACAGAATAAAATAATAAAACTCCTTCTGCCCCGGCCACCACAAGGGGGAGCTCACAATCATGGAAGCAACATAAATACATAACACAAGCTCCCCCTAGTGTCAGCATGGGAGAGCTACAAGCTCCGGTTCTTTGTCATGGTCCTAATTTGGGGACTATAGGAATAAGTTAGGGGTCACTATCCAAGGTCTCAAAAGCTGGGGCTCTCCTTGAAGACGTAGATAAGTTGCGATAGCGACAACTGACTACTTACCTGCGCCGCTTATCTTGTCTGAGCGAAAAGACGCCTCCATGGTGGTTGTTATGGCGATGCAACTGAGACATGAAATCATTGTATGGCCGCAGCAGCAGCGACTTGGCAGAGACCTAGGATGTATATCTGAGGAGCGTGTAATAAAAGATCTCACAAACCTTCTTCAGCAATAAAACGGAGAATAAAGAAGCCTTGGCATCAACATAATCCATCTAGAATTAAAACATTTAGCGTCTCGGTAAAACAAAGGAAGCCTTTCTCGCGAAGACTTTGACAACGCTCAAGTTTTTTTCTCCTTTTTCCAGCGAAGTATTGTTTATTCTTCAGAGCAGCGCAGCAATAATTCAACCGTGACCGCGGCGAAGCCGACCAGCGTCTTATAACGCTCATTTATTTCACCGCAGAAGACGGCATTATCTTCAGCCAGTGATGGAGGGCGGTACTACGCTACTGCTTGTGTGCGCTATATGGGGGTATTGTGTGCGATATATATGGCAGTGTTGGGAGTATTATTTTGGCGTTATAGGGTGGTATTATTTGGGCACTAGTATTATTCTGCACTATATGGGGGTATTATGTGGGATATGTATGATAGTCTTGTGTAGAGACTGTATAGGAGAATCATTTAGGAACAGTATTGTATGGACAGTATTATTTTGTGCACCATATGGTGGTATTATGTGGGATATATATGGCGGTGTCGGGAGTATTATTTTGGCGTTATAGGGTGATATTATTCGGGCACTAGTATTATTCTGCACTATATGGGGGTATTATGTGGGAAATGTATGATAGTCTTGTGTAGAGACTGTATAGGAGAATAATTTAGGAACAGTATTGTATGGACTGTATTATTTTGCGTACCATATGGTGGTATTATGTGGGATATATATGGCAGTGTTGGGATTATTATTTTGGTATTAGGGAGTGATATTATTTGGGCACTAGTATTATTCTGCACTATATGGGGGTATTATGTGGGATATGTATGATAGTCTTGTGTAGAGACTGTATAGGAGTATAATTTAGCTATTGTATGGTGGTATCATTTAGGAACAATATTGTATGGACATTATTATTTTGTGCATCATATGGTGGTATTATGTGAGATATATATGGCAGTGTTATGTGAACATCGTATAGGAGTATTATTTAGGCATTATATGTTGGTGTTATTTGGGAACTGTATTACTTGGGCACTAGTATTTTTGTGCACTATATGGTGGCATTATTTGGGATATATATGGTACTGTTATGTAGACACTGTATAGCAGTATAATTTAGGTATTGTATGGTGGTATTATTCAGTAGCAATATTGTATGAACATTATTACTTTGTGCAACATATGGTGGTATTATGTGGGATATACAGTATATGGCAGTGTTGGGAGTATTATTTCGGTATTAGAGAGTGATATTATTTGGGCACTAGTATTATTCTGCACTATATGGTGGTATTATGTGAGATATGGATGATAGTCTTATGTAGACACTGTATAGGAGTATAGTTTAGGTACTGTATAGTGGTATCATTTAGGAACAATATTGTATGGACATTATTACTTTGTGCACCATATGGTGGTATTATGTGGGATATATATGGCAATGTTATGTGAACACCGTATAGGAGTATTATTTAGCGATTATATGTTGGTATTATTTGGGAACTGTATTACTTGGGCCCTAGTATTTTTGTGCACTATATGTGGGATATATATGGTACTGTTATGTAGACACTGTATAGCAGTATAATTTAGGTATTGTATGGTGGTATTATTCAGTAGCAATATTGTATGGACATTATTATTTTCTGCACTATAAGATGTATTATGTGGGATATGTATGGCAGTGTTATGTAGACACCGTATAGGAGTATTATTTAGGCATTATTTGTTGGTATTATTTGTGAACTGTATTATTTGGATGCTACTGAGCACTATATGGTGGTGTTATTTGGGATATGTATGGCAGTGCTATGTAGATACTGCACAGGAGTATTATTTAGGCATTACATGGTATTATTTGGGCACTAGTATTTTTGTGTGCTATATGGTGGCATTATGTAGGACATATATGGCACTGTTTTATGTAGGCACTGTATAGGAGTATAATTTAGGTATAGTATGGTGGTATTCAGTAACCATATTGTATGGACATTATTATTTTCGGCACTACATGATGTATTATGTGGGATATATTTGGCAGTGTCATGTAAACACCGTGTGTGCTTATTTAGGCATTTTATGGCGGAGCTGTATTATTTCAACACTACTCTACTTTTGAGCACTATGTGGTGGCATTATGGGGCAAATATGGATTTTATATGGTAGTGTTATGTAGACACTGCCACAGGATTATATGGGCACTAGTATTTTGTGCACTATATGATAGTATTGTGGGATATATATGGTACGGTATGTACATACTGTATAGGAATATTATTTAGGCATGGTATGGTGGTATTATTCAGTAACATTATTGTATGGACATTATTATGTTGTGCAGCATATGGTGTATTATATGGGAGATATATTCTAGTGTTATGTAGACACTGTATAGGGGTATTATGTAGGCATTATATGGTGCTATTATTTGGGAACCTTATTAGGCTATTACTACTATTACTTTGAGCACTATATGGTGGTATTATATGGAATACACCGTATTATTAGAATCAAGGTGCATGAAACCGTGTTCCCAAGGTGGGATTTTTGGGGTATCTGAAAGAACATTAGACGCCCCATTGGTTGTCATCCAGCTTCTTCCCCCCTGCGTCTGTTTCTGATGTGATACGCTTGGTACTGACACGATTATCTAATGGCGGTGATACCGGAGACTCCGCTCACTTTGCACATTTGTAGCCAGGTATATACAAAAGCTAGAGCAGAGGCGTCTGAGCCGATGGCACCCGCTATAAATGATGAACGGCGTCCGCACAACATTACACAGTCCATGTAACTAATGATTCCAGTTCACAGTCTGGGTCACATTTAATTAGACGATGCATTAAAATAGATTTGTAGCCGCTTTTATTCTGATTTAATTACTTAAAATGATGGTGTAATGAGCGGCCGTTCAGGAGGAAAAAAAACTCCGTAATGGCCGCCTATGAAGTTAATAAGAGGGAAAAATTAATCTTTAACCAAAAGTCTAATATGACAAGTTCATGTATAACACCGTATTATGGCGGCCGAAATACAGGTGCGGAACACACAGAACCAAGACCATGTACAAGTACATGTGGATCTTAAAGGGCTTGTCCATTTTCAACTATCCCTTTATATGACAATAGTCCGACTGTGCGGCTGGGATCAGCTGTAAACTCTACAGTAACATGGAAGCAAGTGTCCAATTTCCCTGCAATGCCTCCGCAGGAGACATGAGGTATAACACCATTTCTATTGAAATGAACAGGTTGCCCACAGATGTGTGGGGTCCTCCAGTGAGAACGCTCTATATAGCTACTCCCAAATCTAGATAATAGATTTGTGTTTTTCTTTAGAGAACCTCTCATCCATTAATAACCACCACTCCGCTGATTCCAGCACAGTTGGAATTTTTTGTCTAGCCCCCGCCATTCCTGAGCAATCAATGCTGTTAGTTTTGGTACCTGACATGGAAACTAAACTCTCTTATGGCAAGTGGGTGGTATCAGGCAGGAGCAGGCACGGGGAATGATTTAATGCTGAAGTCACATGCAGACCATGTCAACGGTCAGAATCCCGCCCCCATGCCTGTTCCTGTCTGAAACCACCCACTTGCCATTAGCGAGTTGCTTTACACCGCAGCTCTGATTCTTTCTCTTGGCTCCTGTATTTCAGTCCACTGAAGCAGACCACACCCAATATACTCCCCTGAGGGTCGATGGTGGGTGCTGTTATATGTCCCCTAGGGAGCACTGAGTTTAGGCATTAAGGGGTGTGGCCTATATCTTAAGGGGTGTGGTCAATATTTTAAGGGGTGGGGCATATGTCCAAATTCCTAGCTGGTAATCTTGTATGTAAACCAATACGCGTTGTACGATAACCAATCTTGTCCCATGATGCCATTCGCAGAGCTAGCGACCCAGCTTTCCCGGGCCCTGAATGAGATGAGCACGTATCCATTTATATTGTTCTGTAACAGTTTATTCTAAGTGTATTCCAGAGCAGAGATTTTCCGTTGAATCCTCTCCCTTCTGTTTGGATCGGTGCGCTCGTAAATATTTTATTTTATGGGTAATATTCTCGCGCTGTTTATGTTGTACAAATGTTTTTCTGAGGCCGTCAATTTAACTCGGGGTTTTGGGTGTTTTATAGCCTGGAGAGAAGACCTAAATCAATAGCGCAGACCACAGCAGCGGGGAGAGGCGAGCTCTGGTTTGACTCTACATTACCAAGAATACATGTCAGCCATGCGAGCTGGCCTCTCGCTGTTTGTGGTTTGGAGGATAAGCAGGAGGGCCGCAGGGAGGGCCCCCGGGGTTTACTGTCAGAACTCCGAGTAAGATTTCATTCCAGCAAGGCGGAGCCGCTCTACAGCAAGAGGATGGACTCCATTATGCCCAGGATCTGTGCACCCTCCCAAAAATTTAAAGGCGCATGCGCGCTGTGATGAACCGTGTGTTCTAACCAAACATCACGACACTTGGCGTATCCATGTCACCACCGAGACCCAAAAGAGGTTCTCCCATCTCTAATCGATACCTCCCAACTGTCCTGGAATCAGTGGGACAGTCCCAGATTTCGGGTGCTGTTCTGGGCTGTGGGCAATATGTCTTAATTTCACCTCCTTGGACGTTGTGATGTCAATACATGGCGCAAGTGGTAAACATGGCTGTTCTTAGAACGTTATAGGCTCCTAGAGGGGATCTCTGGTGTAGCATTGATCCAGTGGATGGCGCTGCTTTGGTTCCCGGCACATCACTCGTGTGTTTTGGCAGAGTCACTGCGAACACACATTCCGCCTCCACATTTTTTGTGCAGCGTGGTTCAAGTAACCATAAGCAAATATGACTCTCATAAATGCAACCCGAACCTGCCTGGTTTGATGTAGACACCGAGAGGTTGGTGCCAAATACTAACAGACAGGGGAGGTCACGGGGTAGGGCCTAATCCTCCAAGGATCCCGTACATTCTAGGAAGCACCAAGCTATCAGAGCAGAACGGGGCGAGGTGAGTGTTACTTTATCTTTGCATTATACTATGTGGGGTCACAAGAGGAACATTATACTATATGGGGCCACATAGAGGGGGTATTATAATGTATGGGGGCCACAAGGGAATATTCTAGTGTCGGGGTCATTATACTGTTTTGGGGTCACAAGGAGCGTGTGGTATAGTGTGGAATCACTGAGGGGCATCATACCATATGAGAGCACTGAGGGGGTACTGTGCCATATGGGCTAAAAATGGACTAGATAGGAGTGGGCAGGGATTATTATATATACTGTAAATTTGCCATGGCAGGAGATGCAAGTTTCATCCTTTTTTTTTCCGTCGGCTGCAGATTATCACCCCAGATTCTGCTTTTTGCAAATGCAAGGGGTGAAATTTGCTTCAAATCTGTAACAAAAAGTTCCAACCCACCCAGTTTCACCCTATCCCCCTAACCCTGTCTAAGCCTCTCACCTCTACCAGGTTAGTCTTCTCTACACCGGGCTGACGAGATGCAATAACATCGAAACAGCCGTCCTCAGTTGAGAGACTATACCTGGTAACAGTCCCAGCGTCATTGCAAAACAAAGGCCTCTTGGAAGGTCGAGCATGATGCTAAAGGGAGCAAACTTCTATTGGGCTATATCACTGAGATTCTGTCTTCCTAATTACATCAGGGAAGACAGACTTGCACATTCCAGTGAGCGCCCTCTATTGGTTTGCAACACTGAGGCACCTGACTTCCTAATTACATCATGGAAGACAGATTTGCATATTCTTCCCATGGTCCCTTGCACAGTGGAGTGCTAAAGGCTTAATAAGCCTCCACACACCTAAATGGTGGTTTCTCCCCAAGGAGTGGCGATGTCCCCCTCACCCTAGAGGTGTAACTGCTTATCTTGTAATAACCATAAAAAATACGACATCCTTTCGCCCATGTTTTTGGTGCAGTGGGAGGAGAACGGCATCCACAGCTATGTATAGCCAAATTTAGAGAATCTTTAATGTATCTTTATCTACAATACAATTCCTTTAAAGGGGACCTTTCACCGCTTTGCATCCTTTAATCGCCGACGCTTCACTGATTCTGACGCAGTTGGAATTTTTTCTCTAGCCCCTACCAATCCTGAGCAATCGGCGATGTTAGTTTATGCATGCAATATGCTGATGAAGCAGTCTACTGTCAAGTGGGCAGGCCTGAACTTGAACAAGTAGTCAGGGACCGCCCATCTGACTGCAGAGATCCTAATTATTAGTATAGTGGGTACTTGAATGTACAGCACTGATTGCTCAGGAATGGTAGGGGCTAGAGAAAAAATTCCAACTGCGCCAGTATCGGTGAAGCGGCGGCTATTGAAGGAGCTGGAGTTGTTGAAGGTCATGAAAAGTTCCCTTTTATCCAGTGTCGGATTAACAAATATTCCCGATTCTTAGTAAGGAGACTGATACCTTCTCATCTCTGTTTCAGCTTCTAGTATTATCCGTTCTGGAGGATGAGAATTCCTTGACGATCCGGTGCCGGATTAAAGGAATCTAACTGGATTTCTCTCCTCTCCAGACAGGAAACTTGTAGACAGTTTTGCTCTTCATTACTCAGTTCTGTTGTTTGCAAATACTTTTAGCTTTACTTACAAGGACGATTTCCCTGCTGAATATGCAGAGGAGCGGCATTAATTAGTCTTGGCCTGATTACAAGAGATTTTGACAAGGATACCGAGGAAGTGCCAGGATGAGATGGATGAGCGGCTGAGCCGCGCACAATGAAGATTTTGTCTCATTGTCGCAGTTAAATTGTTAGCACAATAAAGTGACAGGTTTTCCAAACATTAAGAGATGACGGCAGATAGAAATCAGTGTCAGATTGTATCCCATGCTCCCCCTGCGCAGCGGCGCTGCGTACCGTTATCAGCTCTGCTTTGCCTAAAAATATGTGATTGGGTATATTCGGAATGGTCTTAATTCATCTGATCCTGGGAAAGCTGGGTGGCAACCAATACGACTACTGTTCTAGCACATCTCAAATCCCTGAAAGTAATAGCTGAATCTTTATTTTGCATTGGTTAGATTACGTTCCTGGAATCCTGGGTGACAACTGATATGAACACCATGACAGCTTGGGTAGAGGTTGTCACCAGGGGTAGGGAACCTTCGGCTCTCCTGCTACTGTGAAACTACAACTCCCATCATGCTCCATTCACTTCCATGGGAGTTCCAAGAACAGCAGAGCAAGTATGCATGCTGGGAGTTGTAGTTTTGCAACAACTGGAGAGCCGTACGTTCCCTACCCCTGCTGTAGAGGGACCAGTCGCTACCAAGCCTTAGAACCTGTGGCCCCTCTACTACATAAAACATACCACTACATAGTACTTAGGGGCCCCATTACAAATTTTTGCTTTAGGGCTCAAAGGATTCAAGTTCCGCCTCTGGTTGTTACCAAACTTCTCTAGATTCCGGAATGGTATTAAATACTCCTTGCGAATACCTCTCACGCATCTGGGAAAGCTGGGTGACAACCAATAACAGATCCCGATCTTTTCCAGACTGATACAATTCTTATATCTCTGGGTGACCCAGGAAAAGTCTCATTCAGGAACCTGGAAAAGTCAGGTGATTATACCGACTGGTTTGACTAATTTTAAGGCTTTGGTCTGGGGTCTGGTTAAGTTTAGCAGTCTGGTTAGTTTTAGAGGACTGGTTTGGAGTCTGATAGATTTTAGGAGACAGGTCTGGCCATGATGAGGATCAACATATGTAGATCCTTTAGGCCAGGGGTAGGGAACGTACAGCTCTCCAGCTGTTGCAAAACTACAACTCCCAGCATGCATACTTGCTCTGCTGTTCTTCGAACTCCCATGGAAGTGAATGGAGCATGCTGGGAGCTGTAGTTTCACAGCAGCTGGAGAGCCGAAGGTTCCCTACCCGTGCTTTAGGCTAAGACAACATGTAGCGCCAACATGTGGCGAAGACACAATCCTTATATTTGTATTTTTTAGTGCTTTTTATATTTTTGCCTCCCCCTATAAATCCGGAAACCGCAGCACAGTCACCGTGTTCCGTAACGCGCGGCCTCATCCTTAAATATCATACATTTCCCCCAAGCAGGATGGTAACATTGTCTAAATGCCAGGCCCAAGCAGTGGATATCACGGCCTGGCATACAGAAGAGTCACCGCCTCCCCCCACCAATAATCTGATAGCGCCATCCCAAGATTAAACGCGTAATTTATGTTCTCTCCTTGGAAACCGCTACAAGATTGCGAGCAAAGTATCAGTAATTTATCGACTGTCTCCCGCAACTCAAGGAGTCAATGCCGCCTCTAATTAATTAAACGTATTGACCTTGCGTCTCGCGCTGAACGGGATGGGGTGAACCCGCCGACCCAATCTCTTGTATGTACATAATAATGAGCCAGGAAAATTGGAGGGGACTGGGAAGAATTGAATAGGAAATTTTCAGATAGAAGCCCTGCAGGTGGTGAAGGGTTAACCCGGTAACCTGCTCATAGGTTACGATTATGCAGGGTAAACAGTAAATTTAGGAAGACGAATTAAGTCCAGAAGGCTCCGTTCTGCTGCGGGTATAGCATTCCTGTGGACCGCGGCCAACATCACTTCATCAAGGCAGGTGTCTGAGGAATACAAATGAGATCTCCATAATAAGGGCGCACATTGCAGCACAGGACGCGCTCTACGGGTGTTTATTTCTAATAGGAAAATAAGAGGTCAGCTGCGTCTGCTTATCACACGGCAATTATTCCCGGTGTCTGCGGAGGAAGAGCGGCAAGGTCAGCGCGCATCTGTAACGCATTCACCAGATACTTTTATTAATGAACGCCATCAATTCTGACATTTAGAAACAGATACCCCGGAAACCTACAGCTGCTGCAGTCATTCAGACGTCAGGGTTATAGGGGGGTAAGTGGGACCCCCGGGAGCAGTCTGAGAACCCAGCACAAATGCATTGCCCTCTGTCAGTGTCACTGTATTGTGCAGAAATATATAGACATTGTATGGCGGGATTATATGGGCGCTGTTTGGCAGTTTTAATTGGGCACTGAATGGCAGTATAATGTGGGTAATATATGGCAGCATTATATGGGCACTACAGAGTAATAGACTTTAATGGGTAGACGTTCACCTTCCAAATACTTAAAGACGAGTTAAGGTCCCGCACAGCGAATCGCTGCCAAAAAAATGCATTGCGTTTCTTTCTGCAGCGTTTTCCCCGCCTTGATCATGTCCGTATGGAAAATGGCACGTGAACGCAGCTTTTCTGCCACGTGTGGATGAGATTAGTCAGAATCCCATCCACGTTACAGGTAATGCGTTTTTTTGCCGCAGTGGGCAAATGCTGCGTTTTTGCAACACGGGGTCCCGGCCTACAGGGTTTGTTTGGGCGTATAAAGTCGAGGACCAATACACGCGCGCCCAGGACTTGTGACATCACCCCGGAGGGCAGAAGACAACATAAGAGAGGATCACCAGACTCTTTGAGTGGAGGCCACGTCCCCAGGGCTTCTAAAGAAACCCCAATTTTGGATTTGGTTGAAGCCATGAATCGGTGCACTCCTCTGTACCTGGGTCCCCTGTTGGCAGCCAGTGGTGTTTGGTCAAATCCCAAGGTTCTTTGCTAAAAACAAGGCACAGTGCCATACATTGCAGTGGTTGTGCTTGGTTTTGCAGCTCAGCCCCTTTCGCTTGAATGAGACTGAGCCGCAAAGAGGCCATGTGATCGATGAACAGAGCACTGCTGTCACTTCATTCCGCTGATCCGTGAGGGTCAGACCCACAACAATCTTTGGTTGATGACCTCCCCTATTTTTACAAATTAAAATTGGTGCGCAAACCAGATCTCCTCCAGAAGTTGAATTTTGGAGATGGACAATTTAGTGTTGCTGCATTGCATATGTAATGCTCACATATTATGGATTAGGTCACATATTGCAATACCTGGCACAGCCTGTTGGCAGAAGTGGCGCTGTTTCTCAAATCCTAGGCAACCCTCTTAAATCTCTGTATTGCACTAAACATAACACATTGGGGGGCTTTACAATGCTAAGTAACAGAATTCTGGCTCAATTTGTGCCAAAAAACAGCGTACATGCCTTGGGCCCAATAAGTTATGTATTTTAGACACCCTTGCACCTTACTGGACAAGAAGTGTGACATAGCAGAAACAGCGCTGCATCTGCCCACAGGTTATGAGCGGTATTGCTGCTTATTTCCATTGAATGTCACAGATGCAATACCACTCGCAGCCTGACCATAAGTGTGGCGCTGTTTTGGGAAGAAAGCAACCATGCTCATGTAATCCTGCACAACCTCTTTACCTAATGCACTCGGCAATCTATTACTACAAGCGATCAGCGTGTACATTTCATGGGCTGAATGTGATCCTGCCGTCCCCAGAATGGCTGCCCGCTGTGATAAGCTCATATTGCACTGCAGCTAAGTGTATTGATTAAAGGATTCCTGGCCCATGCCAGGAGGTTTTGCACGTTATTGAATTAAATGCCTGGTAAGCCTTAACGCATTTGTTCTAATTTTTGGGTGCATAAGGCCGATCGCGTTTCATAGCTTGGCACATGGAGGTGAAATCAGAGAAGGTGGAGGAATCGCCAGCTCTGACCTCCTGGCCGCAACTATTTTGGGTTTCTGTTTTTGTTCCAGTAATGGGAGACATTAAAGTGGTAGGTCCACCATAAAATGGCAAATGGGGGTTTCGGGACCCCCCACATCAGACATTAACGGCAGATGTTGTAAAGTTTAAAAGCATACTTGCCATAATTTAGCTATGGTGGAGGAGAAACAGAAGCCACACCCCTGCAGGACATGATCCCGCCCCCGAGGGACATTATTCCATTATTCCACATCTTTTCCTAAGTGAACAAGTAACTGCTAATTCAGGTGATTTACCATCCCTTGAGAGGTCCTCTTTCGGGAGAGTAGGCTTTAAAGGGGGTATACTAAGATTTGAATTACCCCTACAACCGAATGCAGCCTATGCCACACACATATAGACTGAATTAAGAGGTAGGGCGAAAACTCAGCCTGGTGATTCATCAGGATGATTGAATCGGGCCCACATTCTTGAGATCAATAAGGGTTCCCTACCAATCACGAAGTTATCCCAAGTTTTACCAACTTTAAAGCTTAAAGGGATTCTACCATTAAAATATTTTTTTTCTCACTAACATGTAGGAATATCCTTAAGAAAGGTTCTTCTCCTAACTTTAGAGGTCTTCTCCACACCGCCGTTCCTGCTGGTTTGTCGGTATGCAAATGAGTTCTCTCGCAGCACTTTGGTCTGGCCCCAGCACTCAAACAGCACTGGAGGCGTCCCCAATACTGCAAGAGAACACTCCAGCGCCGCCTCCATCTTCTTCAGGAACGTCCTCTTTATGTGTCGGCCTTAGGCAGAGCCGACTGCACATGCCCACAGGCCACAAGAAAATGGCAGCTTATTTACTGTGTAAGCGGACATTTTTCTTGTGGCTGTGGGCATGCACAGTCAGCTCTGCTCGAGGCCTAGAAGTTTGAAGACGTGTGAAGAGGCCGTTCCTGAAGTAGATGGAGGCATCGCTGGAGTGTTCTCTGGCAGCAATGGGGACGCCCCCCAGTGCTGTGAGAAAACTCATTTGCATACCGACGAAAACCGGCACTTCTATCGAATGGCGGCGTGGAGAAAACATCTAAAGGTAGGAGAAGAATAGACTTTAAGGCTATTCCTACGTGTTTATTGAGAAAAAAAAATTGATTTTAGAATCCCTTTAAAAAGTTCATACAACCCCGTGGCACTAACCCAGCAGATGACGCCATTTTCGAAACACCAGTAAGAATCTCCTATCCAATCATATGAAATGCCATTCAATAAAATGTGGATATTTAAATTAATTTTTACTATTTTATTTGTGAAAAAAAAAACTACAAGCAAGAGATTCATAAATAGACATTTCTAATTAAAGCGGGATAAAAGAAAAAAAAAAAACTGAAACAAAAAAAAACAAAAAGAAAAGATAAAAAGGCTTCTAGGACAGCCGTGCACATGCTAGCAACAGTAATATATTAACATTTTTTTTATTATTTATTTTGCTAGACAAAAAAAGCAGTGTTTAATAAAAATTTTCCCAAAAAACATTTAAAGACCTGTGAATTTCTGACCATTTCACAAAAACCACCAATTGACACTTTTTAAGCATGAAAAAAAAAAAAAAAAAAATACTGTAAAATAAAAAAAAAAAAAAACTGGAAAAAATAAAAAAGGAAAATCCCTAAAATGCTTCAAAGACTGTACAGAAGTAACGGTCAAAAGCAGAATACAAGCCAAAAGGTTTACAAAGATCATGTCGGACATAAACAAGCATTCTATAGGACTTGTCGGGAGGGAGGGGGGGGGGTAAAGAAAAAAAAACAACAAAAAAAAAACACTACGAAACTTAATAAAAATTAAAAAAAAGACAGAATGTAACCAGCTTTACACAGTAAATAAAGGTTACAAGTCATACGTAACAACAAAATCGATTGCGCATTGAAAATCTCTACGTTTCAATGTCTAGCTAAACGTTGGCTCTGGAACCAGGTTTGGTTACATACACGCGGAAAAAAAAAAAAAAGTAAAAATAAAAAAAGTTCATATTATATAGTCAGCAATTATTAAAAAATTTTTCAATAATTTAAGATACAATAAGCTTAAAGGAAAATGAAATTCGTAAGGCAGGTGATAGTCTCACACAGGGTGGGGTCAATCATTTAAAGTGCACCCATAGCCGAGCACGTTACTACAACCGATCCCAGTCACGGCCCAAAATTCTAAGTGAATGTATAGGCTATGTTTTAAAAGGAACCTCCATCTTGGAGCCATTTAAAGGGACACTCTGGGCAGAACAGATACCCTGTGTTAGGTCTACTCTGTGGGCCCGAGGGAGTGAAGCATAAAGATCTTAAAGGGGACCTTTCACTACCTCTACTAATCTTAACTTTTTTGCATTCTTTAATAGCCACCCATGCACTGATACTGGTGCAGTTGGAATTTTTTCTCTAGCCCTTACCGTTCCCCAGAAATCATCCCTGTTACTTTCAGCAGTTACGTAGTCTGCTGACAGGTGGGCGGTCCTTGTCTCTCTGCTCCTCCCTGACACCACCCACAGGCAGTAGAGATCCTGATTGTGCTGAAACGACCACTGCTGATTTCTCAGGAACGGTGGGAGCTAGAGAAAAAATTCCAACTACACCGAAATCAGTGGAGCGGCGCCTATTAAAGGATGCAAAGAACTGGAGGTGATGAAAAGTTCTCCTTAAAGGACACCAAAGATACAATTCGGATGTCATACTTTGCCCCTCGAGGCCTACATTAGGTACGGGTATATTAGAACAATTACTTGTAAGTGACTCCAAAGGTGCAGAATTGTACAGTATGATGGCAACGGGTAAACTTTAAACAAATTTGGACCAAACCAAGTGTTCTGATGGATGGGGGAGGAAAGGAGAAAAGATTGTTGAATGCTTTACTATTTCATGATGTGATGCCTCAACTTGCACAAAGTCTTATTATCTGTGATACTTGAAGAAAAAAAAAATTTAAACACTGTGCTCTGTGTTATCGCCCTGTGCCAGTGAACCCTCAAAGATGAAGTTCTGTTACCAGCTGTAACTTAAAACCAAGTTGGGAGAGGGAAAAATAAATTCAAAATTTTTTAGACTTTTTCCTTTTTTTTTTTTTTTTTTAAACAGGTCATCAAGATTTTTTTTTTTTTTTTATCTTCTACATTTACAGAATTTACAACACAAACAATTTAGAGTATAAACTGGTTATTCAATTGTACAAGTCATTAAATATACGGAGGGTTGGTTACATAGGCCACCTTGGGAAAGGGTGTACCGCCATGAGATAACCCCTTCATTGGCTTGTGTGCAGAAGACAAGGCTCCGGGTTTCTCGTAGAAGTTTGGATCAACTATCTAAACCACTCATGGGTGTCTCCAAAACCAAGAAGAACGTGGATCTAAGGCATCATTTGGGCTCAAGCTCAGTAACATCCAGTTTGGACATCTACATGGGTGGGCACCTTGAGCGAGATCCAAATCATCCTATTATTGAAGACAATTCATCATTGCTAGTCTTCGAAGTCCAAAGAGGACCATATACCTAGACAAAGAGAGGTCTGGTGGATCCTGTTAACTTTAGAGTTCATATCCAAGACCTCCATCTCCTCGCCAAAATTTTCGGTTGGTCAACCATGAGAAGTCTTCTTAACCCATCCCTCTTGATTTATCACGAGTAGCCCATTTAGACTAAGGATCCCCACTCTCACACCAATATGGACAAAAAGTTGACAAACCGAGCACACAAGCCAATGAATTAAAGTCAACTGAGGGTGGACACCATTTAGGTTTAGAAAATGAAGAAGCAAATGCACTTGATGCCACATGGAATCAAACATCAATAGATCCAATACCAGAAAGAAATTGGACAATTAAATTTGCTTTTATAACACAAGGTTGACATAGATACAATGAGTTAGCAGCGCACACAGATTTGGAGAACTAAAAGGGTTAAAGGGATTCTGCAGATTGTCCTAAACCAGGGTGTATGGTCCCATCAATACCTGTAACATGACATCTGACATGGAGCAAAAGTCAAGTTCATGGTAAAGAAACACGCAAAAGGTTTAATATATAACACTAAGAATTCCAACAAACAATTTCCATAAACTATTAACTTGTGTTGTGATGTAGACAAAGAAACCCATAAAATACAACAAACGCTCAGAAAAAGCTTTTCGTAACATTCACAAAAGCAGGTTTTGAAATACCTAAATCAAAAAACAACCCAAGTGGGAAACTGGCAAATTCAGCAAATTGATCTGCTAACTTTTGACGAAGACTAGGCTGCAGAAGATTGGAAGATCTGCCAACGCATGAGAAAGTTGCTGGACAATTCAAGATCATTGGTCTCCAACCTGTGGCCCTTCAACTCCTGCAAAACGCCAACTTTCGGTATTTGAGGTTTCACAGCATTCGGAGATCCACAATGGATCACCTTTCGAGGTTCTACTAACTTAATGATCTGCCCATGGAGGAAACCATTGCAGTAAAGTCAACTATAGCCATAATTTAGCAAGCTACATGGTTACTTGGCCTGAACACCAAGCCATTGATATTTAGATGGAGCCTCTAGAGCCATATAGTGTCTTAGCTAGACCACAATCCTGGGGTAACCACAGTCACTAGGTTGGTAAGGTCTCTTTCGGTAAATTCTTGCTGTTGTAAGAGTAAATAGCTATAGGGTAGCCATCATATTTAGGCACTACATGCAAACCCCTTTCACCGTCTCAAGGTTTTGTTGACAAGGTCATCCAAGCATAGTCGGAGGCACAGGACAACTATAACTTCCAGAAAGCCATGGGTTGGTAGACTGGTGGGTTTAGGTCATGGGCTTAAGGAAAAGGATAAATCCCAGCAATACCAGTATGTAAATTCAGAAGTTATGTAAAAGATGGGCTTGGAGGAAATCTGTACATCCGTTGTACTTTAGGCACAGATCCAACATGGCCAGTGTAATTTATGGAGACGAAGATCTTAGATTTTGAAGACCACATGAGGATGTAGCTTTCAGGATCTGACAAGATTAAAGACTGTGCTCAGGAATACACATCATATTTGGTGGATAAAGTTGTGACTAGACAGAATGGAGTGAATGAATGTTTGGGGTGTAGCTAGAGTCCCCTCCCATGGTCAACTCTTAGGTTGCAACCAATACCATGACATCCAAGTTCTAGAGACCACATTGGCTTTCCTTCCTTGAAAGCATTAAAGACGACCTTTCGCACTCAACATTAACCCAAAATGTTCTCGTGAATGTCTTCTTAGGCACTACTCCCCTATTCTGGTGTAGTTGGATTTTCTTCTTTAGCCCTCACCATTCCTGAGCAATCAGTGCTGTTAGCATATCAGACACCAAAATTACCTAATCTCCCTAATGTCAAGTGGGTGGCGCATGGCACGAGAAAATATGGGATTGGAGCTCAGAGTTGCACCCACTTGTCTGCTCCTGAATGACACCACCCACTTGCTAATAGAGTCAAGACAGAATGTCAGCCATCGAAACTGAACTCATTGTTGGGGAATGAGGAGAGCTAGAGAAAAAATTCCAACTGGGCCAAAATCAGTGGAGTGACATCTATTAACACATTACGATAAGAACTTGCGTTGGTGGAGGTTGTGAAAGGTCTTCTATGTTCCACTGTCTAAAAAATGTGGCTGAACCTTCCTCTAACTATAAATATCAAGATCCTGGTCATCATGATGCAAACAAAATATAAGCACTTTCTGAATGTTACGAGAAGCTTTTGTCCGATTTGTTATTTGCCAAGAATTCGAGATATGACCTCCATTGGACCAGTCTCCTACACAGAGCGGATCGTCTTGAGGCCTCAGCCATCTTGTGGTTTCTAGTGACGTCTTAAACTGAATGACTGTCGGTGACTGGTCCAATCTAAGACACTGAATATACAATCATTCTTTGGCCAAGAAAAGTTACATCTTCCAACACACAGGATCATAAATGGATATTGGCAATGACAACCAAGCAGGGTAGATCTAACATCGTATAGAATTAATCCTTGCATATACACCAATAAACAATGGAATAAATTGGGTTACTCTAGGCGGCGGACTCTTTCAGATGACGTGACCATGAAATGAATGCAATACAACCCAAGAGTCATTCTGTAATAGTCACAAATACATATGAAATTTGGAGATCTCTTTCCGAACTTTCTCCTACACAGACCTTCTAGGCAACAGGACTAGGAGAAAGGATTGGTTGGTTGTTCAAAGACTTTCCAGTATGTCAAATCTGGCCAGACCACAGGAGACCATGAAGGATGCCAGTCTCTAGTATCTTACAATTGGAGGATAGTTTCAAGAACGTACCTCAACCAATTGGTAGGGTTCAGCCATTGGGTTACAGATCCAGATGGTGCCTTGGACAAATACTGTACCATCACCAGACACTTCCCAGAGCATGGCAGGTATAAAGTTGGGTAGGGACTGTTGTCCATATTTCTTGTTGCCCAGGTGGCAGATTGGGACGACCCATTTGTTGACGTAGAAGGACTATAATGGGACAACCACAGTTGCTCTCAAAACACACACCAAGACATGTTTCGCACCCTGTTGGCACGAGTGTTGCCGTTACCTGTATGTAAAATATTATAACACACAGAACGACTATAAAGTTGGCAACCCCAATAATACCCACGTCACCAAATGGCATCTACAACAGTTGTCTAGGTCAATGGCCAAATCCTGGATTGGAAAGCTCAACATCGAGTTGCTTTCTAAAATTTTTGCACACATATTTGTGACTATTACAAGCCACCCTTCTTACCCAAGAGACTCTCATTCCTGTTTACAGGAAAAAAATTTCCACTGCTAAGTGTATGGGAAACATAAGTTGGTATAGAGGCTGGAACAAAAGCAGAAGGTTCACACTTTTTATTACTATCTTTTTTTTGTACCCTCAATCCTAAACCGATCAACACAAACTTCTGGCACCAAAACGCGTCGATGTTCTAGTCTTCGGGCCTGTGTTGATATTTTCACTTCACAGTGTATCAAGCACCAGTGTTTTTTTCTATGTATTGGTTTTAAATAACCATTTATTTATATATATTTATATATATATTTTATATATATATTGATGTATAAAAATTGATAATATGCTGTATTACAGGAAAGGAGCTGGGGGGTAGGGCGAAAAAAAAATATAGGGAAAAAAAAAGTAAGGGCTCGAAAAAAGCAAATAAAGGAGTTGTCAATGCAATAAATAAATCCAAAAAAAAAAATCTGTATAAAAAAAAGATTTAGGTGCACATCCAATTACAAATGATCGCTAGGGAAATGCTATAAAATAATGGAATACGCAATTGTTAAGGGTCGTTTTTGACGGTACGATGGTTGCCAGGTTCCCAAGTCGAGCAGAAATGGTCCTGGGAGGAGGAGCACTCGTAAGGGTCCGGGAAAGGAACAAACCAAAATAAATTCAGTCTGAACAAAAAATAATAATAATATTAATAATAATCCAGGAATATAAAGAGACGAGGCAGGCGGGTGTCTGGGAATTCCTGACCACGATTCAGAGTCTCTTCTGCCCAATGTATGTGCAATATTTTGTGTTCCTTTCAGAAAGACTCGTCGTTCACAACGGACATGTCGCCTTTAGGGGTTGAGGAACGGGAGGAACCCTTGTCTGTAAATTCTGAGCCAGAGCCGCTCTGGTTCTGCTGTTCCGAGCCCGCACTGGAGGTGACTGTGGAGGACGAGGTGGAGGAAGAACGAGTCTTTTCTTTAAAGTCTGTGATAATGACGGTCACGTTGCCGACCGTTACTGCAAGCTGTTGTGCGGTACTTCTATCCACGTTCTTCAGCCTGGGCCTGTAAGGAGGACAAATAAGAACCTTTGTGAACGTACATATTTATGGCTACCTTAGACACAACTCTCCTAAATTTTTACCAATTCAGAAGAGACTAGAGAATTTCAAGTAATCCATCAAAAATGGACCCATCATCAATGGACCCATCATCAATGGACCCATCATCAATGGACCCATCATCCTTGGACCCATCATCAGTCCATCATATCCAACCTATAACCCTACAATCCCCTACAACCAAGGATAACATGGGTCTCTCTTCCTTCTCTGGATGGGCTTATCCTAAATTTCAATGGGTCGAACACGGACTTATATGGGAGTTACTACCAATAGGTGGCCCAAAAGGACATCTTTCCAGCTCCAGGATGAGAATACATTTGCATACCCCTTTTCCCAAGCGCCATTGCAAGACCTTTAAGATTACCCAAGCCAACTGGTGGTCTCTACAAGTATCTAAAACGTCTCCCAGAACACTGAAACTAGAGACACGGTACAGTTACGCAAAGCCACAAAAACAATGCAAAAGTAATTTAATAGTTGCTGTAAGTCTGTTGCCTTCAGCCTTGCATTAACTACCGTAGTACAAAACCGAAATATCTACAGGAAGAGTAACCAAGAGGTAATTTTTGTGGTGATGGCACTGTTGCAACATCATACAATATACCCATGGAGAGCAATAGCACTTGCCCTGATAGGATAACATGGTCTCACCACATATCCCAAGCATGGGTCCTCCGTATATAAAAAAAAAACCCCACTTTAATCCTTGTGGTGGACCTCACAAGTGCCCCAAATACAACATAATCCAGCAATCCAAGGACATTTTGCTCCAGTTCCATTGGGGTCCAAGTCATCATAGATTTTGTACATGGGAAGAATTGGAAACCATGAAAAGATGGTCACCATGGATTGGGCAGAAGAAAAACTTTGAGAACTTGTCCTAGGCAAACCTCATTCATAAGAACTTCATTATACAGAGTACGACTTTGGTAATGGGTCTTACCAAAAATTACATCTTGACAGTCCTTTTAGTATGTGACCATTGGTAAGGAGTAGGACATGATTTCCCAAGTCACCCTTACTTGGACCACTCCTTAAACTCACCTTGAAGTGTGGTTAAAGTTACTGATCTTTGTTGCATTTGCGGACTGAATACTGTTCATTTCATTTTCGGGGTTTCGGTGGATATCCGGCTTTGGTCTGCGGGGACAGAAACAACAACACTGTTTATAAAGAATCTATCAACACCGCCTAACGTCTACGTAACTAAACAATGCGGCGGAGAGCCGATCACTGCACATTAGCCGGTCAACACCACAGGAAACGCGAAAACGGTAGGAGATCCATTTGGCTCAATGGTCCACCATGGCAACAAAGTCAACTCCAGTGAAACAACCAAACAGCAAGTTATCAGATTGGATTAACTTTAACACATGACGATCCCTGAAGCAAAAGTTTGGTGATGATCCAACCCCTGGGACCTCAAGCGTTGGCAAGAAAAAGGAGTCTTACGTTTTTTGGTCAAAACTTGACAAGCATCAGAAACTAGCTGAAGTCATCCTTCATATCACGAAGGTCTGTGTAGCGATTGTTGGGTATGGCTACAAGATGGCTATCCTGATTTGGAAGGGGTTAATGTTTTTTGACAATTCCCTCACTTTAATTCTAGGCGTTTTACCAGAAGGTCCTGGTACTGTCGAGCCCACGGTGAAACACTGGATGAGTTCTATGAACTCTGTATATTTTTAAAGGGGTTGTTTCTTCAAAGAGACAACCCCCTTTAAAATGGATCTCCCACTTGGCGCCCCTGGTACTACAAAGACGGCTCAAGTTCATCAGAACAGATGCCACTTATACCGACCACGTTTTTATGCCTGTTGGACATGAGAATGAAGACATCAGAACAGGGAAGCTGTTACTGTCATGAGCATTGCAGCTTCTTCAAGTAGCTGATCGGCACGGGTCCCAAGTCCGATCCCGCCGATCACATATTGATGAGAAATCGTAAAGATAGAGGCAAGTGAAGAAGAAACCTCCTATTCCGGAGTGGACCTCTAATCAGACACTATACGCCAGGGTGGCGGACCTCTACAGATAGGTCATCGACATGCAGGCGATTTATTTCTAATACCCCAGTCAAACCCCTTTAAGAGCGGTTTCTTTATCCTTCCCTCTACACTCCTACGACTAATAATCCCAATTAGGCTTTTGCTCAATAACCTTTTTTTTTTTTTCAGCAATGCCTCACGGGCCTGTGAAATGGGATTTAAGACACAAACTCCGAGCCAAGCGCCTTCTCCGAACACACAAAAGGATCCTTCTCATCAACGCGCAGATATCTAGTGGCCAATATTTCCCACAATTCCACGGCTCCTCTGTTTTGGAATGTAAATTAGCTATTGAAGTCGTGGCAACAAATACACAGCCTCCCAATATAAAGTAATTATGGGCTCTTCAGCCCCAAACGCCGAGGGTTTCTCACATGCGAGCGCAAACAATGAGACACTTTTATTCCCGAACAATAAGGGTTTTCACTCCCCGTCTTAATTCATACAGCTGCCGGGCCCGCCATGTTTACAATGATGCAATTTACACTTATAGAAAATTGAAAGTTTTGTTGTCAGGGAGGCGACAAGGGCCCCGTTTTCTGCTCTCAGCCCTTCCTGGAACAACAAAGGCCTGGAAAATAAGCCGGGCCCAGAATTTAGTTGATAAACATCCCAGGACTAAGGAGAAAATTATAGTGTCACAATTCTAGGAGTTACTGAAGCGTGTAATGCGTGCACACGCTCTCTGGTCTCGGCCCGGGGCTCGCGTACGTGACGGACTAGGCCGAGGCTTTCTACTGCTTCCCTCGTGGTCTTTGAGGCCTACCAGATTCATGTCACATAACCTTATAGACGGTACAAGACTGAGGGGAAGATTTACTAAGCAGAACGGCCCAGAATTCGGGCGTAATTTGCCGACATATTTATCAGGACATTTTTACATCTGGTACATTGCAGCCTCTCAGAACGTGAGCACGGCCCAAGTTTCAACGCCATGGTCCATGCGCCAAATTTTGGCACATTTTTCTGGTGTTAATGAGTAGGAGTGGTAACGATAGGTCAGGCAATCGGGGTATGTTCACACACTGGAATTTAAGAAAAAGTTATCTTTGTACCGTATTAGCCGGTGGATATGAAACGTAAAGATTGAGAGGCCTCAGTAATTTGATACCTTTTTAATGGCTAAGAAAAAATTATGATGTATTGCGAGCTTTCGGACCTACTCGCCTGATGAAGGAACCAAGTACCATATATACTCGAGTATAAGCCGACACGAATATAAGCCAAGGCCCCTAATTTTACCACAAGAAACTGGGAAAACTTATTGACTCGAGTATAAGCCGGGGGGGAGGGAAATGCAGCAGCTACTGGAAAATTTCAAAAATTAAAATGGTCGGAGTTTTTGGGTGCAGTAGATGCTGGGGAAGGGGAGGGGGTGTTTTGGTTTTCTGTCTGCCCCTTCCCTGAGCTTGAGGACTGAGTTTTTTTTCCCCCACTTGGAATTCAGCCTGGCTGACTATAGGGGATCTGCAGTGCTCCTATTAATCTCTTCCCGACAGAACAGGAGCACTTACGCCATCACACGGCATAAGCTTGCCCCTCATTTAGACACGTATACACGAGACCGAGCGCGGCGCTTCAAAACAGAGCCCATTCATTTCAATGGGAAGCGCGCATAAACGCACGCTTCCCATTGAAATCAATGGGCTCTGTTTTGAAGCGCCGCGCTCTGACACATATATACGTATCTAAATGAGCGGCGCGCTTATGCCGTGTGAAGGGGCCCTCAGATCAAGAAGAACAATTCAGCCTCAAGTTCCTGAAGCTAAAATTTTCAGTTCGGAAGATTTCCACAGTGTGAACATACCCTTATGTTTAATCTGTCACATTATTAGACCTGGTTTAAAACAAAGGTTTACATGTCGCATTTTGGAAAGGATTTTGCATTTGGAATTTGGAGAAGAATTGGAGACAAAAATCAGCCGTGTGGAACCTAGGGCAGAAAGCCTCAGATGCCATGGAGCCAACCAGCCCGAGCCTCGCGCCGTGGGATCTGAGGCTGAATCAGTCGAAGAATCTGCAGCAAAATCAGGCAGGACCCCACTTCAGTCCGTGGACATCACTGCTCCCCATTAATAACAATGGAAGACTAATTCGGGACGGAGTTTGGAGAGGATTATGGGGTGGAATTCGCCTCAAAAATAAGATCCAAAGACTGTCTTGACCAAGTTTGTCCTGTAACTTAGAGACCATATCAGTAAATCTGCCCCACCCAGAGAGCAGAGATTGACATTGGTCTTGACGACGTGGGGTCCAAATTATAGAAAGTTGGACCGCTACACACAGACATCGGCAGACCCCATTGACTATAATGGGGTCCACTATTTTGAAACTGAAAGCGATGGAGAGAAAAGTCTTCCATGTAGGACTTTTCTCTCTGCTGATATTCGGTGGTTTCTGCGATGGAATCTCCAACATACGTGACCCCAACCTTAGAAAATATAACATATTTAGGCCTTGCCAGAAAGTGCCACCCTCTTCCAGAGAGGTCCATGTACCACTGAACTTAAAGGGGTCTACCACTGCCAAAATGGCTTCTAAATCACTTGTATGGCTTTGAAGGGGCGATTACTAGCATAATAAACAGAGGTTTACGAGCCTTTTTGGTGGTGGCAGACTCCCTTTAAGAGGATTATCCTGGAGCAGTAAAACACGGCTTCTTGTCCCATGGCTGTTTATGGGTTGTACCCGATATTGCAGCTCAGCTCCTTTGGAGAACCTGCAATACCACATACAACCTGTGGACAAGTGTGGTGCTGTTTTTTCTAATCCTGGACAAATATTCAGAACTGGGTCAGTCGTGACAAATATGGGCGTCCATTACATACAGCACGCCAAATAAAGTTCTGTATACCAACAACAACATTGGACTACCCTGCCCCTTTAAGAGAATCATTGCCTTTTAAAATTGTTTTTAAGTCCATAATTCACCATTTATCTGATACAGAGCTCCAAATCCTCTGCAGGGACAAAGTTAAATGATAGCATGCTGATTACCTGAAACCACCACTAGGGGCAGCTCAAAAACTACAGGAAACTCATTATTGACCCCAGTGGGACAACTGTATCTAAAAATGAAATTGATGGGCTCTAAAGTGCAACGCACCAAAGCTACAGGCGCTCATCTCAAATTTGGCACATCATGCCAATAATCTAACACTACCCCTCCTTTGAACAACTGATTTTTGCTGTAATTTGCACCAATTTTTACACAAATTATAGTAAAGCTTTTGCTCTGTGAAGACCTCATCCTCAACAGACCTCAATAAATGAAATCAGAGCATCCAAGAAACTGTTCCAACAATATGTCATTCACTTATCCATGTAGACCATAACGCCACCCATGTACAAAGCATCAAACCATTGTGCAAAAGTTGAAGTTTCCGAAGTAGACAAGCTTTGGACTTAGGTCACCAACCCCAGAATTATGTCAGTATATTTGGTTAGTCTACACGAGCCAAATGAACTTATTACTGTTGGTTTCGTAGAGAGGAGCATCTGACCAACATCAGATTGGATCAAAGTCGTAAACGTAACCAGGTACAGAAGACATGTAGAGTTGGTGACCCAGTTTGGATCCAACCCCTTGAGTCGCGTGAACCTGCACAGACCTCCACATTATAAGACAAGGAGCAGGGTAACTGGCCAAGAAGTTATTCAGCCCTTCTAAGAATCTTGTTATTATAAAGTAGGGTGTAAGATTGGGTGACAAATATCCATGTCCACCATGAAACCTCACGTTCCCCATGTACAACTCTACTTTAGTGTACCCAGATTGTATAGCAGTACTTGACCAAATCCTAGAAGGTTTGGTGGGAGTCATCTCCACCAACCTCAGAAGCCAACGTCCTACCACGGCTCCATGTCCTGCACCTACCGTGTCTTTTTGTAAGTGGTCTTCTTGACAACACTTGTAGTAATCTCCCGCTCCGGCTTTTCCTTTTCATGCCTCTCCCTTTCCACTTTCTGCTCCTTTTCAGGTTTCTCTTTATCAGTCTTATCCTTCTCTATTTTTTCTCTGTCCATCTTTTCCTTGTCCAGCTTTTCGCGGTCAAGCCTTTCACGATCCAGTTTCTCCCGGTCGATTTTTTCCCTGTCTATCTTTTCACGATCTAATCTCTCCCGGTCAAGCTTTTCCATTTTTTCTCTGTCCAGCTTATCCCGGTCCAGTTTCTCTCGGTCCAGCTTATCCTTTTCAGGTTTTTCCTTTTCTAGTTTTTCTCGGTCCGTTTTCTCCTTTTCGGGTTTTTCAATCCTCTCTTTTTTCTCCTTCTTTGGAGGTGGCGGGGTGGCATACTGCTGGGCAACCTGCTGCGCCACCAATTGGGAGTTTATTCTAGGCTTCCTATGAAGAAATAGAAAGAGGAAATATTAGGGCACAGGTATGGAAATGACTACCCTATACACAATATTATGAGGTCTACTAGGTCATAAGGCAGAATGGAAGGAGATATTAGAAAGTAGGTAGAAGTTTGGCACCACACTTATCCACAGACTATACGGTATTGCAATGTTCAAGTCAATGGGGTCAAGTTGTAATACCACTCATAACCTATGGATACAGGTGGCGCAATTTCTGTAACTAAACCACAAAAACCCTTAACCCAAACAGTGGGGCCTAGTTAAGAGGAAAAAACAAACAAACATCGTTCTCCAGGGTGTCAAGCCATAACCAGCAGTTTCTGGCGTTCACTGAACACATGCATGACCCATGAGGAGCATGTATTTGGGAAGGTTGCCAAGACTGTTCGATCACAACCTATAGAAGGTGATATCCAAAGAACGGGTCTCCAAATGTCCAAGTGTTCCGTGAAGGCCATTTGGAGCAACCCAACAGACTCCTGGAATGGTCAACCTATCCAATGTTTCATCTGCATAACCTTATACCTACATCTAGTTACAAATATATTTCCATCACGTCTTGACAAGTGCCACATTCTTCAGACCAGGGTGATACGGTCGTGAAGAGATTCCAAGGATGCATATGGATATTCATGTCGGCAGCACATTACCGGTCGGGGGCCAGACGGCAGGGGCGGCTATAGAAGTATCAGCCGCCTTGTGCTACTTTCCAGCAATGGAACAATTGAAAGAAGATACTTTAAGTCTGAGAGGAGGTGAAGGCGTCCAAAGCTAATCTCCGATTCAAGGCACGTTGGTTTCGAGCAGTGCCTTCATCGCGGCGCGGCATTACTCTACACAACAATAGCTGCTGCTGCTCGTCTCCAAGGAGTCGGAATGATTATTTTGTCTCGGGGATGACAGTTTCATACTTATTGACTGAAATTGTGAGAATAGAGAGAGCGGGGACTGGTATAACAGACAGCGGATCTCAGAGGATTGAATCACTCATTGAAACTCCCCAATGAACCTGCCAAAAACAGTCAACTTTTTTTCTCCACCATTTGGCCAATTTTCATTTAATTGACAGGTCGTACTGATCAGAAGCCTCCTTTAATCTCCGAGTCATTAACCCAGAGGATATTCAATTAATTCACCGGCTTTATGTTTCAGGAGATTTGAGGCCAAGAAAGAGCGAGCCTAAATAATCTCCACATGTAGTGGATAAAAGAGAACACATGTAACCCTGCAAGAACCAAGACGTGCTGACATGGACATTTCCTCTTTCTAAACACCAGACACCCAAGCACAGGAAGGCCGCCATTTTTGTTTGGCTGAACCATTATTTCTTTAGGAACGTTACACCGAGCGGAACAAATTTCGGCTTTTAGAAAGTCTATCTTCCGTAATATAGCACAGAAGCAATGTATGGAATAAACAAAAACTGAAGGGGGTCAAAGCAAAAAGGGTTTTAAACAGACTTCTTCCAGGAACAGCGCCACACCTGTCCAGAGGTCATCTCTGGTACGGCAGTTCAGCTCCATTGACATGAAGAAGGTGGTGTTCTCATACCACATGCAACCTGTTAGACACAATTTTCTAAACCTGGACAACTCCTTTGACGTTAGAAAGCAATGACTACATTGGTGAAGGATACATGGTGGGTATAATACTGTAGAATTTGGTTGCAATGGATGACCACTAGTTTTGCACCAATTTGCAGAATGGGGTCTCTGGTTTTAACCTGACAAGGCACCTCAACCGTTTGGATGTTCTTCAGGTGTATGTGTAATATCCCTAAACCACGAGTTACATCTTGGATATGACAGAAAATTTGGGTAAAATAGCGAGCACTTACAATATTTACACTCTAGCTCGTCTCTTATTGACCTGGGCAGAGAACCAGCTGATGAGCAGGACAGTCACAGAGGCCAGGACTGGTCCAACTACCTTCTACGCCTAGGCATTTAGAAAGGGATAGATGATAGATCATGTGCAGTACCAAGATGGAGAAGGACATGGTCTTGCAGATATTGTAAAAAATTAATGGCAACCTCCTTTGGGGATAACTACTTAGGGTGCCTTGTGTTCCACAAAGATGGTGCTCCAGTAATCTCAAAGTGCCCAAAGGTCAAAGTGGAAGAGTTCACTGACCTTTGACTAGACCGAGCGTGGAGAGTCCAAAATAAGGAAATTGGATTGCAAGCGTGACTGGGCGCCTAAGGCTTTGAACACCAATCTAAAAAATTAGCTCACGTCTGCCAGATCAGAGGCATCTCAGAACGTAAGAGAGACCCCTCACTTAACAGTTTAAGTGGCTTCTTGCCCCCTCGCCAACACAGAAGGTGACTGATATATATTTTTTTTATGGTAAGTAGGTCTCCATACCTCTGCTGGGTCCCTTCAATGGAAACCACTAACACACCCGAGTTGTAAAAAACGCTTCTCACCTAGTCAACTAGTACCCTGCTCTGTATGGACAAGGCGCAAGAACTTAGATACCATTGTCTATTAACGGGTCGCTCAGAGTTTTGCAGGAGTCTCAGCTTTGACTCAATTTTGATACTTTACTCCCATGGACCACCACATGTAAATAACTCTCCATACACCTTTTGGGTGGCTTCAATGAGAACAAGACCTCCCCTTCCTCAAATACCTGCCAGGGTAATGAGAGGGAAGGATAGCATACTGTCAATTTTAAGAACCAGTTAGATTATTTTATAGAAGGAGATTAATATATATGTGTGTGTATATCAAAAACTTTCCAAAAAATTTAGTGCCCAAAACCAAAAATTACCAAGCATCTTATCGGGATTTGATCCAGACACAAAATGGTATTCCCAAGGCTGTAGCTATCCAAACACTCACTGTCATCTGTCCATAGAGGATTGTAGTTGCAGTGACTCCTGATCCTGAGGCATGGACAACCCAAATTAAAGTAGGTCTCCACTCAAAACTCATATGGTAGCACATCGGAAGTCAGAGTAGCAGCCAAAGTTTGGTCATTCGGCTTCTATCAGATATTGTGATTTTTCGCCATAGTGGCCATTACGACACTGTCGACAGGAATTGGAGGCGTATTGGTCGCCCCCTTAGAGTTCTGTTGATGGTAAACTTTGTTAGTGACTGAACTTATTGACGGTTTCAACATAAGTTTTCGAGAAAGCAATAAAGACTAATGTGGCTCCACTTCCCGTTGTCACTTTTTAGAAAAATGACTGAAGCAACAAAAATAGAAGAATGACGGTATAGTCAAATAAAAACACGAATCAAAGAGTTTGGTTATCACATAGTAACATGTTATTTACTCATATGGACAAACTTTCAGATTTCAGGTGGAAACACCAAGTGTGTGGGTGTGAGAAAGTTGACAGTGTATACACGCAGGCACCCATAGGGGAAACCCTCGCCCCCTCCCGTGCAGCTGGTTCATATCTTTCTGGGGGAAAGTTCCCGAATACTGACATCTCAATACAACACAATCCTGTTCCAAGGTCAGAATTGGGTAGCCTAAACTGGCTCCACCATACAGCGTACAAAAAACACCTGTCCAAAAATGTTGACTCAAAAAGGTACAGCAATGAGTTTCAGTATTTCACGTCGCACTTGAAACCTCTTTGTGTACAGTCATGACAACGCTATGTTCTACCTAATCTAGTCTTTTCTTAAGATCAATCTTCTTACAAAAACAAAATCTTGGCATCCGACTTCAAAAAGAAAACCGAATCCATGCGAGAGTAGGACACAACGTACTTCACACGTGGGGGAAATCTCACCATTTACAAGCGTAGTCTAGATAGAAGCATTCCACATGTAATAGAAAGTAGTCATCGCTTACTCGTAATCTCAGGTTTATCTCATATCTGGCGTTTGTGGTTTCCTTGTTTTTGTCAGTAAAATATGATCTACTGAGAACCAGAAATGCAGATACGCTACAGAGGAATACGGCAAGATATCTGAGCAATCGGAAGGCGTGCACGTAAGCACTAAGCCAAGTTCTCTTATACGTAGCTATAGAATGTACTTGACAAAGTCGGAGAAGATCTCCGTAAAAAACCAAGACCCAAAAACAACAAAGGTGACCACCACTGGTCTATGAAGTTCCCTAGGAGTCTCCAAAGAAAGCTAAGTCTACAAGACAACAGCCATCTCCTTTGCTCTCTTGGCTGAAGGTACAAGACAACATGGACAGCCAGTAGAGAAGACCAGGGACCTAAAAATGGAACAAGTTTAATCCCTCATCTATTTTACCTACAATTTATGTAGCCCCTTGGCAGATGGAGACTTTAGTGGCAACAGTCTCTGAATTGACACGACACTGTCTGCCAATGTGGGACCTCTCAACAGAATTGGTCTCTAAAGGTAGACCAATCATATTACCAAAATGTTCTATCGGAAAATAAAGACTGAAAAATTTCTGTTTAAGGATTTCGTTTTGTTAACCAATCCATACAAACCGCTGTCATAACGGCAAAACAACAACTCCACATCGAGCTCCTACCATCTCCCTGCATCATGTTCCATTTACTGCTGTTGCTGCCTGCTACTCCTAAACAACCAGATATCATCTCTTGTGGCCCGGTCCATCATATTATTCCATGCCATATTGGCACACATGTTGTCACAGCTACCACCACTCAGTGGTAGACCTACCACCAAAGTCGTTACCTCCGAACTCCATAGACTATATTGGGGGTCGCCATATTTTCAGTATAAAACCAACGGAGAGAAACATCCACGGTGCAGGACTTTTATCTCCGCCGATTGTTGACCAAGAGTCTCCGTAGGACACGTCAACCAAGCCTTAAAGAGTTAGAAATTGGTTGCAAGGTTCCTTGGAGCCCGTCTCGATGTCTCCAGTCATACTGACCTTAAATTGGTCGTACAAGGCCCAAATTTACAGCACAGACCATGTAGAGTAGATCTAAACATGTCCAGGGTTCAGCAGTAGTGGATCTCCTTCGAGGGGACATTGAATTCTAGAAATCTTCAGGATGATGAACATGATCCTTCAAGTTTTCTATGGAAACGGAGAAGGATGACGATCACCATTCGAAGCCCTCACATCTCTACTTGATCATCCAGAAGGTCTGATAATCCAGCACTTATGCCGGAATGATGGTATTATAGTACGCAAGTGAAAAGCTCTTCAGAATCCGTACAGTCTGTTTATAGACTCTCGAAGATCTCTCCGCTGCCATTTGATCACCTCCATCTAGTCTACCGTATGAAGAGTGCTTCTAAGCGGAGCCCAGTCGATTCAACGTAAAAAGAAAGGAAACATGGAGTCAAGGGTAATTGTCACCGAGTGCCTAGCAACTCGCCGCAGAAGAATCTTGTTACAATGGCCTATGCTCTTGACCCTACATTTTTAATTAGTGCTCTCCTATAGATACAGATAAGGAGTGGAACAAAGAACATCGCTACAAAAGAAACTACATCTGTGGCATTCTTCCTGGAGCAAAGTGCGATCTCCGAGCCACCGTCAGAGTCCGCCATCAGAAAAACCAGTAAGGCAGTGGAGTTCTGCGAAGAGAGAGATTTCCTGATCTGTAAATATATTCTTACGTAGAAGAGACCTATACGCATAGCAAAGCCCTATGTAGGAATCCTGTACGGTGCGCCATGGAGTCCCCACCGGGCCATAGTAAGGAGCCACATATGTGATCCCTGCGCTGCAATACTAATGTCTACGGGGGACACTACTAGGGTGGAAAGAGAAATCTATGAAATGTGGCAAAGGATGGAACAGGCCAGGATTCAGCTCATATGGAATCAGAATTCTATACAGCTCAGCTTCTCTCCTCTACCATATAACCCTATATATCACAGAGCTCAGCTTCTCTCCTCTACCATATAACCCTATATATCACAGAGCTCAGCTTCTCTCCTCTACCATATAACCCTATATATCACAGAGCTCAGCTTCTCTCCTCTATCATATAACCCTATATATCACAGAGCTCAGCTTCTCTCCTCTACCATATAACCCTATATATCACAGAGCTCAGCTTCTCTCCTCTACCATATAACCCTATATATCACAGAGCTCAGCTTCTCTCCTCTATCCTATAACCCTATATATCACAGAGCTCAGCTTCTCTCCTCTATCATATAACCCTATATATCACAGAGCTCAGCTTCTCTCCTCTACCATATAACACTATATATCACAGAGCTCAGCTTCTCTCCTCTACCATATAACCCTATATATCACAGAGCTCAGCTTCTCTCCTCTATCCTATAACCCTATATATCACAGAGCCCAGCTTCTCTCTTATGTATCACAGAGCTCAGCTTCTCTCCTGTATCATATAACCCTATATATCACAGAGCTCAGCTTCTCTCCTGTATCATATAATCCTATATATCACAGAGCTCAGCTTCTCTCCTCTATCCTATAACCCTATATATCACAGAGCTCAGCTTCTCTCTTATGTATCACAGAGCTCAGCTTCTCTCCTGTATCATATAATCCTATATATCACAGAGCTCAGCTTCTCTCCTCTATCCTATAACCCTATACATCACAGAGCTCAGCTTCTCTCCTCTATCCTATAACCCTATATATCACACAGCTCAGCTTCTCTCCTCTATCCTATAGATTTATTTTAACCATTTCACTACATAATTCACAGACTTTTTAGGTAACAATAAGATATTATAGGAAACCTCACAAGTTAAACAGCGGTCAGTGGAAGGATCGGCCTCTGGCCATGCAGATCATGTCTGAAGTAGCCATCATGTTCAATGCTCTACCGTACCCTGGCAACCACAATGCCCCATAGCTCGGCGAGCGGGCGCCGGATTCCTGCATGTGTTGGATTACTTAAAAATAATTCAGATTCTTTATGCATCTGGGTTAAGAGGATTAGCCTGGAAACCGTCAGACCGCACGTAAAATGTAAATGCTACAGGTAGGAACAGACTCAAGGGTCAACTCATAAGTGATGTCAAGTGGCGGTCTGCTGGTTGTAAAGGGGGGAGTGACTGCTGGGGGCTAGAGCAAATGTTTGCTCTAAATGGATGGGACAGAATTTGGGTTATGTTTAAGTGCACGCTCCATTGCACCTTCCTAGTACTTGTGAGAACCGAGTCGGGGCAGGGTGGTTTCCCCTGAATTCGCCATCGGAGTTGCAGCAGACTTTGCTTGATAAAACGCGAGTACGACCACCAAGACTTCCTGCCAGTAGATTGTATCTGAAACAGAGACGTTAATATCCATCTGGTCCGCTGGTCTGGCACTCGCCCAAAAATAATGTTGGCAGCCAGGCAGCAGAATTCAGGATTTGCCTGTACGAGTCCTCAGCGATCTTCTAGACTACACATCATGTACGCGAATCCCAGCAGATCTAAAATCGGAGACCAACAGATGTCGGACGGTCGGGACTTTGCTATTTGCATTTTTATTAACCAAAAAATCAGTCAGTCATCGCTAGAAAAACATGGCTGCTTTTCTTCCAAAAACAGTGCCACACCAGTCTGCAGGCTGTCCATGGTATTGCAGATTATGTCTATTCCCTTCATGACACCAGAGAGCTTGGAATATCTGAAAGATACTCAAAAAACGATGGAAAACTTCCAAAACTGGAAAAGTTCTTAAACCATTCCCTTCCCAAATCATGAAGTCGGATGTTAAGATGCAATTTATGGTTCTGTTTACCGGGATTGCTGCTTAAAGGGGTATTCTAGGTTATAAAGATACAGGTCAACATTTAGATAGGACTTTGATGGAGACCAGGTCAGGGAGATTCACCTCTTCTTCCTAGTGAGAGCCTCCTGGACATTTTGGGAGAGTTGGCAAGTATGGTCATAAAGTGGCTTATGACCGGAATAAGCCATTGCTTTATGACTTGAGGGGGGTCCAACATTGAAACCCCAACCAATTCTGAGAACGAACTAGTCCCAGCAGCGATTCATCATTGCGGCCTGTCCCTGCAGAGCAGCGGCTGTGAATGTGGCAGTGTCCTACAGTTCACTGCACGGCAGGTGGCAAGGAACCCTGCAGCTCAAGATCGGTGAGGGTCCCACAGGTTAGCATATCCAAGCGATAGGAGATGGGATACCCCTTTAATCCACCAATGTGTCAATGGTTGGAATAACCACAGGGTAAAACTCGTAGACCCTAATGTGCATCAACAATAACAGGGCTTATATCTATGGAATAGCGGAACGGATATAGATAAAACACAGAAGGGATGTCATTGGGTTTTTCAGACCTGGTGACAGGTCCTCTATAAATATGACTGGAGGATGAGGAGGACCTGGGACTGAAGAACTACCAAATTCAGGACAAGTGCCCGTCATACAAACATGGCCTTCACCTGAAGAGACCGCACACATTCTCTGCTCAGGTGTCACCAGGGAAGACCACGCACAAAGTCCTGGCATGTGAGCAGCGGCGTTTATGGCTTCTGAACTTTGTCACCAGCCGGTCAGTAAGATTGGTGTGCAAACACAGCCATGGGTCTGTGAAAATAGAGAGTCCTCTCAAACCCAACAGGGTCAGGTGCAGACGGATATACTACACGTCTACCAATGCATCACTCTGCAGCCAGTACAGTAATATCAGCATATAAATGCCCGCACTATTGTGCCCGCCACGTAGAACGGCTCATAAAACTGTGCCCGCCACACAGCAGAGCCATAAAATAGCTCCAGTCGTATGGCGGTGCCCGCAGTGTAGTTACTGCTACAGCTGAGAACATAAAAATCATGTTGGTCTGTACAGAATCGTACAACGTGCCAGATACAACACCACCACGGAGTAAGAGCGTGTTAATATACGTATGTGCCAGGACAAGATGCCAGCCTGTGGCACCAACAGAAGCCTGCAACATCTCCCAACACATGGGACATGCTAGCATAGTCGCCTATAGGGTCCCATCGTATAAACCATATGGACCTTTTCCTGTATACAGTTCTATGGAACAGCATAGTTTACTGGGGTTATTCAGTCTATCAACATATATGGGTCCATCGGAGGCCAAAAGGACACCCTTATGGCCTTGTTAGGAGAGTGCAGCCCTATGGATATGCTTCAGTATCCTAATGTGATGAGTACAGGGTATTATTTCCACCATGTAAGCTGCGCCAATACAACGCCAGAGCCTGACCCCATTGGCGGAGCCTCTGGTACCGTGTCGGAGTGGCCCATCAGAGGATCCTCCAGTAGGCCCAGGCTCTAAGACAATAATGGTCCAGCAGGAGACAAATATGAAGGGTAGTATGGTCTATTTTCTAGGAATTAGTGATGGTAGACCCCAAGAATCAGGTTATCTGGTGGGCCCAAGGAACCTCCAGTACTGATAAAATGCCTCTACCTCTCAATGCCAGTCTGCAGTCAGATCAGTAAAGGGTCATCATTGTTTGCCATTCCAAGTCAGTTATGGTGCAAGTGACACAACGAGACCTCTCCCAAGATATATTACGGTCTTCAAGTTGTCTATGGTTTCAGGTTATGGGTTGTTACATAACCTCCATACTTCCACCTTATGGTTATAGGCACGACCTATACAAAACTGACTCAGCGGGCAAGATAAAGGGGATGGCCGAATATTGAGTTACCTTTGAAGATCGACCCTTTAAGCATCCAAAATGTTAATAGGGGATTTTTTTGAAGACTGATTAATATTTACGTCTTACATTAGCGAACAGAAAGGTTATGTAACCGAACCCAAGACTACCTCACTCCATGGAGAACGTTAATAAGATCCATACGTCTCTACACTTAGATCGCCCCTAAACTATGTCAAGTATGTTCTAGATGTTTAGAAACACCACACAACCAGATGGGGGCAGCGGCCACATTTCCAGTTGCCCCTAGCAGAACAATAAAATATTTGGATGTTTTAATAAGTTCAGGTCTGTCGAGAAGTTTCTAACAATGCAATTTGTAGAGTATTCTACTAAAGCAAACACAATCTGCTTCCAATAACCCTCCACATGTTCCACGTAACGAACCCGCTGCGTTATATGTGGTTGTTCTTATAGATTGTCCTTGGTGCGTAAGTGTCTACATAAGGAAGACGTTCTCCTGGGAAATACGGCAGTGGTGACAATTCCCAATAATGGATAAAATCCAGGACGTTCCCGACCATCAGGGACCTACATAGGACATCAGGCAAACAAGGACAAGATGAAGCCAGTGCGTCTGAGAACGCTCCACATACTGGCCCAGACGACCACTTTCCAAAATTTTAGCAATTCTCTAGACAGCAGTCCATTGGTTGACCTCAATGGGTACCTGTTCATCTCTAGACAATGTAAGCCAGATTACAGACCAATCTCTCCAACCTCTACTGTTCCTGAAAAATGAGGTTACCATTCCTTCAACTAGAACAAAAAATACCTCTCCAGGAGAACGTTGTATGTTTCCAGGTGGAAAATTGGTCTTCAGAAAACCTTAAACCCTTCATACACCAGACATTTACAAGCAGTATCGTGTGGCCCATCAAAGGAGCAGAGGATCCACCAGTAGACCCAGCAGAATATTTAAGGGTCCTATGGTCCATTTCCTAGGGGTTGTTAGACGGTGGGCCTACAGAATAATTTTATCTGGTCCAAGGAACCTCAGTCTGACACGGTTTAGAAGGCCAAGTCTAGCTTGGACCATACAGATCTAAACAAGAAAAAAAAAAATTCAGATCCAATCACGATTGGTACGTAACTTTTTGGCCTTCATGGGAAGGTTTCCTGATGAAACATCTCCAAGCACAAAGGACTCAGTCTGACGTCCCCATAACTGGTTATAAAATTAAATCTTCTAACATCCACCGAAGACCATGGAGAGCAAATTTTACACAAAAAACGGTCGTGAATCACAGGTTGGCCATTAACGTTCACCTCCATTTATTCAGACTACTGTTCACACCCAATGAAGGGAATGATAATCCTTCACGCATGCTTAAGGGGGATCCGTCTAGTTTTTATATATGGACGATCAATTTCACGAACGAGCCTGACAAATGTACAGTAAATGAAGCGCTTACAAGTTCGTAAAAGAAAAAAAAAAAAAATCTCCATTGTGCTTTTACCTTCTGGTTAGTGGCCATGCTTTTCTACAGAAGCAGGACTGACTGTATGTAGAGGAAGGGTATTTGGAGAGATTATAGGGTTGTGATGGCCTTCAGTGTATTATTAGTGGTACCCTCAAGACCCCCAACTGAAGTACTCAACCTAGTGTCGTGCATACGAGCCAGGCCTGGGATTTCAGCTCATCTCAAGCCAAGAATTGGAGATATTGAAATGCAACATGACTAATCCAGGAGACCCACCAAACGAGAATTGTTGGTTTGGGCTACTTTTTTCCTGATCAGAGGAGTGAGGGTCCTACAACCAGCACCCCCCACCAATCAGCAGCTAAGGCTTCCATATCAAAGTTCTGGAAAATGTGTCCTCCCCCCAGGCCCGTAAACTTGACTACAGTGGTGGTCTAGCAAGAGCCCCATTGATTCTTTGACATGGAGCACTCAATGGAACTTTGGGTTCCATGTTCTTATGATGATGGGACCCAATGGTCAGACCCCCATCAATCAGATCCTTATCCACTAACTCAGTGTGTCCCAACCTTTTCAGACTCAAAAAAAAATTCCTCGGGGCAGTCACACCAAATAGCTTTTGATCTAAGAAGGCAGATAAGATTGCATGAAGGCAGACAGTCTCCCAAGTGGCCCCGAGCAGTTTTCCCAAGGCTCCCCTGGGTGCCTCAACCCACCTGTTGGAAACCACTAGCCCACCCCATGCAAAGGGGATAAAAGACTACAGGGACAAAAACCTGAGTCTATTCACACCTCACAGTCATTATCGGCGTGTCAGATTTTCTGCTAAATAATGGCCAAATTTTTTTGCAAAAAGAGTTCCAGTAAAACGGGCGACGCTGTATTCATATTAGCCTGCATTTATATGGAAAACCTTGATATTAGCAGAACACAGTCCATAAATCTGTCTGCAGAGCATAGTCCATAAAGTTTACTGAAAAAAGTCACACTATATAAATTATTATAAGCCGTCATGACGCCCGGCAGAGCTGTACAAGGTAATAGCTTCAAATAGGGATCCATACATTCAACATCCACTGATCACAGCGATCAGGACTCGATCAATTCAATCCCTATCAACTTTATGGACAGTGTCTCAGACAGTCCCTTTTTTAAGGACCTGCCAGTACTCCTAACATGTCTTTTTTTAGTAAGTACACGCTAATACAATAAAATATAAATTTTGTTGCACCTTTTCTTTGAATTCTGCATTGCGTTGATCCTCTGTTACTCTTCCTGGAAATGTCTGAATACAGAGAACTGTGCTTTTGCCCTTGGTGGCATGTCCTTACACGGTCCAATGAGTTTTGAACTTGTCAGACCAGGGATACGCCCCCATTACAGTAGCAAAAAAAGACCTTGGACAGTAGCATACAGCCGCAGCGAGCCATGTGCGAGGGTGACCGAATATATACACAAACTGACCTGCTAATGGAAGACAAAGGTCAAACTGACATGTAGAGCTGGAAGGGAACTGGAAACGTAATATAGAAGATCAATCGGGAACTTCTTCGCCAACTAGATGGATGGGTGGGTGGTGGAGGCCCCATGGACATCGCCTTTAACAATGGTTTGTGGCACCTGCTGCTGTTTTAAAGGGGTCGTCGCATTACAGATACTTCTCCCCTAACTGCAAGATCAGTCATATCACTGGGGGTCTGATCACTCGCAATGTGGGAGACCATCCCTCCAATCACTTCTAGGACCATGGGAAGACCGCAATCTGTAAATGGAGCACCAATCAATGCCGTGGTCTGGGGCCTCATTTGCAGTGGACCCTCACCACAGCAGCTATAAAAGTCTCATTCTTCGGAGGACCTGTCCTGTCCGGCCTTAAAAACACAACCCATTGATTTCAATGGACATGGCGTAATGCTATTTTTCCCCAGTGGTGGCGCTGCAGGGAAATTGAACACTTACTACCCTACAGATCGCAACGGATCGGTGGATTTGTGTGTGTGTTAGGGTTACGGGGTGCAAAGCAGAGATATATTTTATTTTTATTCATCTATATACACTCTGCAGCCGTCTTTGTATACAGTTTATGCAGGTAAGAGGAGATATATTTAGACCAACCCTTCTCAGGGTAAACAACCTATATAGCATTGTTACTCGCAACGCTGTATTCTTCCACCGCCGAGCTTCAGAGATCTCAACCTGTGCTGCAAATGCTTGGTACGTGCTGGAGAAGGTATGGGGGAGGGGAAGGGGCTGCGAGCACTTTACGAGCCTGCTGCAGCGAACAATACATGCAAGCAGTGGAAGAATGCGGCCTATCTGGAGTGAATGAGCCCAGGCCTTCACTGCACCCTGCACACAGGGAGTCTGGGTGTGAAACTTCTTAGTATTCTTCTCCTGTCCTCGCCTGACCCTTACCCAGAGAGAGAGAGAATTTCCTGTTACTTGATCTGCTCTCCGGCTTATTAGATGAGCGCTGCTCTGGGGCCAAGGAGGGCCAGCTAATCATCGAGAACGCTGCTAGTAAAGGACAAAGAACGCCAGCCGCAAGAACAGCAGACACCGGATTCCGTTTATGGGGTGTGCATTAAGGGGCGCCCTGTATCGTGGGGCGGCCACGAATACGTAAAAATCCCTTCGCAATACAAGAAATGCGTGCACAGAAAACCGTTTCGCTCGTGCCATGATACTACAATCTGACATAGCAGAGCAGAGTTTGCCATTTGGCTTGACATTATTCAAACCTTTGAGTCCGGGACCATCACCGATCATAAGAATGGGGTCCTATGTTTTAATGGAGTGGTAAAATGGAAAGCCCATATGGGCCAGGGGTGGGGTACAACCAAAAAAAGTGATACTCCCCTACCCCTTGGACTCCATTCAACTGTTGAGTTGCCCTTTCAAACGGGTGCAGGCGCTGGGAGGGCTTGAAGTGACGCAGCTCAGGTAGCCAATCACAGGGGTCACAGGTTGGGTACTGATGAGGTCACCGCCTATGTCACCGAACCCCAACATACGACCTCCAGACCTGCCAGTGACTGCATGAGAGGAAATGGGCGACCCAATGCCAGATCAGAGAATTTGGGGTAGGCCGATCACCAGCACCACCTCTGTCCACAGATTCTGCGCAGAATTACAGATCAGCCCCAATAACTTTAAAATAAAAACTGAGCTGCAATACCAGGCACACCACATGGAGAAAGGTGGCGCTGTTTCTGGAAGAAAGCTTTGTATTCCTAATCTTGGACAACCCTGGGCTATCCTGTACCCCCTCAGGGTTGACGTTTCTTAGACACCACGGTGCGCCTCAGGTTTAGGCGGTAACATCTCCATCACGGATTTCTCTCCGTCCTGCGCTTTTTGCTCTCGATAAAACTAATTAGTAACGTCGGATTCTGCTTTAAGCTGCTAAAAAGTCACCAGAGAATAAATCAAAGCTTTATAATATCAGGATAAACGATAATAATGCAACGCTCGATTAACCCCTACCAGGCCAGAACTAATCATTCGCCGCAGAGTCCTAGATTTTAGGATAGCGTAATTGCTTGTTTAACCCTTCATTGGCTTGAGAAAAAAAAAAAAAAACACGCCACATTACGGTTGTGGCATTTGAAGGGCCACGGGTTCAAGGGGTTGTGCAGGACTTCAAAAACATGGCTGCTGTTGTCTTCTCGGGACGTGATGTCACAGTCCCATAGCGATAAAATGAATGGGACTGAGCATTCACCCAAGGACATGATGTCACTTCCTCAGAAGAAAGCAGCCATGTTTTCAAGTCCTGCACAACCCCTTGAATGGGTGTCCATTGATACTTGTGGCCCTACAAATCCCAAAACTGCTCTGTATGAGGCTCTTCGCCTCAGGTCTCAATATTCACTAAAGGGGTTCTCTGATTTTGGACCGAATTATTAAATGGGCTCCTAGATCATAATCTGATCGTGAAGTGTACACACTCAAGGAACCTCTGCAATCTCTAAGGAAATCTTGCACATTACATTTTTTCTACAGCGCCTCCGCAGGCAAAATTGAAGATGACACCTTGTCCATTATAGGTTGCCGGTAATGGAGGACAGGACAGGTCTCCAGAGCAAGAGAGAGGAGGGTCCTGAACTGAGGACTCCCTTTAATGTTCACTCAAAATCCCCAATGGGTATAGGAGAATGTATTTTCTAAATAGTACAATGGGCACATGGAGATTTGTGGGGTTTCTTAAACTCCCACTAATCCCAGCAGTGAGGGCGCACCGTCCAGTGTCAGACTGAGGTTCCTTGGGCCAACTCTCCAACAACCCCTAGGAAGTATTGACATTTTGAGGGCCTTATGGTCCGTCTTCTATTGGACCATTACTGTGTTAGGGTATGTTCACGCAACGGAAAATGGGTGTGAACATACCGCGCGGCCAGCTGCAACAGGATGCCATTGCAGTGCACCGGCGTCCCGTCGCGGCATTCCACTCTGGGTCTAATAAGGAGGGAGTCTTGCGCCGCGGACGCGTCAGCTGCGGAATCCACAGTAGGATAGGGCATGTCGAAGTCAATGGGAGCCGGTTTTGAGGCGAATTCCACGCCAAATCTGCTGCCAACTGTGTGTGAATATACCCTTAGAGCCCTCGACCCACCAGAGCCAGTGAGACATGTAAAAATCAGATTCCAATGGGTTGCCTATGGTGGCCTTCACATTTCCCAAGGGGGTAAAGAGAAATTTCGGCCCTTAATTCGCTCCCCCTCACGGACTGCCTTTACTATTCCCATCAGTGTCACCATCTAACATACGCCCACCAGGCCCGATCGGTTTTCCCTCCATTGTGTTACACACCGCCGCGCAGGTGGAAAGAGAACAGACGTCCCCGATACCAACATTTAAAGTGATTTTCAATATAAAAAATTGTCACATCGGAGCCAAGAAAACCTTTCATTACCCATCCCACTTAATACCGGCAATCTCCCCGCAGTTCAGTGGCGCGGGCGGCTCTGACCGTGAGGCACACACAGACGGATGTGAGGCTTACTGGGAATCCTAATGCTTATTTTTTCCTGCTGGCTAAACACAGAACTGCTGGCTGTTTGCCTGACCCACAACATGTGTGGAATTGTACAGCCAGCGCAGTGTGTCATCTGGAAGGGGAAGCTGGAGTCGAGCTCGGCATTGTCGTTTTTATAACCGCCCCGGGGCTCGAGACTGCAGCCACTAACAATTTATATGTCACTCACGGGGGAATAAAAGGGAGGCCTGGTGGCACCATGGTTAATATTACCGCCATGCAGTGCAGGGGCCGAGGGTTCAACTGCGGCCATGGATTTTCGGTAGGATATGCCAGCATTAGAATTCGCTTTGCCCAGATTTCTCCTACAGGCCAAAGGCATAGTGGCACCCTGGGTAAACACACTGGCTTGTCTATGCGTCTGAGAGATAAACGCTCTACTAGGGACGGGGCTGAATTATTTTTGACAAGCAAGGTGACAACAGTGACTATATCCATAATATTCATCACAGAAATGTGTCAGAAGTCGGGCTGTAGAAAACACGCAACGAGGTTTTACCATAATTCATCAAAAAAATGAAGCCAAAACTGCACCATGGAGGAGGTCAACGGATTTGCTGATAACTATGGCAAATATAGGGCAGAGATTCCTCCCATCTCTCCCACTAATGTGCATGCACTTTTGAGTAACTTGCAGCCAGATGCTTCAGAACTAGGGACCGTGCATGCTGAAACCCAACGTTCCCACCTGATGGGGCAATCCTATATACATTAAATAATTGGGCCCTTTTAACGTAAAGATTACACTTACTCTTTGGAAGAGGAACAGTCTCATACGGCCGGTTTCGGCTTTGGGTCTAGATCGGATTGAAGTTCCCCCGAACCCAGCAGTTCTGGAGATCCACTCTCTAACAACCCCCAAGAAATGGACCATAGTAACCCTTCATAGTATCTTCTGCTGGACAACTGCGTTAGGACTTGGGCCCACCGGGGAATCCCTCTGGTGGTTCAGTCCATCACGGTTTTGGGCAACTCTAGAAATGAGATGTTTATGGGCAGATCCAGCCACGTTTGGTGGAATCTACCGATGTTGTGATGTTCTCAGTAATCCAAAGAACTGCTCAGACAAGACAACAAACATCTGACGCTCATGTTCCACCAATATTCTAAAACTTTCAATTGACGAAAAGGTATAGTCTAGTCTGCATGGTTTCAGACGTTCATAGATCGAGCATATGACCAAATGGATATTTGTCCAGTCCCATCTTGTCCGTTCTCTACCTTCGACAAAATAAGACGTTAAATTTTTTGGAAAAATATGAATTATGATTTTGCCTGATCACATAAAGCAGCTCCATTACACAGAGCGGTGAAGCAGCGAGCAGAGTCCATGACTCAGGACATTCCTGCCTGTCACCTCCATCAAACCATCCAAGTACTGAAACTCGTAAAGGAATATCACTTACTCCAGTTACATATGGCCATTTTCCAATAGGCTGGCTCCCACCCAACAATAACCATAAGTATAAGTGGCGGTCGGAGATGCTGACCACAACTTAGTGGTTGACGTTAAACCAAAACCTATTTTTATATCTAGTGAAATTCTTGTGGAGTATCACAATAGCGGAGGTCAGTGGAGAAGAGCCTCAGCCTTGTGTAAGTCCTCCCTCCATCTCAGCTCATGGGATAGATGGTGGTGGTAGGGTCACTTAAAAGGGGTCTCCATAGAGTAGGTCATCAATACCGGACCACTGGGAATCCAACACTTGGGACAGAAACTTAAAGCTAAAAATTCAACTACTCTACAACGCAACACTAAACCCTATAGGAAGGTCCACATTCATGACCTGACAAAACATATGGAAGCCCACCAAGCAAGTGAAGATGACCTGAACGCCTGCACTAGTACAATACCTGTCTGAAGACGCTAAAGGAACTGTTTATTATTCTACAAGCAAAGGGCGAGTCAAAAGTCAAAAACATGACCCCCTGTGAAATGCATAAGCTGAGTGAAAGAGGGCGGAACGGCAGGAGAACAAAAGATCTGTCCAAATCATGGAGGTCATGAGGAGAACAGTTTACTATTAGGTAGGGTTTAGACGTAGCAACATAACCACTACACTGTGCGTGAACACAACCTCGGGGGATATTTTGGGTGATACCGGATTCAGTTTCCACCACGGAAAATGCCCATGTGAAATGGGCTCTGGGGTAGATAGAAGGTCAGACATGTTTGTCGATTGTAACTGAATGAGTTGGGCGTATGGACATAGGACATCCATGTTGGTTGATACGACCGTGAGGAACAGATCAGCTTCAGCGAGTTTAGCTCAGTTTCAACTTTTTGCCCAATATCAGCTGCTTTCTAATCAGTATGATAACAGCGACATGCGCCTTTGGCCACTTGGCATAGACGTGAGGGAAACAATCCATTATACACAGTGGAAAAGTAGGTGACAAAGACCAGAACACTACGGCGGGGAAGAGGGAGCCAAAGAATAACCCAAAGCGTATGAACAATGAGCAAGCCCTCTAGCGCTGTGGGTAACCTGTCTAAGTAGGTTCAAACAAGCTTAAAGGAAGTGTCGCTGAATAATTCAATTACCAAAATTTCTATATCCCTCGTACCTCTATTGTGCAGCATGATGGGAATAACATACCTTACACCCAAAATGCTCTCAATTGGGCCCTCACCTTGGTGCTACTCCATGATCCCACTATCTAACATTCATGGCCGGTCTCATTTATTTTTGGGTTCAGTGGAGATCCCACTAGTTGTCCACACTCTGTGGGAGATCTTCCTCCATGATCCCATTTAACATTAATGGTCGTTGACGACAGTCTCACTTTCCTGATGTTTTTGTGATCAGTGGAGATCCCACTGGTTGGCCATACTGGATGGGAAATGTTCTGGTTTATTCTTATATCTGACATTCATGGCCAGTCTCACTTATTTTTGGGATCAGTTGAGATCCCACTAGTTGTCCACACTCTGAAATTTTCCTCCATGATCCCACTTGGTTATATCTAGAGCTAACATTCATGGCCACTGCTGAGAGGTCTCACTTGCCTGATGTTTTTGGGATCACTGGAAATCCCATTGGTTGGCCACACTCGATGGGAGATCTTCCTCTGTGATCCCACTTGGTTATATCTAGAGCTAACATTCATGGCCATTGATGGGTGGTCTCGCTTATTTTTGGGGATCAGTGGAGATCCCATTGGTTGGCCAAACTGGGTGGGAGATGTCCCTCCATGGTCCCACTTGGTAATATTTAGATCTAACATTCACGGCCGTTGATGGGTGGTCTCACTTATTTTTGGGATCTCTGGAGATCCCATGGTTTGGCCAACCACCGATCCCACTACACTGGGCTTCCTCTTTAAAAATTTCCACGTCGTACAGCTCACAAATAGGATTGCACCCGGTATCTCACCGGCAGGCGTCAGGAGGGTCCATTTCATCTATAATCCACCAGGCAGGATATGGAGTAGCGATGGTTAAGGGGCTCCCTTAATAGTTTATGACTTGCCTGCAGCTCGTATCATAACTTATGGAAGTTTGGGGAATGTGAGCGATCTGGCGGTGCTAGATATAAAGGCGGCTCGGAGACGTTCCTCCGTTTACCCAGAAGATGGTTGTGCTGCGGCAGGTAGAGCAATGATTGTGCGGCTTGCAGGAGGCTGCGCGATGGAAAGTGACAGACGGCTGTCAGGATAAGCCCCTGGTGACCTGTTACAAGTCTGCTGTTGTGCCGGAGATCAGAGCGAGACGTGGAGGGGAGGATTGCTGCCTGACGCCTCATCTGGGAGAAGATACACATTTGTTTGAATTTCAGGTTTGCTTCCCTGACCGCCTGGAGGAACGGCTTCTATCAGACGGCGATGTTTACAGCTGTCAACAAGATGGCACAACGGTGTCCGCGTTATTGCCTCCAATTTTGTAAACGTCGTGTGCTCTCTGTGATCAGCCGCCTTCTGTTGTCATGCAAAAACCTCCAATCTGATCCGTGCTACGAGCATCAAAAGGCGAAATCCTGACAGTTCAGGCGTTTTATTCCCTCTTCCCCCTCCAAATCAATAGATTTTTACGGAGATGAATATTACAGGAAAGCTAAGACATTTCATCGTCGCGGCAAATCGCCAAAGATCAGCCACGCCGGCCATCAGGAGACTAGTAATGAAGATGCTATAGCCATCCCGTAAGCTGCTCATGGCAACCCAGGCTACTAGAATAAGCAGGTTAATCCTATTTTAAAGGGGATTAGCTAGAGGGATCTGCTTTGTGTTTTCTAGCAGCAGCGCCACTCTAGTCCATAGGCTATGATCGGTATTGCAGCTCAGACTGATTCATATAAAAGAGAATTAGCTGTAATACCATATACATACAGTGCACAAGAGTGGCGCTGTTTCTAAGAAAAAAAAAAAAGATTCTTTAACAGGGTTATCTGGTTTCCATGATTGAGGCCATCAAAATTAGATCTGTCGGGGTCCAACACTGGGCCCCCCCGCAGATCACTGGTATCCAGGCAGCACAATTCAGCATACAAACAGTAGCAATGTGTGTTGGTTCTGCGGCGCCGTCCCAATTTATAAGGCAGTGCCTACCTTTGCCGTTACAAGCTGCGCAGCCTCGGACCCAGTGATCTGCGAGGGTCCCTGGTGTCGGAGCACCACAGATCTAATACCGATCTCTGATCATAAGGATAGGTAACGCAGGACACATACAAGATGCAGGAACGTCACATCCACACATATTGGCCCTTATTCAGACTCTCAGCCCAAGACGAAGCAATGTAAGATATGTAAACTCCAGCGGGTGATTCACCGTGTTTAGATCGGCTGGGTGTCGAGCGCCTTACAAATATAGCCGAGTACATCGAGTTCTGCTCCAGTGTCCAAAACTTCAATTTATTTTCTAAAAATAACCTGGAAAAGGCCAGCGCGCCGAATCTGCATATCAGAGGAAATGAAGGCAGAGCCGATACAACGCAGCAGCTCTCGTCACAGAGAACAGCTGGAGTCGCGGACTGCGCACCCGCCAAAAATCGGCAGCTGCGATCGATAAGCCTTGGTCAAAGCTCAAACGGACATGTCCGTCATCCAGGCGCACCCAAAATGTTTGTAATGATCATAGAAAACACAGCGCAGTCGGCGCGTAGTCACCGGGTCCAGGTAGTCGTCCAGGCTACTCATTGATTACATCATCACAAGGTGACGGGGTCTGGTTGTCAATGGCAGGACATAATGGGTTTCCCACTGCTAAACACCGGGAAATGGTCTGAACAGAGACAGGGGTGTAATGAAGGCGCCCCCATGTCTGGATGGTGGATAAGGAAACTGCAGGAGTGGCTCTTGCTCATCTGGACCCTCATGCAACTACTGCCCCAACACCACCAAGGGCAGACCGGCATAGATGTCATTTAACTACTGCCCCAACACCACATAGGGCATAGATGGCAGCCAATTCATCAAAACTGCCGCATCCCGATTGTCTCAGTACATTGATGCCCCCGTCTATCAGTCAATGAGGTACACTACCCAAAAGTAGCCTCAGGGCGATATGTACACTCACCCTCTTATGTCAACACCCACTGCCTAACCAGCCCACACCTGTTACCATTTACATAAGTGCATGAGGAATTTTGCAGTAATCCAACATTTGTATCTTGGTTCATTTTTAGTGTTTCTTGGATCATCTGTGTTGTTCCGTTATTCCTCCTGGAAATATATGGGCGCCATCATTCCACCTTGTCAATAAGAGGTGTACTTACACAGTTTTGGCCTGCTGACTGGTCAGCGTGACAAGGGGCTCTGGCCAGGATGGAGTGGAAATTTATTCAGACATTTCCATGAAGAACAACAGAGGAACGAACACAATGGGAGCAACTATTTACCAAACCAGACGCCTAAATGGACCGAATATAGTTCTATGTCGATCAAAGAGGGATCCCAAAAGCTGCCGCCATGTTTACCACTGCCACATCGGTTTTGCTGAGACAGCAGCGCGGACGACAAGATGTTAAACCGAAAACAACAGGAGGAAATGAGACTGCCATTACTGAAATAGCATCAGCGAAACCGTGTGTCACATTGACAGCTGTCACCGCGCGGAGCTACAACAACCCACTGCTTGTATCTAGTGACAGACAAGGTGGAGACTGGAGAGCGGTACCAGGATTACCGGCAGCGGCGTCAGCAGACAACTTCAACAAATGTGACAAAGTGGAACAGGGTGACCACAGAACACAACATGGAAACCAAGACTACAGCAGGGGAGAGGCAGTGATACTGCGGGTCACAAAGGGGGAGGGGGGTTGGGGAGTCAGTAGCAATACGTAGATATCCAAATGCTTTATTACAGGGGTATTCCAGGCTTGATAACGGATGACCGATTCACTAGATAACTGAACATTGGCAGGGGTCTGACCACCAAGTTCCTTGCCTATAGTTCAGGTGATCACTGCAACCTCTTCACTACATACCCAACACAGCGCCCTACATTGTACAGTGGCTGTGCCCGGTATTGCAGATCAACCCAATCACTGTGACCAATGAATAGGACATAAGTGGCATTCATGGGGGTCAAGAGTTTGGCCCTACTTCTCCCCAGAGGTCCAATTCATGACCCCCCCCCCCCCTCGGTGATATTGACGACCCATCCTTAGGCCCATCAATATTAGATCAATTAAGTCTGACACCCGACAACCCCACAGCTGTCTCGAGTTGGATGGGCACCACTTCCTCTTCTCAGGCCAGTCATATCCCATTCATCGGTCGTACGGCCAAGCTGCAGCTCAGTCCCATGCAATGGGGCTGAGCTGCAATACCAAGAACAGCCACTATAAAAGGTAACCCTGAACACACTGACTTAGCGAGGTGCTAGCCACATCATAGCAATCGGCTGCGAGACACTGGACGCATCTTCAGAGATCTGACAATGCCATGAGGGGGGGAGGAAAAATCTGAAATTTTTCCATTCCATTTCTTTAGATTTCTGGCCTAATTCTTGACGCGGCTTCTTCCTAATACAATCAAAGAGCATTTCATTTCATGGTTCGTCTTCACGCTCAGAAATACTGTTACCAGGCCCCGTGGGGGAAAACGCGCCGCAAATAATTACGCCGATTTTAGAAAAGTGCTCTATAAAATGATCTTTTCCTTGCACTTAGGATCTAGAGCCGCCAGACTCACTGCGCAGGTGGGGGGGTGGGGGAGGGGATATTGTAATTTGGCTGATCTATGGATTTGGCCGGTAATTGAACAGATCATGCCACTAATGTAATAGTTTAAGAGTGGCGAGATTGTCTCCTAGTAATATGCGACATGAGCCAAATGGAATTATCCGCTATTGTAGATGAGAACGGCGAGTCTGGGGCCTCTGGAAACACTACATGGCAGGAGAGGCACTTTACAGACTAATAATATGCTGCGCGCCTCGGTCCTCCAGAGATGGAGAGCGGCAGAAAGGACTCCGACAGTCTGTTAACCCCTCCGTGGCCCTGGAGCCATCTCTATGGATGGTGAGGTTATTACCCAAGAAGGGTGTGACTGTATATAACAAAATGCGGTAGGGACACCGCACAACACTGTATCCAAGACACATGCAAACGGAAGCCCCTATACACGTCCGACTATTATTCAGGCATACTGCAACATATACCCTTATAGGCCCGGGCACCTATGTAATATCTGGGTATACGGCCATCCCAACATTAGGACCCCTTCCAACAAAAGTTCCAGACCAGAATTACCAACACACAGCCAGAAACAGTGCCACACCTGTCCACAGGTTGGGTCTGGTATTGCAACTCAGCCTCATTTTCTTCTATCAAACTGGGCTGCAATACCAGACACAACCTATGGAACAAGTGTGGCGCTGTTTTTGAAAGAAAAAAAAAAAACGTCAGCCATGTTTTTCTAATTGTGGACACTTTGCCAGACCAGATAGATGGCCATTTATTTATTTATTTAGCATCATTTTTTTATTGCTCCTACATACATGGCAGCGTTGTACAATACGTGTCCTTCCCCCTCCCCCAAATACAGTGAAGGTTAATCTTCTACATCTACACATCTCATTTTGGAAAAGACAGAAACGGCTCCACAACTGTCTCCGTTCCAGGAAAGACGACTCGGAGAAAAGTAAATCTAAAACTGGCAAAGCAGGATATACAATACTGCTCATCCAGCACTTCCTGGTTCATGGACACGTTTCTATTCGACTTAGCTTTAAGAGGATCTCTGGACATCTTTTCAGCTTTTGGTTACTTTAAATGGCACGGATCGCTCAAAATGCACAGACACTGTCGCTATCATACATCAGAACCCCAATGCACCCCATTAAAGGTGAACAGATTCCTCGGTTTGATTTAAAGGAACCTTTTCCCACCTCCAAATCTTTGCACCTGTTAATAGGTACAGCTGTACGGTTTCCAAACCAGCTGGAATTTTTCCTCTAGACCCCACCATTCCTGAACAATTGTTGGTTAAACTCTGCACCCAATAGGTAAGTTATACTTGGTACGGTCCGGTGGGCGGTCCTCAGCCTGAACAGGTAGTCAGGGACTGCCCACCTGAAACTAACAAATGTGATTGCTCGGGAATGGTGGGGGCTAGAGAAAAAATTCCAACTGCGCTGGAATCAGTGGAACGGCACCTATACATGGATGTAATCAATTGGATGTAGTGAAAGGTCATCTTTAAAGGAACACAGATGTCCTGCAGTAGGGGTACAAGGAGGACATAGTGGAAACATCTGTGTCATGCAGTCCTCTCTGACCCTGTGCGCCTTTAAGTGCTCCCCAATGCCAGGCATCCCTTTAAGAAGGACATATTTATTGTTTATTTTTCAGCACACTCCTTTAGAAGTCATTGGCACCCTACACGCATCCATCGTCATGTGGATTTATACGGACGCTTCAATCTACACTCCTCAAGCTGTGCATATATTTAATGTAATCCAGATGAATGATCGGGAAGTTGTGGAATATGTAATATACTGCGCATTAGAGACTGCAAACAGAAGCGCAGATAGATGTGCTGTGGAGGTGAGAATTTGTCACTATTCTAATTGCTTTATACACTGCAAATGCATCTCAGTTATGTCATGCGGTGCAGACTCCGGAGCACGCGGCTAGAGTGCTGTATACATTTTATTGAGATGGATTAAACCAGTTGCAGGCGCGTACGCAAATACGCTCAGCAGAATTCCCATTTCCCAAGTGAAAGGATGCTGCGCTACCTACCAAGTTATCTTAATCCCTTTTACGTCCCTCCCATAATCACCCCTGTCCAGCGGCCCCAACTCACAGACAATACTAACCACAGACAACCTCCGATAGGAAAGTCGCTACCATGATCAAGTGATCGCTGCAGGTTCAGGTCATGAGAAAGCAGGCAGGCAATCAGCTGCTCATTTTCCCTGCAGTGGCCACTACAGGGAAGACGTAGTAATACACGTGGAAGTCATCCAGTCCCTAATGCATCAGAATGGTCATCTTTTAGTGACTCTCTCCCCTTACTTACAGTGTCAAGGTCAAGATTAGACACCCCCTTTTTTTAAAGTGGTACTCCGGGCAAAATTGTTGAACTAAATTTAGAATTAGAATTACAGCTCCAGTTTCTTAAAGGGATTTTTAAAGACAATAATAGTGACAACCTTTTCTTACGATATTCTATTGGCGGGCAGCCCACTTCAGCTTCACCGGAAGTGATGTCATAATCATGAGTCAAATGACTGGGACTGGGCTGCAATACCAAGCACAGCCACTCTACAGTGTATGGCACTGCGCTTGGTAAGCAATTCAAACAGCTGATCAGTGTGGTGCCAGGCGCCTGCCAGTTCAACAATATCATATTCCTGGAAAATCCCTTAAAGTTCATTGGATGATCCTGGAGTATTAGTTAAATTTCACGATACGTTAGGAAATTGCTCAAGTGACAATTCACTACATTAAAGAATTGCTATGGTTCATTGGGAACCTCAAGAAGCAGGGAGCCAATACGACAGATTGGCCCAATCTCTGGCCAACTGGCTCCTATATTTTACAATAATGTATCTGCCCTAATATTCGAGACCTTCATCTGTCACCTCAACATGTCTTACCCGGGCCGAGAGAGACTGTTAATAGCAGACAACACCTACACGAAAGCCAAAAATCAGAGCGGTCTAGACTAATTCTGCTTTTTTAATTCATCTCTTCTCGGATCAATACGTCTCTGGCACGGGATGTGTTCGGAGCACAATTAGAGGCGCACGTACAACGCTGATCTACGGCTCCTGGCAAGGAGTATAATGGTTATGTTCTATCTGGGGACACATTGGTGAACGAGTCATAAAAGGAAAGATTTGGGATAATAAGTTCAGTTCTCGAAGCCATTTATCAGGAAAAGCAAATAAACATCTTCAAATATCAGATTAAAAAACCAAGTGGTCATAGACAGCCTGACCAGCACTAGTCATGAAGAAGGGGAAAAAGTTCCTTCTCGGGAGATAAACCTTCAAAGAAATTACTGAAAAACTGGACAGCCGAGCCGACAGGGCTCGTGCCGCCGAGCCGACCCAACCCAACAGGGCTCGCGCCGCCGAGCCAACCCGACCCAACCAGGCTCACGCCGAGCCGACACAACCCAACAGGGCTCACGCCGCCGAGCCGACTCAACCCAACAGGGCTCACGCCGAGCCGACCCAACCCAACAGGGCTCGCGCCGAGCTGACCCAACCCAACAGGGCTCGCGCCGAGCTGACCCAACCCAACAGGGCTCGCGCCGAGCTGACCCAACCCAACAGGGCTCACGCCGCCGAGCCGACTCAACCCAACAGGGCTCACGCCGCCGAGCCAACCCGACCCAACAGGGCTCACGCCGCCGAGCCAACCCGACCCAACCAGGCTCACGCCGAGCCGACACAACCCAACAGGGCTCACGCCGCCGAGCCGACCCAACCGGGCTCGCGCCGAGCTGACCCAACCCAACAGGGCTCGCGCCGAGCTGACCCAACCCAACAGGGCTCGCGCCGAGCTGACCCAACCCAACAGGGCTCGCGCCGAGCTGACCCAACCCAACAGGGCTCGCGCCGAGCTGACCCAACCCAACAGGGCTCGCGCCGAGCTGACCCAACCCAACAGGGCTCGCGCCGAGCTGACCCAACCCAACAGGGCTCGCGCCGAGCTGACCCAACCCAACAGGGCTCACGCCGAGCTGACCCAACCCAACAGGGCTCACACCGCCGAGCCGACCCAACCCAACTGGGCTCGCGCCGAGCTGACCCAACCCAACAGGGCTCGCGCCGAGCCAACCCAACAGGGCTTGTGCCGAGCCGACCCAACCCAACAGGGCTCACGCCGAGCCGACACAACAGGGCTCACGCCGCCAAGCCGACACAACAGGGCTCACGCCAAGGTTGCAATTATCCTCAGGTTCCTAGAATTTGGCAAAAACAAGAGCTGACCGCCAGTCAATCACTGGAGATCATGGTTTGAACCTACAAAAGGAAAAGAAGATCTGAGGCCCCTCCATCTGTAGTACACAGGAAATTTGGCTGTAAATAGGAGGTTTCCTTCTCCTTTCATCCATTTGCCATTTCCTTGATCTTATCTACTGTTTTCTCCTGACCTTTCAACCTGACCTGGAAGGTCAAGGACCTAGGGGGAGATATTGCCCACTGAGCCAGAAAGCCATAAATCTTTAATTCATGAGAACTGTTATGGGTGTGCAAAACAAAGAAAATCCTCATCAGTGCAAGGTGTGGAAAACATGGCAGCCGTGGTGTCAGCCATAGAGCGAACCACTCTTTATTATCATGTTATAGGCATGGTTGGTCATATGATGGTACCCACAATCTTTAAGTGTCATCAGTGGAGGTTCCTTGGCTCAACCAGATAAGATGTGGGTACCTTCTGCTGGACGATGGTGTTGCGGCTGGGGCACCGAAGGATACCATGATACCCCAGTGGGTCAGTCTGATACGCAAGCCTCCGGTATTAGGAAGCAATTCTTGTGCAGTACAAAAATTTAAGGGCCTTTCTCCTTCTTAATGTTAGCCACTTAAGATCGCCGACAACAAACCCTATTCCGTCAGACATCATTATGCACATGCAAGCTTGCAAGCAATGCATATGTTCTCAATATTGAGACTGGAACAAACCGCTGCCAGACACCCTATCTGCCATCATGGACACCATACATATTGGATGGTGAACCAGAATACGTATACAGTGTAGGGCCACTTCTAAGGGCCACACATGACCATTAGGACCAGATTGTGGAGCTCCATTATACAGCAACCATAGAAATTTATGGTCCCATACTGTATTTATTGTGCGGCCGATTTCACAGCATATTTAACCGTACGCTCTATTACGGAAGCCTTCTCCCATAAAAAGCTCTGCTAGGGGAACAGTAAGGGCCTATGATCCGTAATACAGGACCCCAGAGACTCCATGAGCTGTATACAGACTCCACGCACATGGTGGATGACGGAAACCAAAAGGGTAGTGAAAACAGAATGGGTGAAGAACACTCAAGTGGGACATGGGTCAGAGAGAAGACCTTAAAGGTGGTCATGATGGAGACAACCCCCAACCCATCTCGGCCTTCAGACAAATATGGTCACACAATAGTCATGTATCAGTGTTACGGATATTGACCACATGGAGACCTGGCCATTGCCAAACTTTCTCGAGAAACTAGAACCTGACGGGACGTCCCATGGGTGGAAACCATTGGTCCTGCAAAGCACAGATGCCAATCATAACACGTGGAACAGAGCCAGAACATCAAAGACCCAAAAATCCAAGAGACATGACCAAGTAGATGTCTAAACGAGTAAAACGGCATATAATATCTCAGTCTTGAAGGTGCAGACAACTTATAAATCAATGCAATCCCCGACACATCAGCCCGGTCATACTAAAGAAATGAGATCTCAGGTTATGGCCATGTTGCCTTCAAGGCTTTTCCCATCTCGGCTCTTGAAGTGAATTTAGGCTTCAAGAGTCTTGTAGGCCCTGAGGCGCAGGAGAACATCACAAGGTGTAGAAGCTTCCTGATAACTACAGCGAGCCAAGAAAGGGAAAGCGATATAGCGGTGCGTGAGGAGGACACGAGGGATAAGGGGCTCGGCGCCTCTGGCCAGGGGCTAGATAAAACGGCAAACAGAAACCAATGATTGAAATCTAGGAACCAGAGGAGATTTCTTAAAAGTTATGAGAATAGGTCAACAATTGCGGAGAGGAAGATAACCTGATGTTAAGAAAGACCTACATATGAGTGGCCTATCCCTAGGACAGGTCATCAATGTGATCAATGGGGGTCAGACCCCTGGGTCCCCCGCCGGTCATCTCTTTGAAGAAGCCAAGGCACTCACAATCACTGAGGCCACTTCAATGTGCTGATGGGGTCAATCACACGATACAGCCACAGCTCAGTCCCATTCAAGTGAATGCCCTGGGTAGCGGATCACCACTGATCACATAGTGATGACCTAAGTTAAGGATAGATCATCAATAGTCAAGTCTTGGAAAAACCCCATAAAACTAGGCAAATAAAACTCCTACAGAAGTGACAAGTGAACGTCTTATTAGGCTTAGTGGCCAGAGTTAAAATTGCAGTATAAAATACATTAAGCTATATAAGAAGAAATGGGAATTTTTTTGTTTAACATAAACCATTCCTCAATGCTCCATTGAAGTGAACAGGACTGAACTGCAGTACTATATACCACCTGTGGACCGGTGTGGCGCTGTTATTTTTTGGAAGAAAGCAGCCACGTTCTGCTAAACCTTGGAAAAATTTAGGAAACCCTGTTCCTAGAGAAGACTCCTTAACAATTCCATTGATGATTCTCCGAGGAAGAATAGAAATATAATGAAATCCAGGCAATGTAGAACCACAACAACTCGATGGAAACGACACACGCCGCGTCCACAGATCAATTAACAAGCAAGTCCTCAACTGGAAGAAATTAAAGCGATTTTCTATAAGAATGGTTGGAGAGTTTCACCCGATGCATCATCTTTTCATCACCTCGTCTGCCCTTGTCATACGGCGTTCGCTGGCAGCGCCTCTGACAGTGCGAAGAGACCGACGGCAGCTACGAGAGTGACTGGAAGGGTAAAAGCCGCACAAAAGCCAAAGTCTAATAAACTGGAATATGGAACAAGACTGGACCCAACGGCAGACATTAATAAAGATAGAGTTACATGGAGGAGAAGCGGGCCCTGCAGTAATGGCGGCTGCAAATAAGTATTAAAGGATTTACTTTAAATGCAAAATAGGATGGAAGATTGTATGGAGGGTGCACCCAAAATCATAGAAGGGTTCTAGACCATTGTATAGGGAAGCAACCCACAACTGGTGCACTGGAGTAGGACATGGTCTCCTCCATTATGGCAGGAGCAAAAGTGCTGCACACAAGGCCTGAAGTTCCCCGAGGCTACGACGTTATGGCAATGAAGTGGATCCAGTAGTGACAAGGGTTAATTTTTAAAAACTTTTTCTATTAGTCGCCTGGGGTCTAACTAATTATAGTAACTGCGCACGGATCTAATTTCAGGGCTCTGAACAAGCTCAGGGGCTCCGACATGGGGTCTCAACAAGCTGAGGGCTTCGATCAAGCTTAGGGGGTCTGACCTCAAGGATTGGACAAGTTTAAGGGTCTGACCTCAAGGCTGGACAAGCTTAGGGGTCTGACCTTAAGGATTGGACAAGTTTAAGGGTCTGACCTCAAGGCTGGACAAGCTTAGGGGTCTGACCTTAAGATTGGACAAGTTTAAGGGTCTGACCTCAAGGCTGGGCAAGCTTAGGGGTCTGACCTTAAGGATGGACAAGCTTAGGGGTCTGACCTCAAGGCTGCACAAGTTTAAGGGTCTGACTTCAAGGCTGCACAAGCTTAGGGGTCTGACCTCCAGGATTGGACAAGCTTAGGGGTCTGACCTTAAGGATGGACAAGCTTATGGGTGAGATCTTAGAGGTTTGGTCGGGGTTTTCTTACCAACAATGATACTGGATATAAATAGTTCTACATATTTGGGGGACCCTGGACAAGGAGACATCTTTACTGTTGTTGTTCACCATAGACCTTTGCCTGACTGTAGACCATGTTAAGCAGAGGTTTGCATATAGGCGATCACCCCTGGTATATAGAATATTGCAGCTTTATTCTCCTTGTGGGTACCTGTATAGGACACATACAAGGAAGGACAAAAGTTTACTATTACTATAGCAGGAATTAAAAACATAAAGGAGACCCCCCCCCCCCCCCAAGACATGCCTCCATAGTCTTACAGGACCGTAAACGTCACCGCTCCTCGAGCTCTAATCTTGCGGGAACCACCTCTGCATTTAGATTAATACTCCTATGTAATATAATTGGACAGGGAAGCAAAGTGTTAACAAGACGAGCGCGGTGTCAGCCAAACACTGAGCGAGCTGGATCATTTTACTAAAAACACTGAGAACCTCACAAGCAACATCATCTGAATAAAACATACAGGTGTCTCCGGCGTGACATCTTCTCAGTCTGAACGCTCATCAATCATCATGACATCTCTGAAAACACTGAAATAAAAGGCAGGAAAAAAAATTCTAAAATTAAAGATCGGTGAAGAGAGGTGAAAATCGTCATGTGATACACGAGTGTGCGGAGAGGGAGCCGCAGGGAGTCAATGCCGGCAGCGCTCTGATCCACCGGCAGGTTCATGGATCCCCTTTGTATTGGATCCTCCAGATCTCCGCTTGCCCGCAGTGAATGGGAATAATCCAGAGACTGTTACACTTGTATCCATTCCAGGCAATCTATGAATGGATACAAGTAAATATTTACCCTGTCTTCGCTACAATGTATCAAACAGGCTTGTCTGGAACAATTGTCGCAATGGCAAGTGCACTGGGGGGCGGAGTCCGATTTGGCCAAATTTGCAATCAATATACTACGTAACAGTGGTATGGTCCATCCTAATACTACAAGGGCTGGGGGTTTGACCAATTCACCCACCAGTTTTAAAGACGTTCAGAGATCGGCCATACTACAACTTCTCCAATTCTGCCCTAGATTGTAAGCGGCTGGAAGGGAGTGTCCTAATATATAAGACGGAGGAGGCGGCCATTGCACGGCTAACCCAGTAATTATAATGAAGAAGTGACACATTCATGACCAATAGATCAGACATTCCTAATAAAGGTGTAAGCAGCGCTTTCCAAGGAACTCATAAAAAGGAACCAAAATGACAACCACATCTACGTACAGATACTTCGAGGAATGCAAATCTATCTAGGCATGACAATAATGTCACATCATGTGGTGCAAGTAAAACGGCATCAAAAAGCGCCAAACCGTACACACATAGCAACATATAGTGTGCACACAATAGTACCAGATAGTGTGCAAGTAATAGGACATGTCCTACAGACAGGACATTGTACCGAATCCACAATGTCATCATAACCTGAATGTACTGTAGACATCCAGCGCTTTCCATCATTTAATAGACCCCCCTCCAGTGAATCTAGAGTAATTGGAATTTTTTCTCTAACCCTCACCGTTCCCGATCAATCGTTACTGTTCTATTTGATATCCGATATGCAAACTAGACTCCCTAATATCCAGTGGGTGATGTCAGGCAGGAGCAGTGAAGGAGAAGTGACATCACCCACTGGACATCAGGGAGTCTAGTTCACCTATCACCAAAATTATCAGCACTGATTGCTCCAGAACAGAAGGGGCTACAGGAAAAATTCCAACTGTGCCAAAATCAGCGGAGTGGAACCTATTAAAGGATGTAAAGAATTGGACGTGGTGGCGAAAGGTCCTCTAACATATCCAGTCTCCTCCCTGTTGGTGTAGTCAGTAGGAATCGGAATATACACAGCTACAGTTACATTTTATAACCACGTATTGTACAATGGGCTGGACCTGTTTGCCCACCGTTCACCTGACCTTGTTCACACTGACACATCCAGCCGTACCAATAGACAAAACCATCAATGAGTTAATGATTATTGACCTGAACTCTCTCCTCCTTACTCTTTACATACTAATGGCCCTATAGTAAATGGTGACATGTTATACACACCTGTAGACTACAGTCGCACCCCCTGGGCAACCCAAATCACTGACATTCAAAACCATAAGCGACTATTCACATGCTGCAGTTTTTGGGTTTTTTTTGTTTATGCAAACTACTTCCAAGCCACATGATGGATCCCTTAGGGCTTTCACACCTGTCAGGAGACAAATGTCTGGCCATACCTTACCCTCCAGGCCTGATATCAAGGAGGACTCCCAATTCTAAGGGTCATTCGCAATTGCCCCAAGCTCCCCCATAAGAGGAGGGTGAAAGACAGCTAAGACCATGTGGGTGTGACATGGGGGGCAGTTAACCTTTTGCTGTCTGTTCTAGTTAACCCTGACTGCCATGATGGCAATCCTCAGCAAAAAGTGAAGGTCATCCAGCCATGACCACCACATCCGGTCAATGCAAATCAAGGAACAATTGACCCTTTACATTACCCCACATGGTAAACGCTCAGCCAGTTAACACTTGAATAGACAAGACAAATGCTTATTATGGGTCCTGCTGGCAGACATGGCCTGGGGTGAGCAAACAACTCCCTGCAATAGGGAATATCCAAAGACGACCCCCACTACAGTGTGGATTTGCCTAGTAGGGGTCCACACTCTTTTGGATATTGGATCTCCATAGAGGTTAATGAATTGACAGAGACCCTGCGGAGTCAACCAGTCTATGATGTGGGACTGGCTCAAACTGGCTCTAGTCTGTCCAACCTGGGTCTCAACCAAAGGCAAGTACGCATGGAAGCTTCACACTCTGCTGTTGTCCATCCATTAACCAGCCCCATCATACCCTTTATTGGGGCGATCACCAAAGACTAGATTGTCAAACATTTAAGTTTATCAATTTTTTTTTTTTTTTTTTTTAAGATTTTGTTTTTCATAAAATTTCCAAAATCTTCAAACCACGAAGATTTCTGTTGACTGACGACAAGCTTTCGGTATCACTACTACAAGTCAACAAATAATCGCCTTGTGTTATTAACTGGCAAGTCACGTGCAGGAAATACTCGCACGAGCCCCGGCCACACGCTGGAAGTTTCACATGAACAGATGAATCACACGATACGGAGAGAATTCCCAACGTCAAGACAGAACGCAGAATCAGCAAAAAAAAACAAGTGGCAAGGACTCTTATCTCAGAAGAATCCCATATAAGACTGATATCAAGTACACTATAGGGACTGTCTGTCTTGATGGAATCGTTCCTTAAAGGGAGTTTCATCAGAACCCAGAATATCACCCCAGTCCTGCAGATAGATAGGTTAGGGTCTCCTGAATCAAACAGTGTCTTCCCCTTGTAAATCTCTGTTTGCATTGTTTTTATCATTATGCAAATAATCTCTTTGGAGCAACAAGAGGACGGCCATTGTATAAGCTGGTTCTGGTTACACTCCCTTTAAGGTGAAGCTCATCATCAGTTTAGACTGTATTAGCTATATAGGGTAAGGGGTAAGCATTATACATACATTGGTTGATGCATATACTAGCATGACCAAGGAAAACAAGTTGCAATTCTCCACTCCAAATGCCCCCCAACCCTCGGCTCTACTCGAGTGAGTGTTCTGGTTGAATACTATTGCTGTCACTCAAGAGCAGAGGGGAAGGGTCAAGGAGTCTTCAGTGGAGGAAGCCCCGAACTTTGAATAGAAACAGAGCACCCCTGTAGACTTGAATGGCAACATAAGGGGGGCTGAAACATGTTTTCCCCGGTCACACAAGCAGCATAACCATCAAGTGATTTCTGTTTAAAGCGGCTTTCCAGGAACGGAGTATTTACGACCTTATGCTAGGATAGGTGATCATCATGTGATTGTGGGGGTTTGACATCTGAGACCCCCAGAGATGAGTTTCAAGCGGCTGCAGGGTTCAGGCTTGAGCTGCGACCTCTGCATTGGTATTACAGGTCGGCCCCATTCACACTGAGCTGCAAACAGGCCATGTGACAAACAAACATGACGTCACTGGTCCAATCCTTGCAGCTGTTCTGTGGCAGTCCCGGGTTACTGCACCCTGACCAGCCAGATATTGATGACCTATCCAAAGCACGGGTCAAGTTAAACACCCTCACCACCTATCTAGCAGTGTCACAAGTTTTGTTTTTTGGGGGGAGGGGGATGTCATACCTGCCCCTAAGTCTCACTTTCCAAGAAAACTTGACACTTATTGATCACTTTGACCTCACAATCACACTCAGGTAGAATCTTGTACAAATTGTCCCCCGGTTTCAGGCGGCAGCAACATTTTGGCGTCCGTATTACGGCTGCAACATCTGAACCTCCTGAGATGAAGATGATGATTGGAATGGAAACCATCACTCTGCCGCCATAGATGCTCCCATTACCGCCTCCGCCATCTGTCATGGCCCCGGCCGCTTGATTTATTGTCTCATCTACGGCCAATATTGAAATAAAGCAGCGGCATCGAACGTAAAAGAAGAATATTTATGCATCGGCCGCACCAACCAGATCAATTGTCCAGCAGATTCCTGAAGCAACTACAACTCCCATCATATTCCGCAGGTGACTGCCTCATGACTTAAGGTGGGGCCCGCGAGATGAATTCGAATAAGCAGCATTAACCCTTTCAGTGCATACGTCTTATTGCAACACATCCCTGGAAAGGGTTAAAGCTTAATAACCAAACTCATCCCATGAGACATAAAACAAACACATAAAGCAAATAGCAGTCACTTGCAGTAAAAGCCACAGTTTGCAAGAATATATTTCACGCGTTAACCCTGCAAATCCATTGCAGCCAATAAATTGACACCTACGGACTATAAGAACACCTGGAAGTGTCATTTTGCAGCAAATCCTCGGACAGACAAAGAGGTCTGGAGGGAGTTAAATCAACCGTCTAGACAAGTCACCTGCTCCTCACCTGCCAGCAAATTCTACATTTCGCATAAGCCGATGATATATAGACATCACCCGTATCAGGTCCGCACACAGCATGCACCATATTCCCATGAAAATGAATAGGAATGATGTAGCAGAGCCAAGTTTCCTAGAAGCAGCAGAGTCAAGTTTGTCACATGGCACAAGTTAATGTGATGATATAGTGGAGCTCTACATAGGAATGCAGGTCACCCTCCTCCATTATCCATCCCAGGATGCAGAGAGTAAAGCAACAGGTTCAGCACTGCTACATGTAGGCCTACCATTAGGCTGAGCTACAAGACAACTGTGACCATGACCAGAAATCCCTGCAATTCCTACACCGATATAGGCAAACAGTCACACTGCAACCCCGACAACTAGTTGACTTCTTGTGGCGTCGGGGGGTCACAATTCACTGACAAGGGGTCACAGGACAACATGCCGTTAATTATTCACAGCCCAGATATCACCCATAAAGGGTCAGCAGACGACAAACACATTTTCCTTGAAAACACTGATGTAGCAGAGCCCATTTTTCTAGATGAAGCAGAGCTGAGATCGTCACATGGCACAAGAACTCACTGCGATATCATAGAGGAGATCTAGGAACACTGGTAAACATCCTCCAATATCACAAGGTAGTCCCAAAATAGTGACACGTTCAGCTCTGCTACATTTAGGCCTACATTACATCAGCTGCATAATAATGGCATTTCAAGGGAAGACACTAAGGCTAGGGCCACATGGCGACTTGTCACGTGTCTCCCTTCGACTCTCTCTCTATTGTAAGTGAATGGATTTGCACCGTGAGCCCAAGGGTGCTGCGACTGCGGCGTCTAGTTGCAATAAAAATCCAGCACTGTCCAATATTTTGGAATAGCAGTCGCAGCACCCCGGGGGTCACAATGTGACTCCATTCACAGACAGTCAAAGTCGCCATTACAGCCCTAGCCTAAGCTGATATATAGACATCATCCATAAGGGGTCAGCACTCGACACAAAACACCAACACTGATGTAGCAGAGCCAAGTTTCCTAGACGCAGCAGAGCTGAGTTCATCACGTGGCACAACAAGCCATTGTGATATCGTAGTGGAAGATCTATGTAGGAATGCAGGTTATACTAGACCGTGAAGAGTTAAGTGACAAGTTCAACTCTGCTGCATGTAGGCCTGCATTACTCCATCCGCATAATAATGGAATTTCACAGGAAGACATTAAATTGCATAACGTGCGCAATTTCACCCGGAGTTAATTGGAACTCCATAGAAGTCAATGGTCGTACAACATTTACGTAATGGAAAGTCGCATGGCGGCGTGATGGGAGAAATAACACCACATGGCGCAAGTCGTCTCCAGCTTTATACCCCATTGGCAACATTGAAACAAACAAATAAATGTAGCAAGAAATAAATGTATCTACGTATAAGGTAAATATTTACAGAAGATAAATAGAAGGATTCCAAGCACCAGGAAGGGCAGGGAGCTGGCAGCGGGTACTGTACCTTGTGGACGTTCCCTTCCGGACATCGCAGATACTGCATTTAAAGGCTTCTGCACTGTTCCTAAAAGTGCACACACTACAATCCCAATATCCCTCATCCGCTGAAGGTTTAGCTTGCCGTTTTGGCCTGTAAAGCAAGGACAAGAGAGATCAGAATCCTACGATCACACAGCTGTCAATCACATGACCCACATGGGCCCGTCCTATAGCCTAACCCCTACATGTCAAGGTATAGACCTCCCAAACTTTCCAGGTTGTCAGCTCCACGACCAAGAATCACCATAGCCAAGACGAAAACTCCCTGCCCTTCAAATTAACCTAGTCCGAGGCTGCAGGAAGGAAGGGGTTAAGCAGCTGTAATGGCTAGGCAGAGGCGAACACATCTACTCCTACCCTTACAGCCTTCTCCTATGCCCTCACTTCACACCCCCCCCCTCAAAACCACCACCTTGTGCCAGCACCCCGTCACAGAAGACACCCACAGCATCTCCGCCAATGAACTAACCCCCCCCCCCCCATCGTGACATGCAGCCATTCCGACAACACTGCCCCCCCTCCTCGTTCGACAGCCGTCACCATCATGTTTAACCCTTCATGCCCCTATAGGGCCCTGACATATAGCAATGAGGGGATGGTGACGGCACAGAAGGTGGGGGGGTTACATGGAATAAAAGCATTATAAAAACACTACACACCCCACTGTGAAAATAACACACAAAAGACAAAGAAGCCATAGCCAAGACAAGACATTCCTGCCACCCACTGCCTCCCATTCCCTCCCCATTCACCTATCAATAATGAAATAATACCAAAGGATATTGGGGAGGGGGGGGGTAATGACTTATTTAGATTTTAAGGCTGCTGGAGGCGTTTCTTTCTCCTCCACCCTGCCCTCCTTTTTTTCCTCTCTCTCCTGGTAAATATTCTCTTTGTCTGAGGCTCTGTGCAGGGAGTGTGTGTGTGTGTGTTATGTGTCTGAGAGAGGATCAGCCGCCATAGCAGAGCTGTGCACTTCCTCCCCAGCAGCACACACAGCTCCCCATATACATCTATACATCCCATAGACCATATAGCAGATCATGGGGAGGGGGCTACAGGGTGGTGGTACTGCAGCCTCCACTTACAAGGACAGGGAGATGATTGGGGAGGAGGAGGGTGTGGGGGGGGGGGATTATGTCTCCATCTGTCTACATGGTAATGGGGGTATATAAATAAACCTGCACCCCCCCCCCCCTCCCCTTTAAGGCTTATTATGATACCCCTCCCCCACCCATCCCCTGCTGCACTGTACCTGGTCGGGCTCTTCTTGTCTCCCATAATCATGAAGGTAAAAATCCTGCACGCCTGGTGCACCCTCCCCCCTCTTGTGTTCTGCAGGGAACCCCCCCAACACCTATAAATAAATAGGGATTTAAAGGGAGGGTCCAGGGGGGAGGTAGATGGCCTGGAGGTGAAGGGGTACGGCGGGGGAGGGGGGCTGGCAGGCTGGCGGGTCCTCCTCGGTAGGTCCGGGAGCAGCCCCAGCCGTGCTCTCTCCTTCGCCGATCCGCTGCCAGACTGCACAGACACTCAGGGACGGAAGGAAGGGCGGGGCGCAGCCGAGGTGACGTCACACCTCCCGGCAGCCAATCACGGCCCGTGGGGGATTTAAAAGTCCAGCAAGTGGGGAAGGTGAAATATTCTTCTTGTAATAATTGATGGGGGGGTCACAAGATCCCGGGGGGTCAGCGAGGCAGGGGGCAGCTGGGATATAATGGGGGAGGTAGGGGGAGCAGCTGCTGCAGAACCTCTTGCGACCAGATCAGGGCTGATTCGTGATCTGGAATGTACCTGCGAAGTTCATATGACTTGATATAGGAGAACAGGAGTGGAGAGCTGTGAAGGCAAAGAGGTTCTGCAGCAGCTACAGGTAGTGACTAGGGGGTATCAGCTGCTGCAGAACCTCTTGCGACCAGATCAGGGCCGATTCGTGATCTGGAATGTACCTGCGAAGTTCATATGACTTGATATAGGAGAAAAGTAGTGGGATAGCTGTGAAGGCAAAGAGGTTCTGCAGCAGCTACAGGTAGTGACTAGGGGGTATCAGCTGCTGCAGAACCTCTTGCGACCAGATCAGGGCTGATTCCTGATCTGGAATGTACCTGCGAAGTTCATATGACTTGATATAGGAGAAGAGGAGTGGACAGCTGTGAAGGCAAAGAGATTCTGCAGCAGCTACAAGAAGTTTGTGACTATAGGATACAAGGAGTTTGTAAGTATGGGATATCAGCTGCTGCAGAACCTCTTGTGACTAAAGTAGGGCTGATCCGTGATCTGGAATATACCTGAGGTTCATATGACTTGCTTTATGAGAAGAATACTCGATAGCTGTGAAAAGCAAAGAAGTTATGCAGCAACTACAGGTAGTTAGTGACTATGGGGTATCAGCTGCTGCAGAACCTCTTGCAATCAGGGTAGGGCTGATTCGTGATCTGGAATATACCTGGAGTTATGAGCCTCATATGACTTGTTATAAGAGAAGAATAGTAGATAGCTGTGATAGCAAAGAAGTTCTGCAGCAGCTACAGGTAATAGTTTGTGACTGTGGAGTGGCACCTGCTGCAGAACCTCTTGGAACTAAGGCAGGACTGATTCATGCTATGAAATTATTCTGAAGCTGAGGTTAATATGACTTGATATAAGAGAAGAATAGTTGACCGCTGTGAAGGCTAAGAAGTTCTGCAGCAGCTACAGGTAGTTTGTGGCTATGGGGTATGTGCTACTGCAGAACCTCTTGATCTGGAATGTACCTGGAGGTTCATATTACTTGGTATAATAGAAGAGTAGTTGATAGCTGTGATGGCAAAGAAGTTCTGCAGCAGCTACAGGTAGTTACTGGATTGTTACTGTTAAGTGTCACCTGCTGCAGAACCTCTTGGAACCAGAGCAGGACTGATTCATCATTTGGATTGTACCTGCAGCTATGAAGGTAATATGACTTGATACAGCAGAGGATTGGTCAGTGGCTGTGATGGCAAAGAGGTTCTGCAGCAGCTACAGGTGGTTTGTGATTATGGCATAGCTGCTGCAGAACTGCTTGGGATCAGATCAGAGATGGTTCATATCATGGAGCTATGAGGTTCATATGACTTAAAGGAGTAGAGGATTAGTTGGTGGCTGTGATGGCAAAGATGTTCTGCAGCAGCTACAGGTGGTTTGTGACTAGAGCATGAGTTGCTGCAGAACCTCTTAGCACCGGGACAGAGCATGGTTGTAATCTAGAGTGTCCCTGGAGCTATAAGGTCCATATGACCTGACAGAGCAGAAGAATGGTTAATGGCTGTGATAGCAAAGAGGTTCTGCAGCAGCTGTGGGTGGTGTGTGATTGACTGATTTAAGATGGCCTGTTAACCTTTGCCATGCCAGCTGCTGTAGAACTACAAGTCTCAGTAGATAGACACAGTCTCTTCTCTTTGAATCAGTCTTAGGAAGTCAATGCTCTTTAAGAAGGTAGAACTAGAAGTCCCAGCATGCCAAGACACTCTCACAGCAGTCACTTGTCTCTGAAGCCTCCTAGACTATTGTAGGTGTGTGAGGATAAAGGTATCTGCTGCTGCAGAACCTCTTGGTAGTAGAGATTAGTATCCTCTAATGATAGGCATTTGGTGCTTTTACATTCAGTTACAGAACTACAAGTCCCAGGTGACATATTTCTGATGCTGGTCCTCAGCGGTGACATTAGGTGACAATGTTTTTTCCCCATATGCACATGTTCAGACATGTTTTTTTCCAAAACAGAGGTGGAGTCACGGACACTGCATTTTATACTGAGTATCTGCAACCCTGGACTGGAGGAGAAATCTCATGTCTATGCAGGGACAACATGATAAGCGGCGCCTGCAGTGTGTGATTGGCTCTCTAATGGCTATGGAAACTATCAGAGGGGTCTCTACAGGTTTTTCCAGAATGACCAACTCGCTTGTTTCTAGTATCACTAAGACAATTCACCAGACCCCCAGCCCTGCAGATAGATAGGTTACTGTCACCAGAACCAGCATATCACCCAGCCCTGCAGATAGATAGGTTACTGTCACCAGAACCAGCATATCACCCCAGCCCTGCAGATAGATAGGTTACTGTCACCAGAACCAGCATATCACCCCAGCCCTGCAGATAGATAGGTTACTGTCACCAGAACCAGCATATCACCCCAGCCCTGCAGATAGATAGGTTACTGTCACCAGAACCAGCATATCACCCCAGTCCTGCAGATAGATAGGTTACTGTCACCAGAACCAGCATATCACCCCAGCCCTGCAGATAGATAGGTTACTGTCACCAGAACCAGCATATCACCCCAGCCCTGCAGATAGATAGGTTAGTGTCACCAGAACCAGCATATCACTCCAGTCCTGCAGATAGATAGGTTACTGTCACCAGAACCAGCATATCACCCCAGCCCTGCAGATAGATAGGTTACTGTCACCAGAACCAGCATATCACCCCAGTCCTGCAGATAGATAGGTTACTGTCACCAGAACCAGCATATCACCCCAGCCCTGCAGATAGATAGGTTACTGTCACCAGAACCAGCATATCACCCCAGCCCTGCAGATAGATAGGTTAGTGTCACCAGAACCAGTATATCACCCCAGCCCTGCAGATAGATAGGTTACTGTCACCAGAACCAGCATATCACCCCAGCCCTGCAGATAGATAGGTTACTGTCACCAGAACCAGCATATCACCCCAGCCCTGCAGATAGATAGGTTACTGTCACCAGAACCAGCATATCACCCCAGTCCTGCAGATAGATAGGTTACTGTCACCAGAACCAGCATATCACCCCAGCCCTGCAGATAGATAGGTTACTGTCACCAGAACCAGCATATCACCCCAGTTCTGCAGATAGATAGATAGGTTACTGTCACCAGAACCAGCATATCACCCCAGCCCTGCAGATAGATAGGTTACTGTCACCAGAACCAGCATATCACCCCAGCCCTGCAGATAGATAGGTTAGTGTCACCAGAACCAGCATATCACCCCAGCCCTGCAGATAGATAGGTTACTGTCACCAGAACCAGCATATCACCCCAGTCCTGCAGATAGATAGGTTAGTGTCACCAGAACCAAGAAGTGTTTTCCCCTTGTTGTTGTGGAAATATCACCATTTTGGTGAATATGTAAATAAGTTAAATGGAAAAACAAGGACATGTCCTTGTTGCTCTGAGAGCTCAGTTGCATATTGACCAAAGTAGTTTTAAGAAACATGGCAGCCTTCTTCCAGAAACAGCATCACAACTTGGTATGGTTCTGCAACTTATCTATTTGGAGTGAATGGGACAGAATTGCAGTTCCACATATGACCTGAGGACAGGTGTGGCGCTTTTTTTTTTTTTTTAAAAAAAAAAAAAAGGAGCTGTGTTTTTCTAATCCTAGACAAACCCTTTACAGTGCCCTGCAGTGAGTCTTGGAAATTACAATGCAAGGGTACAATCCAGGGTAGTTGACAGGTATCATCTTATCTTTTTAATAGTATCATTGAGATCCAGGGGTCAGTAACCCTTGACATGCTGCAGCATAGCTTTACCAGGTCTTATTAAAATCCTAAAACTATATAATTTTTTTCTTGCCAAGGATGAAAGATTCTGCATGTAGGAACAGATTCGGAAACCAGTGTTCTCCAGGCTTTGTCTCTCCAGCTGTTACAAAACTACAACTCCCAGCATGTCCCAATAGCCACTGGAGGGAATCAATATGGCTGCCATTTTAGCTCCCGTAGAGGTCGTCACCCTGTTTTCCCCATACAATTAATTGGCAAATCCATACACCTTAGTTTGCATAATGAAGCATATCCGCCGCAGGCTGTCGGGGCAGGCTAGGACGTGCAGTGTTTCAATAGCTGGACAGTCGCTGACTGTTGTCCGAAGCTGCCAATTTCTATAGGATTGTCTGACTGTCCGGTGTGTATGGGGTCTCTGACTCTCCACCGTGTATGGGGTCTCTGACTCTCCACCAGTGACAGATATCAGGGGAGATTAGGATTGTGCAGGTGAATTTAGCTGCTCCATCCTTTAGTCCTCGGGCATATAAGCCTCCATCAGGGGTATCTGGCAGGAGCTTCCTCCCTTCTCCTCATTTAGGACATATGCACTGGTTGGGTGAGCCAAGCATGCATGTGTAGGGGGGAATCGACAGAATGATCGTCCAGCCAAGAGCTCTTGTAACACAGTGGGATGTGGACTCACCATGCCACCCAACTGGTTTGACTTTGGGCCACTCCCAAGGGCATCGTCCAAGTAGCCTCCCCAGTAGTCACCTTGTAACTGCTGTATGAGGATCTGGATTTTGCTATGGGGAGACAACCGGGTCACTACCTTTTGGGGTGGTCCTGGCCAAAGGCCAGACAGACATGGGTGAGGGGTACCAGGGGTCAAGCAAAAAATGGTCAAATATAGGCTAAGTTCATGATCCATAAACAGATGGAAGATCAGGGCAAGCAGCGCAGGTTCAGAAGTCAGAGACAAGGCAGACAGGAATCAGGAGGATCGGGATGAACAGAATATGGAGTCAATGGTCGATATAAAGGAAAACCGTCACAATGCAGAACAACCAGCAGATACTATTGCAAGTACAAAGGTACAGTGAACGTACATTGATGTCTGTGCCCGCTGGAAAGGACGGTGGCGGGCACTGCAGGGGAGTAACCTGGTGGCAGAGACAATCAGAAAGAGCGACACGTGCCCCCAGCATTACGCCTCTTATATGTATGGCCAGCATTAGACTCAGCAATGACAAATAGGAATAGTAAGAAAGTTTCCAACTTGTACAAGGGACACCTGGATGACAATGACAATATCAGACTGGTGGGAGTCCGACCGGGGGGGGGGGGTAACTTGAGGGGTGCAGAGGGTGCAGTCAGACCCTTAGGGGGCCCAGAAACACTGGCATCAGTATTGAGATTGCAGCTTCCATCTTCCCATAAACCAAGGAGACCACACTAAGGCGGATTAAATGCGTTCAACCCGTAACCATCACTATCAAGAATTCACTATAGGGTGAGGCAGGGGGCCTGGACCAAAGATTGCACCAAGCCCAAAAGGCTTTAGTGACACCACTGGGTCTGACGCCTGGCCATGTGTGAGGAAGGTCTCCAGAAATATGGCGAACAAGATAGAAAGAAAGTAAAACTGTAGAGTATGGCGGAGAGCGGCGGAGACCACAAGGATAGGAAGTTACAAGGGATACACTGAGAAAAGAGGATGTCACTGAGCAGATGGAAAAGGAAGCGACAGAGATAGAGGACGAGGGATAAGATGGTGAGAGAGAGGAGGATACAGATAGCACAGCCCGGGTGGGCACGTGCCAGGACAGGAAGGGGACATGGAGCCGCGGTGATATCAATGACATAGAGGAAGCAAAGAGGAACGTTTATGGCGACTGGAGATCGGCCATGAGGGGAAATGTTATAGTCTGTATTGCCAGCGTCTGCTTTGCCGTAATTTGCGCCAAATTGATCAAACATCGCACAAAGTTGGATACAATTGTTGCATCTTTAAATCTATCACTTTCTATACTAATCTATATAAGATTGCAAACATTTTTAATACTTTTTTGTAAAGTGGTCTTTGATAGTTCGCCAGTCTGACCGTGCGGATAGTTCGCCGGTCTGACCGTGCGGATAGTTCGCCGGTCTGACAGTGCAGATAGTTCGCCGGTCTGACCGTGTGGATAGTTCGCCGGTCTGACCGTCCGGATAGTTCGCCAGTCTGACCGTGCGGATAGTTCGCCAGTCTGACCGTGCGGATATTTCGCCAGTCTGACCGTGCGGATATTTCGCCAGTCTGACCGTGCGGATAGTTCGCCAGTCTGACCGTGCGGATAGTTCGCCAGTCTGACCGTGCGGATAGTTCGCCAGTCTGACCATGCGGATACTTCGCCAGTCTGACCATGCGGATAGTTCGCCAGTCTGACCGTCCGGATAGTTCGCCAGTCTGACCGTGCGGATACTTCGCCAGTCTGACCATGCGGATAGTTCGCCAGTCTGACCGTGCGGATAGTTCGCCAGTCTGACCATGCGGATACTTCGCCAGTCTGACCATGCGGATAGTTCGCCAGTCTGACCGTCCGGATAGTTCGCCAGTCTGACCGTGCGGATACTTCGCCAGTCTGACCATGCGGATAGTTCGCCAGTCTGACCGTGCCCCACTTTTGCAATGTGGTCATATACTGTAGTACAGAATCTGATGATCAGCTTGTTTCTATACGCCATAGACCGCCATGATCAGATTATTATGGCGTATTCTGGTGATATATCGCAGTAATACAACATGGACATCAACTACAGGTCTTATCCGTACCTTCTCATCATGGTTGGAGGACACAGTGTACAGGGATGTGACTGTTTATAGCCGGTATATTGGACTGTCACTACGTCTCGTACCCTATAGGGATGGTGGAGTAGTCCCTACTAATGTTCTAATAAATATACGGCCCGAGCTTGGACAATCTCCATATATCTGGTATAGCAAGCAAAAAGCGTTATAGTTGTCCAAAGCAACCAGCCAGATCACATGATACGCTGGAATAATGAAAGCTGCAATCTGATTGGTCGCTCTGGGCTTGTTGTGTTGTAGTGATGTGTAAAGACAATATGTGGGGCTGGAAAATCCCTTTAATGGGGGCTGTTTTATCAAAAGTGGTGCAAAGGTGTAAGAGAGGATTGTCCATGGCAGCCAGTCACATTACAGCTCTCATACCCCAAAGGGCCATAGAAATAGAAGAGCTGAAATCTGACAGGTTACAATGGATGTAAAGGCAGGACTAACTCATAGGCAAAAGGGTTGAAGGTCAGCGGCCACTTCTAGGTATTGTTCCCTCCATGTCCCTAACATAAGCAGTGGTCAAAGGAGGAAATGGGGTTTATACTCTGTATACTGTCTATAATCTGTACACTGAAAACAGTGACAGCCACAATGCCCCCTATATATCTGCTGTAGTGCCCCTATATATTAGCTGCAGTGTCCTCATATGTACCAGTTGTAGTGTCCCCATATATACTGACTGCCATGTATTCATATGTACTAGTTGTAGTGTCCCTATATACACTCACCGGCCACTTTATTAGGTACACCATGCTAGTAACGGGTTGGACCCCCTTTTGCCTTCAGAACTGCCTCAATTCTTCGTGGCATAGATACAACAAGGTGCTGGAAGCATTCCTCAGAGATTTTGGTCCATATTGACATGATGGCATCACACAGTTGCCGCAGATTTGTTGGCTGCACATCCATGATGCGAATCTCCCGTTCCACCACATCCCAAAGATGCTCCTCTATTGGATTGAGATCTGGTGACTGTGGAGGCCATTGGAGTACAGTGAACTCATTGTCATGTTCAAGAAACCAGTCTGAGATGATTCCAGCTTTATGACATGGCATTGCATTATCCTGCTGAAAGTAGCCATCAGATGTTGGGTACATTGTGGTCATAAAGGGATGGACATGGTCAGCAACAATACTCAGGTAGGCTTTGGCGTTACAACGATGCTCAATTGGTACCAAGGGGCCCAAAGAGTGCCAAGAAAATATTCCCCACACCATGACACCACCACCACCAGCCTGAACCGTTACCGATACAAGGCAGGATGGATCCATGCTTTCATGTTGTTGATGCCAAATTCTGACCCTACCATCCGAATGTCGCAGCAGAAATCGAGACTCATCAGACCAGGCAACGTTTTTCCAATCTTCAATTGTCCAATTTCGATGAGCTTGTGCAAATTGTAGCCTCAGTTTCCTGTTCTTAGCTGAAAGGAGTGGCACCCGGTGTGGTCTTCTGCTGCTGTAGCCCATCTGTAGCCTCAAAGTTGGACGTACTGTGCGGCGTTCAGAGATGCTCTTCTGGCTACCTTGGTTGTAACGGGTGGCTATTTGAGTCACTGTTGCCTTTCTATCAGCTCGAACCAGTCTGGCCATTCTCCTCTGACCTCTGGCATCAACAACGCATTTCCGCCCACAGAACTGCCGCTCACTGGATGTTTTTTCTTTTTCGGACCATTCTCTGTAAACCCTAGAGATGGTTGTGCGTGAAAATCCCAGTAGATCAGCAGTTTCTGAAATACTCAGACCAGCCCTTCTGGCACCAACAACCATGCCACGTTCAAAGGCACTCAAATCACCTTTCTTCCCCATACTGATGCTCGGTTTGAACTGCAGGAGATTGTCTTGACCATGTCTACATGCCTAAATGCACTGAGTTGCCGCCATGTGATTGGCTGATTAGAAATTAAGTGTTAACGAGCAGTTGGACAGGTGTACCTAATAAAGTGGCCGGTGAGTGTATACTGACTGCAGTGTCCTTGTATGTACCAATTGTAATGTCTCTCTCTCTCTATATATACAGACTGCCATGTCCTCATATGCACTCGTTGTATTGTCCCTGTATATACTGAATGCCATGTCCTCATATATACTAGTTGTAGTGTCCCTATATACACTGACTGGAGTCTCCTCACATGCCCGGCTTCTTGTATTCCCCTATGCATTAGCTTCCTCCTCCTTACATACATCTCAAAAGTGTCATCTACAGCGATCTCGTACAGGTGCCCTAAATACCCCCAGCATGAGTGCTCGCCTGTGATCTAGGCTTGGTGCTATCCCCTATCATCAGTGTCACCCTCAGCGTCTTCTTCTGTATCTGCCCCAGTGCCCACCTGAGTGCCAGTCTCATTGCTAGTGTCCCCAGGGGTAGCAGCTAACCTGACCCTTCACCCAATCCTGCTCCATAGGAACCCTATATAATGGGGGCTACAAGGTGATGGCAGCCACAACCTGCAACAATCTGCCCATCGGGGCTGACGCATTAACCATTCGTTGTCTGACTGCCCTGGACGATTGTTCCTCAGGTCTGGCATTTCACCACTCTGCTGCATCTCCAAAAAATGGCAAGTGCCCAACATTAAAAAATGTGAAGGTTCTTCAAAAGTGTTAGAGCGCTCCTTACCCATCCACTTATCCGACACGAGAGAATGGTACGGCGCGGCGCCTATTGAGCATGCTAAATACACAGATCAGCACTTAGAGGGATAAGCATCTTAGCTAGGGAGCTCTTGAAGAACCAGAGCCGGCTCTGCCATAGTATTGGTTGTCTCTGTGGCAACCAGACAGGCTACCAGCGTGTGTGTCAGACACATTCTCTTTTTTCGCCTCCGTCCTTCTGCGAGTGAAAGAAAAGGAATAAAAAAGAAAAAAAGCTTTTTATTTAGCGGCTTTAATTGTGCCTCCGCTCTGTGAATGCCGGAGAGCCGCCAGCCCCAATGCTTTAACCTTGATCGGAAAGATATTTTCTATGCCCTATGCAAAAAGTTGAATACGTTAAGTGGTGGGAGGCTCCTGTGCCACGCGGTGACTGACGGTTCGCTTCTCCAGATTTTTCTGGCTTTTTTTTTAATGCAGAATTTTAGAATCACCTTAGTAACAGTTGAGCAGAAGAATGAGCGCCCTGGGAATAAGTCATAAATTGTTATGTACAGCAGGCAGGTGAGGGATAAGTGCTGCAGAGGGAGGACGCTTCCAGGAATAGAAGGGTTAATCCTTTGGCTTTGTCAATTAACAGAATTAAGGAATATTTGGGGTGACCTTTGCCCTTTGGAAGAGGAGTCTTGGAAGCGATGATATGACCCTTGCATACCTCCCAACTTTTGAAGAACCGAAAGAGGGAAAAAATGTGCGGCGCGCCCCCATCTCTGCCCCCAGATTCTTGTCCCCCCATCTCTGCCCCCAGATTCTTGTCCCCACATCTCTGCCCCCAGATTCATGTCCCCTCATCTCTGCCCCCAGATTCTTGTCCCCTCATCTCTGCCCCCAGATTCATGTCTCTTCCATCTCTGCCCCCAGATTCATGTCTCTTCCATCTCTGCCCCCAGATTCATGTCCCCTCCATCTCTGCCCCCAGATTCATGTCCCCACATCTCTGCCCCCAGATTCATGTCCCCACATCTCTGCCCCCAGATTCATGTTCCCTCCATCTCTGCCCCCAGATTCATGTCCCCCCATCTCTACCTCCAGATTCATGTCCCCCCATCTCTGCCCCCAGATTCATGTCTCCTCCATCTCTGCCCCCAGATTCATGTCCCCTCCATCTCTACCCCCAGATTCATGTCCCCCCATCTCTGCCCCCAGATTCATGTCCCCTCCATCTCTGCCCCCAGATTCATGTCCCCACATCTCTGCCCCCAGATTCATGTCCCCTCCATCTCTGCCCCCAGATTCATGTCCCCTCCATCTCTGCCCCCAGATTCATGTCCCCTCCATCTCTGCCCCCAGATTCATGTCCCCTCCATCTCTGCCCCCAGATTCATGTCCGCTCCATCTCTGCCCCCCGATTCATGTCCTCTTTATCTTTGCCCCCAGATTCATGTCTCCACATCTCTGCCCCCAGTGTCATGCCGTCCTCTCCTTCATCTGCCCCCAGATTCACGTTCCACCTCAGTGTACACATTACACTTACCTTCTCCTCGCTCCCCGCCGCTCTCTGCGCGTCTCTCTCTCGCACACAGTTGTAGACGCGATGTGACGTCATCACATCGCATCTACACAGCAAGTAGGCGGCGTGCAGCAGCGAAGCAAGGAGCTGAGCTCTGACAGCTCCTTGCTTTAGCCGACATACCTCCCTCCAACCGGGACCGCGGGACACATCACCAAAATCGTGAATGTCCCGCGGAAATCGGGACGGTTGGGAGGTATGCCCTTGCAGAGCCCTGATCATCCAGTCCATCTTGGATTAGATGAAGAGACAGATGGATTGGAGCAAGCTTACATCCACAGAAGATCTGGGCTTAGTTCTCCAAGATGGCGGCGGGAACAACCTCCCTGCCCAGTCCTGTCAAACACTGTCTGCAAGTTCCGAGAAGAACTGTACTGGGAATTGTAGGGTTGTCCCATTCACTATAGTCGGATAACCCGTTTAATTTAGATGGATGAGTGTGGAACGTGCTCAATTGTCCCAGTCTAGCCTGCCCAGTTTACAACTCTAATCTTGAATACAATTGACTAGCGATGAATTGGAAATGTCCTCAAATTTTAGTCATTTTTGGGGCCACAAGTTCCTGTTAAATAGTATATCCCCATCTGTTTAGCAAATTGTTTGTAAAATGGCTGCAGCTACCACAACGTTGGCTGGCGCTCTTGCTAATGATGAAGTCTCCATGAATGGATAGAACGATGTCCCCATGATGTTCTGAATGGGTACGGCACTTATGGCAGGTCTTAAAGGTTCTGCCATAACCCCATCTTAAGGTTAGTCTGTGCCATTCAACTCAACGCCCTGGTATAATTCTCCTTGCAACCCCTTTGGGCTTGGATACTCATACCTCCTCTAAGTGAAGCAAAGGCCTCCTGAGATGGTTGGGATTAGTTAGATCTTGGTTGACCATGAACATTTATGGGATCGAGTGTAAGAGCTAATCCTAAGAGATGTCAAATAGGCGGGGGGTGAAAACGTAGTGGCACCAGGTCAGGTGGTTTCTGCTTTAGGTCCCAGGATGAACCAGGTTCCACCACAGACAGTCACGTTGCATTGCAACAACCTAAATCCATTTCGAGTCTAAACCATCTTGGCACAGATAATCTTGTTATCCCAGAAGCGATATCGCAGGATGGCGTCTGCGCCCATGCAAACTCAATTGATTTCCCTTAATCTTGAAGAACTCTACAGTATATTGCCCTCAGTCATACAATCCTTGCCGTACGTTAAGTGAAATCACCCACTACTGGCTAAGCCTAATTAAGTTACGTTGCTGTTAGCAATTTCAGTTAATGAGGTAATTAGAGGAATTAGCTAATTAAGTGTGACTGCCGCTACACAAGGCAGGTAGTAGTAGGAAGGTGATAGAAAACAAAGCACCGGGACCAGTATAACCCCACATTATAGATCTGTTTTATTATCTGTCGGAGGATGGATGCCTAGATGTTCTACTACATGGGCTGAGTGAAGGATCACTAGATGTGAGAACATGATGGTCCTCACCTGGAACCATGATTCAGGTCAGATCATCAAACGTAGACACAACATAGATGAGATGTGCACCTTCATAGACATTGGAGGTCAAGAGTCATGTCCATAGTCATCCATGTGGTCTTGGTTGAGTTGAGTGTTGTTTCTTCAAGATTTATACTAGTTCCATCACTTTCCAAGGTTGTCATCATGTTTTTTTCATGTTGTAGGTCCACTAGAAGTAGCTGATCTTTAGGAATCTAGGTTCTGGGACCGATCATGATTAGATGTTCCTGGATGGTGGAAGGTGGGTATTACAAACTCAACACCAATGGTCCATTAAAGCCAGGATCAATAACCAGATTATATTTAAAGAGTGGAAGCTTACTAGATGTTAGAACAGGACCAATGCTGGAAAGATGGTCTTCCTCCATGGTACAGGTATTGAGATCAGATCATAAGACACAGACACAATATCAGGAGATGTGCACCTCCCTATATACTGAAGGTCAAGAGTCATCTCCATAGTCATCTATGTGGCCTCCTTGGTTGAGTTGAGCGGTAATTTCTTCAGCTTTTATACCCTTCTCTTTAGTTCTTCCACCTTCAAGAGGTTGTCCTAGCCATTGACTAGGTTGTAGGTCTACTAAAAGTAACTGAGTACTGGACCTCTAAGTAAGTGACCAATCATGACAAGATGTTCCTGGTTGGTGGGACCCAACCTAGTGTCAATGGTCCTTCAAAGCTAAAGCTTGCCACAGTTGCAGGGACCTCTCTCCCTTTTCCACCTCCGTATATACCCTTATACAATATTTGTAAAGGACAATGGCTACGTAGTGACATGTGTAGGGCGATGTAAGTCTTTGACAACTTGCAGGATCAAAAAATGTCTACACCTTGCTTTGCAGCCTATGATGGAACAGTAATGTGCAACTTGTGGCCAAAGATCCAACAGGTTGGATGTTTTGCAACTATTGTGCTAGGTTTGAGGGTCGCAACGTTACCCCCTTGGCCGTCATTAGATGCAATGTCTCAGTGCATTGAGATTAGAAAACCGTGGCTTTGATTTTTTTTATTTTGTAAATAACAAAGTGAACGGGGGTGGCGCTATTTTTGGTGGAAAGCCGCCATGTTTTTCTAAATCTGGAAAAGTCCTGTAATCCATCCAACAGGGTGCAACCTTGAACACTGGTCAATTATGGATGTGTGTGTATTGTACATAATGATAGCATGATGCCCATTGACTCCTAGATGTCTATACTTTGCTTCTCTTCTCTGTTTGTGCCTACCTTGCATGTCTCATTGGGAATTTATAGTAGCTTATGGATACTTAAAAGGATTGTCCAAACATAGACTCTTACCCATTCGCCAATTGCTGCCAATTTTATGTTTATAACCAGAAACAGCGCCACTCTTGTTCATGGACAGTGCCCAGTATTGCACCCTGTCCAATTGATTTGCAGCTGTCAGGTTGTGATAGTGTAATACAGGTTACAGACCACTGCTGTAGACTTATGGCCACCAATCCCCCCCCAAAAAAATACATGTGACTATGTGATTCATCACGTCAATGAGCCATTTATAATACTAATCACTTGACACTGTTAATCTATGAATCCGTCTCTTTCGTCCCATTTGTCAGGAAACCTCGCTAATCCTTAAGTCGATAAATGCAATTTGCAAAAAAATCATATCCATTTAGTTTGCAAGATGTCGGAAGAAGCTTTGGCCGTCCACACGCTGGAGGTGTGACAAATCCATCCTGAAAGATATTGATGACTTGTCGTTTATGTCAGATGATTTCTTTATGAGAATAAATCCAGGATTGTCTGGAATTATTACTTTTTTTTTTTTTTTTGGAGAAACAGCGCCACACCTGTTCTTTGGTTGTGTCTGGTATTGCACCACATTAATGGGGCAGAACAGTAATCCTGGACAAAACTCAATATAGTCTTTATTTCTAAATGGAGGCAACCCCTTTAAATTGCTACTTGGCTCCGTGGTTTGCATTGTGGTCTTGTAGCACTAGAATCAGGAGTATAAAAGTCACAGCTATGCCCTGGTGCCAGAAGTGACCAGAAGCTGGTGCCATGACCGGTTTTCGATCAGGGTCCAGAAACTTCAAGTTAAAGGGGTATTCTAGTGGGAACAAGTTACCCCCGTGCACAAGATAAGGGGTAACTCTTATGCTCACCATGGCTGAGTGTACACATATTGTGGCACATTGGCATTGATGTTCAGGAGGACCCATACGCATCAGTGGGCCAGTCCCAAAGAAACCTATACACCCTTGGAAGGAGAAGGTTGAGGACGGTCACAATGTCGCAACGTTCTCTGCTTTCTCTCAGGCTTACAACGTCTCCCATAGACCAATGATTATATTTTATTGACATGTATATCCGCTCATTACATGTCAGCTATTACAGAACAGATTTTTACTGGCCTCAGCCCAAATGTGATGTGTCATGAGTAATACACCTGTCATCACAAGTTCACCTTGGCCTCTAGAACTCTACTACATGTTATGGAGTGAAACTGAAATCATTTTGGGTTATTCCTATAGGACATCCTTCTAATACCCCTAGGGTCTCCACCATCCTACCTCAGCTATGGCCTCTACAAGTTGTCGTATTATTCAGGGATTTGTAGGCTATTATTCGACCGCTATGTAGCCGCGTTATTATGGCGCTACTACTGAGCGGTACTATTATATACTCACCATATGGCAGTATTACACACTGATCATCCATAACGTCCAAACCAATGACAGGTGAAGATGGATTATCTGGAGACAAGGTCACCTATAGGCAGTTCTTCAAGGTCATGTAAGCCGGAAATTTGGGCAAGAGTGAGGATCTTTGTCAAGGACCAAATTGTGATGGCTAGAGGGATAGGTCAGAGAATTTCTAAAACTTGTAGAGTGTTTCCAGTATACACTTACCAAAAGTGGTCCAAGGGTGGACATTGGGTAACCTGGGGACAGAGTCATGGGTGTCCAAGGCAAATTGGGAGTAAAGGCTAGCCCATCTGGTCCAATCCCAAAGAAGATCTACTGCTGTCTACTGGATATGATATATAGGTGTCAGATTATTGTGTCTAGGGCTGTATAACCCCATACTGGTCACAGTGCCCATGTTGACCCCCTATCCATTGCCAAAAGTCTCTTCGATGGACATGTGAGCAATGGAAGAAGGCACCAGGTTTGATGGATGACGTCTTACGTCTTATGGGTAGCCGGGTGTTTATGTGTCACATGATGGCACCAGGGTGCACTACGGGAAGAAGGACCGGTACGAGGGATTGTAATAACTTTTAGAATATGGAGGAGGTACACCAGCAATAAAAAATGTTCCTAATCCATTTGTCAATGGCAAGGTGGTGGCCGCGCTGTCCTCTCGGTGGCCCCTCGCCATCTTTCACATGGCATGTCAGTTATTAATGCCTTGTTCTCACCGAGGTTGACAACTCTAGGTAGTCATTTCACAGTGATAAAATGGTGTTGGTTTCCCTTTAATTGGTTAATTAGCCAATCATTAGTACAGCCTCTAAACTCTGCCATGCCAGCGTCCCTGGAGGGTGTAACTCTACCCGTCAGCCAAGTGATCTAAGCACACAGAATGAACTGGTTGTGCTAGGAGACATGCTGCTCGCAGTCTTGCTCTGGTTTCGATTACAAGAGAAGGGTGTCACCAAACTCCAAGAAGAACACATCGGCATGCAGGGAATGTCATCTGCTGGAATATTATATCAGCAAAAGGCTGCAGTCAGAGGATTTTTTCCTTTCCTAGTTCCCGAGGTCATTCAGCATCTTAAAGACGATCCAGAAGTTTCGTACATTGGTGGCTTAAAGGGGTTGTCCACTCTTTTATAATAGAAAGGTAAGGTCACCCATAACTAAAGTATTAACACCAAACCTCAGGGTGTCCCAGCAGAATTATTACAGATTTGGGGCATCAAAGGGCAGAAAGAAGGAAACAATCCAGGAAGAAGGCCCCTCCCATCTTCCCTTTGACTCCACCCACTTTACAAAAGTAATACCTTGCCCCTTTCCCCTGGAGTTGACTCCATACCTTCATCCCAAGGTGCAATGTTGTGATGTCATCGAGATGCATCCAAAACCAATATTATATGCAACATGGTGGCTCAGTGGTTAGCACTGCAGCCTTGCAACGCCGGAGTCTTGGGTTCGAATCCCGCCAGGAACAACATCTGCAAGGAGTTTGTATGTTCTCCCCGTGTTTGCGTGGATTTTCTCCCATTCTACAAAGACATACTGATAGGAAACTAAATATACATTGTCATCCCCATATGGGGCTCACAATTTACATTAATAAAGAAAAATTTCCTCTGCCAAAAAGTTATTAGAAAATTTTTTGTGACAAACATAATAAAAGGTGTTATCGTCTTTCAGCGTCCTGCAGGTGGGCAGGGAATGAATTACCCGCTCGCTGGATGATGGACTAGTAAAATTGCTTCTCCTGCGGCTGACAATGGGGACGGGGACGTCATTTAACCACGTAAGTCTCTTGTTAAGTGTCTGTTTTTTGCTCCATTGTTGTGCTCTCAGCAGGAGATCTCCTCAGCCCTTGTTCACAACATTCCTCGGCCCTCAGGATGCCGCATTGAGTGATCTTGTCTTCTGACTGAAGATTTTGCTTTCAGACTCAAAGTCCCAAAAGACTGTGGAGTCCATCACTTTACTACTCCGCTGCCGCAGTTGGAATCGGGGAATCGATCAAGGGGCAGGAAGAAAAGTAACTCGGGAAAGGCTCTAACTCTATTATCATATTATTGTAGCTTTCTAACAGGGGGCCTAGTTGGGGAGGGACTGGCGGGACGTGTTTGATCTATAGGGGTTAGACCCTCAGGCTGTACCGTCACCTTATATACTGGGCCTATACAGGGCGCAATGACTTGTTCACAGGCCCTGGTCCAAACACTCACTGCCCAACTTCACCTTACGACTGTCACCCGTGTCCTAGCCATAGATTTTAACAACATTTACATTCCTCTTTACTTCTCTATCTGGGTCCAGACTGCCATTCCTATCATTACCATCACTGTTGTTACTTTCCTCCTTTCTGACAGTGGAAGGTGGTGTATTATAAATCTTCTTCTATCAGTGCACCAGAGGGCAGGGGGGAAGAAACGTATGGTGGACAGACAAGGCCAGCCATCAAAGGGAATCAGAATGGAGATGAAAGAAGTTTATCCAGCCCTAGTGTCGTAAATGTAACCTATGGGGCCCCCTGGGCTCAGTAAAAGCTGTGGTCACTGTGACCCCATATGACTATGGGCCTGTGTAAGTCCTGAGAAAACACATCGAAACTGGAATATATTGCCAGCTGGAGGGGGGAACCTTGGTCAGCACCCCACTACATTTGGAGAATTGGCTGGATCCCACTCCCACACAACCCAACCTTGTCACAGGAGGCAGTCACATGGCAATGGAGTTGGCCGTTGCACCATAAGCCTCTTGCACTGGGCACCACATGGCACAGATACCCATGTAACCCTATCCCAGTAGACACGCTGAACATTATTTACCGAAACGCTGCAATAGGACAAAGTGCAACACAAAGTGAACATAAAGTCATGTTAATCCGCTCACACAGGGGGCAGGTAACCCAATCCCTTCATACAGCAGATGTCACTGATCTGTAAGGGATCTGATACCCGGCAGGTGACATGAGGTGTACAAGGCGACATCAGTGGGTGTTACTATAGTGGGAATTCGCTGTGTCACTAAAGTAGTACGACAAAGTGCAGCAAGTCTTTGCTGGGTGAACTAGGACCTATAGTGTAGGAAATCTGCAGCAAAGGGATGAATTGGGCTTTATAGGGTGAGAAAAGTGCCTGAGACCCCAGTTTCTTTAGGGAAATCAGGGTACAGCCCTTTACCATTCCATTACACAAGTATGGCAATAGGTGGTGTGAATCTCCGCAGTCTATGGCTTTATATAGGACATGCAAGGGGGCTAGAAAAATGAATGAAGCTGACGCTAGGTTAGCAATCAGGTTTTCATCCTCGATTCGAAAGACGTAGACCCTGTCAGCTTAAAAAGCGGATACACACAAAAACCCATGGACTATAATGGGGTCTGCTGGGCTTCTGCCTGGTTTCCGTCGATTTTAGGCGGAGTCTCTAATGCTAGTGTGAATCCAGCCTCAGCATGCAAACCATGGACAGATATGGGGCTGTTTTTGCAAAACATCAGCCTTGTTTTCTTCTCCTTAACCCCATGTCATGGACCTTGTCACCTCCAAGAGAAAAAGGGCTGAATAATCTATGTCTGTGGATATAGGGCTGCGAACGACGCGACCGATATTGGACTTTCTTCTGGCCAAAAATCTCTTTCCTTGACTTGAGCGGCAAGAATAGGTAGAAGCAGGTTTCCATTGTAACAAGGCATCGAAATCATCTCCAGCTCATATCATACAAGTAGATGAAGTTCTCCCTGTGTCTGATGCGGAGAGGTTTTCCCAGATTGACCCATTGGAGTCTATAATGAGTGATAATGATCTTTTTTTCTTTACCATTCAGATATTTTTTCAAAGCCGCCTAATGATGAAAGAGCCTGGCGAGTCGCGACTAATGAAAACTCATGAGGAAGTCATCAGGACTAGGTTTCAAAGGCAGAAACCTCTCTGGAAGGTCAGGCCTGTGGTAGACTGGAAGCCTCACAACATCTACTCCTGTCTTCAGGGCGTAATAAATCTTCAAGGGAAGGAAAAAAAAGGAACGTGAGTTTAAAGTTTGCCAAAGATCTCCATAATCTACTGCGAGACGTGAAGGACAAGAGGTTGAGCTGGAAAGTCAGGGGAGATCTGGCTCTGACAAGTCATTATTCATGTGTGTAGGATGCATGGAACATCAGGACAAGATTCCGAAGAGGAATTCCCACCAAGAAGCGACCTCCTGGCAACAAGTTCTGGTCATCTGGTGGTCCACCATATTGACCACCATGGAAAAATCTTGGCAGGAGTAACGTCGCTCATGACTGTACTTATCTTTGATGTCCATGGCTCCTCCAGACCGTGCAATGGACAAGGTTGGAGCTGATGAAGAATGTGTCGTGAAGTGCAAGACATCCTGGAGGTCAGGTAAGATTCCCATACAAATTAGGTAGGGGCCACATTATAGATATGGCATTGGGGCCCAGGAACTTGTTATTTCAATGAAAAGAGGGCTCGGGCAATAAGTTATCTCTCCTGAGATTGAAAGGATCATGCCCATTTGTTCTTTCTCCCAAGTTCCATCATCTGTAATTGGGAAATCCTCCATGTCGATACTTGTTCCACCTACATTTGTTTGGGGGGAAATTGAAAGTGTTAAATTTCAACATTCCCAATTGTTTTACCCTCTTTAGATTGTCTGGAGACGTCTGGCAACCATGTATTCCCTTCTCTCCATCCAGAAGACACGCACTTTTGGCTGAACCGATCGTACATGTGTATGGGCTATACCTTAAGATTTGGTATGGACATCAGTGATTACACATTGTCTTGTATCCAGAGTACTATATCAATTTTCTTTCCTTGAAGTGGACCATGATATGCCAACAAGTGGCCTGGATAGTATTTATACCTATGTTAGTGGCAGGACATTGGACCTATCCCACTTGTGAGGGGTGTGGCTTGGGGTGCTGCTGAGGGCCGCTGTGTCTAGCTCCAGCAGGAGGCGCCGCAGGTCTCGTCAGCCCTACATACTTCTCTAATCACCCCCATGTCATTTCTGTTTGAACAAGAGCCACTTATCACACGTCATGTAAACATCGGCCTCTCCACCAAGTCAGTTTGGAAACAATTTATGTCAAGGGTGAAGCCGTGTTTGTCGGCTCTAGAGAGACTTGACTGTGATGCCGAGGAGTGATTTTATAGTCTTGGAGGAGAAGTATGGCTCCTCTGTGCAGCTGTCAGTAATGGCCTCTTATTCACCAGCAAACTCTCATCTCTGACAAACGCCAGCCCTTCTCTATTGAAAACTGCTTGAATGTATAAGGGGCGACGTGGTGACTTGTAGAACTAGGTCCCGGGATTGAATCCACCATTTTCAGGTTTGACCCATGGACAACAGTTGCAGAGATTTGCTTTAAAGCAGGCATCTGAACCCATGGACTGAAAGTGGTCGGATCAGGACAGGTATCGTGGCAAAGAGGCTTTATTCGGAGTATTGCACTAGAGTGGTGGGCAAACACAGTCAGGTGAAGCAGAAGGTCAGGGCAGGAGGCAAACAGGCAATGTCAATACTCAGGCCGAGGTCAGGGCAGGCAGAGAACTATAGATTTTTGTCCATAATATCAATTTTTGCCCTTGTTTCCAGATATGTTGTGGATTCCTCTCGTCGCCTCCATGACTGCGTGTTGTACGTCTCTATCCTCCGTATGTAAATGATCATGTGGAGCCTTGTTCTCTTCATTGTAGAACACGTCAGCACCACATTAATAAATGATAGCGACAATGACATTAAGATGATGATAATAGAAATGCTCAGCACTTCGGGTCACGTCCCACCAGCATCTCCTTGGGAAAACGGGCGACTGTCATTATTTCTGTATCTACATTTTTTCCGCTGTTGTTTCTCGCCCTTTGAAAACCTACTGGGAAATTACGGAGACGTCATTGTATATTTCACCACTTCTAGATTAATGACCCAGTAATGTGTGAGGCCGCCGGTTCCCCTAGTTACTGATATCAGGATGGTCCTAAAAAGGACCCGGGGTCCATATAGGCACATACTCAGGGCCCCTTGGGATCCAGTTGGTGGACACTTTGGGGAGAGTCTAATTCTTCTACAGCATTGTTATCCTATCGGTGGATCCCATATCCATGGGTAAAGAGAGATTACTTGGGGCTTGTACAGACTGTATGCGATCAAGGGATTTTATAAAAAAGTGCTAAAGTGTTTGTGATCGCCATAGACCTGCGATTTCATGGGACTACATAGGTGGAGTTGCACTAGTAAAAATTATTCTTGCAATTTTATTACCCCCACTAATCCTGAGAATCAAGGAACCACATTGCTGCAGCCCCTTCGGCTTTTCCATGCATAGCATTACCCCGGCCACCCACCGTGCAGGAGACTGCAGTACAGCTCCATACTAAAGAACAGGGCGCAGCTGCAGTTCCCTGCACAGCAGGTGACAGAGAGCGCTGCTGTGCAGGGAATCAATGCAGCCCTTAATACTCAGGATAGATGAGAGTCCCAGAGGTCGGCGCGCCGCGAATCATAATGTCATATGCCATCACTTTATGACATGGGAATACATCTTTGATTTAAAAAAAAATTAAAGGAGTATTCCCCTTTAAACAGAATCTGGAGATTGATATGAAAGAGATAGATAGATAGATAGATAGATAGATAGATAGATAGATAGATAGATAGGAGATAGATAGATAGATAGATAGATAGATAGATAGATAGATGATAGATAGGAGATAGATAGATAGATAGATAGATAGATAGATAGATAGATAGATAGGATATAGATAGATAGATAGATGATAGATAGATAGATAGATAGATAGATAGATAGGAGATAGATAGATAGATAGATAGATAGATAGATAGATAGATAGATAGGAGATAGATAGATAGATAGATAGATAGATAGATAGGAGATAGATAGATAGGAGATAGATAGATAGATAGATAGATAGATAGATAGATAGATAGGAGATAGATAGATAGATAGATAGATAGATAGATAGATAGATATATAGATAGATAGGAGATAGATAGATGATTGATAGATAGATAGATAGATAGATAGATAGATAGATAGATAGATAGATAGATAGGAGATAGATAGAAAGGAGATAGATAGATAGGAGATAGATAGATAGATAGATAGATATATAGATAGATAGGAGATAGATAGATGATTGATAGATAGATAGATAGATAGATAGATAGATAGATAGATAGATAGATAGATAGGAGATAGATAGAAAGGAGATAGATAGATAGATAGATAGATAGATAGATAGATAGAAAGGAGATAGATAGATAGATAGATAGATAGATAGATAGATAGATAGATAGATAGATAGGAGATCTGGAAATGAGTATGAAGTGTACACATAGATATAGATCGATTGATATAAAATAGATTAGATCTGGAGACAGATAATCTAGAAGTTTTCTAAAGCATTGACCACTCACATTACAAACCTAAAGCCACATTTCCCGTGATCCTCTTTTCTAGAATATCCCCCGTCGTTCCAGTTTAAGTAAACCTGTTACTTGCCGCCGCCGCTCGCTGAATCCGTCTCCTTTCAGGGTATTCTGCGCCTGACACACAAGATCTGTAATCAATTAGGACTTTTTGTGTCTATTCTGGGACACTTCCCGCTGAGGACAAAAGTTAGCGCTTAGAATCCTATGGGGCTTTGAAGTCGGAGGAGCCGCGCAGGATGAATGACTCCATTAACGTCCTCTTCTGCCTCGTAGATGCCGCAGGAATGGCCGCACTATGGTTACATTTTATTGGCAAATTATCGAATTTGGTCCCTTCATTAATAATCTTATTCGCAAACAAGAATGTTGACGTTATTGAAGAATACGAAGAGGTGAGATGACCCAGGACTGGAAGACAGAGCGTAGAATGGAGTTGCGACAAGTTACTTTGTAGTGACCGCCATCTTAGGCTAAGTTCACATCTGTGTACGGCTTTCCGTCATTTGGGTTCCTTGGGAGGACCCAAAAAATAGAGAGCTAGACACACGGACACTGGCGCACCCCATAGACTATAATGGGGTCTGTTGGCAGAGAGAAAAGTCCTCCATGTAGACGGTTTCTGTGTTCTCTGGCGCAGATGTGAACTTAGTCTTATCTTCTATTGTAATCCTGTCTGTAACGTAAATGAGGTGACTGCTGCAAATAAAGCTGCTATAGAATTCTCAAGTGTCAGTCTATTATTAGGCTTAGTGGTCAGAGTTAAAATTGCAAGATATCGCACTTTTTTCAAATATAGTGACATGAAAAATGTAACTCTACATCTTAGAAACCATCTTTAACACAAAAACGTGGCTTAAAAAACGTCATTTCTGGTGACACCTTCCCTTTAAACATCAACATTGAGTATCATTGGTATCATTGAGTCCTCCAGAACCAGAGCAACTATTCGCAACTCTCTGTGTGACATCTTGGTGCCATCCTAGACACTCTAGACAGGACGTAGGACAACCTTTGTCCAGTCTGGTGAAACCATTATGGTAAAATTGCCATAAAATGCTACATCATTGGCAAAATTGCCCAACATTGGGAAATGTGCCCCTCAAAAAGTTATTGGAATGCTCCCTTAGCGCGAAACTGGCCACTGAATGATGAACTATCCAGCCCCCTGCAATTTCAGACCTCTAGAGGGTGATATATTGTTGTAGCCTAGCCAAATAGCCTAATCTCGTCATGTACCTTCTAGTCCCGATAAGGGGTTGTCCGTCTAGGACCCTAAATTATAATCCATCATGGAGAATGACTATGCAGAGTGTCTTCCAGTCTGGAGGACCCAGCAAGTTCATGCATTACATTACAGCCTATTGACTTCAATGTAATACCTCATTTCTCCTGCGGAGGCACTGCAGGCAAATCGATCAGGTTCCTTTATCATTTGCAGCTGTGCACCCTTTGATCAGCTAATCTCCAAGGACCCTTCTATGACCTAACCCCTTTAAGTTAGTCTTAGGACCAAAAATATTTTGGATAATCGCTGGTAACCATGTAACTTGTATCATGGCGCACAGCATCGTACTATAGCATCTTTATCAGCACCACATGTTCCGGCCTCTGCTCATTTTAATTACACTTCCACTGGGAGCTCGCAGGTCCTTAGTCACTGACTATAATGATGGCCCCATTTAGAAGGCGCCCCCCTCCCCCCAGCGCCAGTGATCATTACCTCCAAAAGGACTATAAATGTGTGTTTTCCTTTTTCCTCGTTTGCAGAGAATCCAGAGTCAGCGATTTGTACGCGGACTGGATTGTGTCCAATAGATCTGGATTTATTTCTTCTTTTAACTAAATTTATGTACCCGGCGCCCTCCCCCCATTAGCCAGAGGCTCCATGTGTCATAAAGCGCTTGTCACAGATATTGTTTATACCCTGCTATTTGTTGCCTCATGTTCTTGTAGATGGTGAACACTTGTGCGGAGCCTTAAGAAGTTCATTGTCATTGCTTTTATTACAGGATTCCATCACATCCCGGTGCACGGTACAAGCCATCCCCATGGAAAAACAGGGGCCAACGTGAGGTTATTGCAGAGTGAGGGGGTCTTATGGGGGGGGGTTATCATGTTAAACAGATCCCATAAGGTTGGCGTTTCTCCACCTAGAAACAGCGCCCCCCTTATCCATAGGCTCTGCCTGGTATTGCAGCTCAGATTCACGTTAAATATAATACTAGCTAGTCAATGGAAACCAAAAAATCAGGTTGTGTTCTTCAAATGAAAAGTAAATGTGATGCCTTTAAGTAATGAGCTCAGAACGGCAGAGTCAGCAGATTTTTTTTCTTGTCATTACTGTTTTCATTTCTTCTTATCTACTGGTGTGTTTTATCTTCTCTGGTAGGTCATAAAGAAAGATAATCTCAAGTTCCAGGGCAGGAAGTTCATCTGTGGCCATAGAGATAAAACGATATGGATAGGAGGAATCGGTTTCTGGTCATTTCCATGGCATGTTGGAAATGTCTTTGTATTTTTTTTTTTAATTAAAATCATATCATATAGATCTCTGAAGGACTCTGAGGACTCGGATGGTGGATAACGGTCTATAGCTGAAGGACTTTGAGGACTTGGATGGTGGACCATGGTCTATATCTGAAGGACCTTGAAGACTCAGATGGTGGACCATGGTCTATATCTGAAGGACTTTGAGGATGCGGATGGTGGACTATGGTCTATATCTGAAGGACTTTGAGGACTCAGACGGTGAGCCATGGTCTATAGCTGAAGGACTTTGAGGACTTGGATGGTGGACACGGTCTATATATATATCTGAAGGACTTTGAGGACCAGAATCTACCTACAGTTGGAATGGGATGCATAAAAGGACGGTTGGGAGGTAAGTTGTGAGACACTCTTTCATATAGAAACTTCACCTCCACGTTTCTGGCATTGATCTCTCATACCATTCACTTGATCCTGAGAACTAGGAGTGCTCAATCTTTCTTCCAAAAGGAAAGCTGGAAATCCGAAAGCAACAAGCTTGCTCATATTTGCCAAATTTAGATATGCTAATTTGCTTCAAAGTGGACAGCTTGGAGGCATTACATCGGGTACAATGTTAAAATGTCTTCTTGTTTGGGAAGCAAATGTTCCTACATATTTATATGGTGAGAGATACTTGCATGATGGAAATAGACCATCCAAACTACATCTTCTGCTCCAAGTTGGCCTTGACGGCAATACTTGAAGCCAAAGGTGAAGAATGGAAGTCATAACCCACTGTCCGATGTAACTTTAGGTTTTCAGATCAGGTTACGAATTAATTTGTCTTCTACAAGGCTGCTACAACTTTGGAGGCAACATCACAAGCTACCTCCGAGTCCCTTGGGGCATTTCTGGGGGGATGGTCATCAAGCTGGTGGGTCTTACAAAAGTGAATATGTCTAGACTATTAGACAGGCTTTTTTGTTTCATTGACCGGATGAAGGGGTTTTTGAGGAGTGAGAAGAATAGGTCAGACTTCCCTTTGTCACATAAATCTCCTTTGTTCGTAAACGTCACAAATCACTCACAAAAGACCTGTATGTAACCTCAAGTCTTAATAGTCCACATTCAGCAATAGACCAGAAGACAATGACATGGTGTATTAAAGGTCATCTCTAGACGTGGAAGTGTGGCAGCTAATTCTTCTACACAGATCTTCTTATATTCTGGTATCGAAAGTTGAGTAAGAATAAGATCAGAACTGAACCGGCCCACCAAAGTACCAAAGGTTCCTCCACTGGATCAAGGCTCGAATACAATAATGATCCAGCAGAAGAAACCCACATTTGAAGGGTACTATGGTCTACGTCCTAGGGTTTATTGGAGGGTGGGCTTTGGTGGCCATCATCCAAGAAGATCCAGGTGCCTCAAGCACCAAATTGGAGAGCTCATAGATGGTTCCTCTTCCATGAGGACTCTCCAAAATGGTCATGCAAGAAATCAGCACTTGGTAAAAATTGGCACTCGAGACTGATGAAGGTCAATCCATCTCCATATAGGGAACCTTTGTCCTTCAGTCACCGTTCAGACACTGCCCCCTGATGCCTTGCACGCCTCATTTACCTGTTCAGTACGTTGCGGTATCTGAGATACCACACGATGCTCCCATTAATGAATTAATTGACAGGACACGAGTCCTTTTTGTATCAATGAATTGATTAAGAGGACGTTAATTAAATCAGAAAGCCAGCGCTAAGTTCAGACTAATATTTCACGGCTGACATCATTCAGCTCCGTCCTGCTGCAAATTAGTCTTGACGGATTATGGAGACCCGCAGCAGAATGTTTATGAACTCCCTGAAATCATCTATACAGTGAGTGTAATATACATAATATACAGTCTGTACATCTAATATGGATGTAGCATAGCGGGCATACATCCTACCTGCCAACTCTTTCAGAACATTTGGGAAGCTCCCAAAAAGCGGGTGACCTCCCGGAGCCGGCAAACCTCCAGGCCCTGGTGGAAAAGCTCCACATCTGCCAGGCAAGCTGCCTCTATATATGTGTAGGGGCATTTTATGTTCCCGACACATCCCAAAAAGGCAGTCAAGGAGCATTTTTTTGCATCTACGTCACAAAAAGAGGGTGTGGCCCATATACTGGGGACAAGACCTTATCCAAAAACTTCTGCAGTGCTCTCAGTGGGCTGTTCTCCCAAAAGCATAATTGACAATGTTGGCGAGCATGGAAATAACCAATCTGGACAGGGTGCAAAAGTCCAATTCTGCCGCCCCACAATGGCTTGGGGTCTGTTGACTGTACTCTGCAAGTCCAGCAATCCAGCAGGGGGACAGAGTCAGTAAAGGGTGCACATCTGATGCTCCTACATCCACCCTGTTGCTCATGGGACCCCAGTTTTCCCTTCTTTGATATGGATATAACCAAGGCTTCCCCTGATCCTTTCACATTTTGACTATTGCAGTTTACTTTCAATCTTTCCTTCACCAATCTAACCTTGGCTCACATTTCGGGCCAACCTCTACGTGGATACCTTTACCTTGTGCCCATCAATAGACTGGTTGCCCATTTCCTAAAATATTCTATTCACAATTCTCTCACCCGTCACCACCCTCTTTTGTCCTTTGCGTTACCCTACCAGTGCTTTATGTTCTTCCAATGATATCCTCCATAATCCTAACCTTTCACTTCCATCTCCAAGGTTTCTTTCATGCTGCACCAGTTCTCCGGAATGCACTACCCTGGACAATAAGATTTATTCCCGACATCCACAGCAAGGAATAATCCCTACTGCATGATCCCTACTCTGTATCAGGAGACTGTGTGACTGATATCAGCTACTCTTCCTATAAAGGTCCATGTAGTCATAAGTAACAAGTTGTCCAGACCTTTTGTTTTTATCCGGATTTTGATGGCCAGCTTCAAACAATCCCTACTGCACAGAGACGTCACATGAAGCTCCCGGCCCCAAGTGCAAGATCTGTCCCAAGCCCTATGTATTGTTTATAGTATTGGACTCTTCATATTGGGAAGAAACACCTTATGGGCCACCTAAGGCTCCTGGGACTGCACTCCTTCAAATATGCTCCTGCCACTGAATAATCCCTACTCTGTCTCATCATTGTCCACTAGCAGCTCTTCCTATAATGTTCCCTATACACATAAGGGAAAGGTTGACCAAACTCGATGACTTTGTCAGGACCAAGTTACCACCTTGTATTGGCCTCCCAATCCTATTTTCAACGCCCCATGATAATTTTTGCAGAACACATGCATGCTCATCCAAGCTGAGTGTGCATGTGTATTAGGGGTCAATAGGAATAGCCGTCTGCTAGATATTGAAAGTGCATAGGAACCTTTAGCTGTAGGTTTATGGGTAAAACAATTGGGAGGTATTTTTGTTGTCGTTCCATGACATTTCTCAGATTACTGGGGTAAGAGGATGAGAGTTCCTGTGGCCATTTCCCTAAGTACGGCGTTGAAATTCTCCTCTCATTATTAATTTACAGCACAGATGTGTGAAAAATTTGAGGCTGGTACGTCCTCCCGAGTCTATTATGTTGAATGTGCGGAGAAGGTTCTCCTGGGGGGGTGGGGAAGGTCGGGAGAGGCCTCTCGGGTGTTGTCAGTTATAGGGAAATAAAGATGTCCAATCATTCTCTAATGGGAAGGTTAGAGAGGGGCGCTGGGAAAGCAGAGACCGGGGGCCTGGGGGGATTGGGCATGATAAAGTGCCCGACTAATTGGGTTGGTTTACACTTTACAATTACATCATGTCGTGAACTAATACGGTAGGAAAACGAGACAACTCCCGGCGAGCCCGGGCCCAGCCAAAAATGAACGTCTATTTGGGCCGCTATAGAAGGAGGGGTCACATGTGGGGTCTCTGGGGCACTGATTTACATGGGAAATAGAAGCAGGGTTTTTTTTACTTTATAAACCAATATATCAAATCACATAAAAAATAAAAAAAAAAACACAAAAATACAGAAAAAACACATAAAACAAATGTGGTTCTATTTTAATAAATCATCGCTCGTGCGTTTTTATTAAAAAATAGAAAAAATAATAAATTAAAAATTACTACAAAAAAAAAAAAAAAATTACTACAAATTCCAAAGAGAGTAGATTATTTTTCAATAAATCCTAAAAAAAATTCTATAAAGCAATATTTACCAATTATACCCTATGGACGTAAGAAATCAAGGCACGTTTTTGATTGGTTGCTTTAAGCAATGATCCATCAGAATACTTGAAAAGGACCCATGAAAAGCCCATTGGCATCTGATCATCTGATCGGCGCTGTCACCCTGAGCATTTTGGGGTCTTGTTTATCCAAATCTGTTCAGCTATTCCAAAGATATAAGCCCTGTTAGTGTTGATGCAGATTAGGGTCTACTTGACAAGTGGGCGTAACACTGCATGACATATTTTACACAGAGGAATCACAGTGTTACCGCCCATTTGTCTACTAGATCCTAATTAGCATCAGCACTAACAGGGCTTATATCTTCGGAATAGCTGAACAGATTTGGATACAAACACACCCACATGCTCAGGGGGACAGCGCCGATCAGATGAGGGATGTCATTGGGCTTTTCAGGACTGGTGGGAGGTCCAGTTTTAAGCAACACTCTAGCTGTAACTGATCCAATGTGTTGATGTAAGGATTCAATCGTTAAGGGGCTCAAAAAAACCTTAAAATTGGAGCAGTGGAGTATCAGAGAACCCCTACTAAAATATGACTACCAAATTTTGTTTGAATCTGCTTACTGTATGTCCTGGTGCTAGAACCTACAGCGATAAGCTATCATTTGTGCAATGTCTCCCTACAGCACCACCACAGGGCAAATGGAGTATTACACAATTCCTACTGAAATCAAATCCATGGACTTGCTGGGTCCTCCAGTCTCTATAGTCATGTTCCACTCTCTGACTAATGAGAGACCCTCCCCTATTAACCCATAATTACCCTAATAGGTTATTTATAAACGTGTTCTCCGCAGGCGACTCCTTTAACTCCTCAAACAATGGCCTTCTATATTAAACACGATGGATCCATCTTTATCAATTTCCCGACTACAACCTTCAAGACAAGACATCCTCAAAAAGCAATTAACCCATTAAATTATAAAGTGAAGGATCAGAATAAGATTGTAACGCGACATGTCTCCGGGGCCACATCTGCTGCTGGGGGGGCGTCATTAGGAATGAAGTGTGAGTATTTAGGATATCCTTTAAATAAAGGGGCACTTGACCGTGACAATAATTGGGATCAGCTGTGTATTTACATGGAAATTAGGAAGACTGAAACACATTTGAATGATTTATCTAACCCTGCCGGGACACTTGCCCGGGACCTCCACTGGTAGATGGTTAACTCTTTCAGGGCGCAAGGTCTCCAAAATCTAGACATTAGGTTTTTCCAACGTGATGACTTTTCTTGATTGATCCTTGACGTGTTGAGACTTCTTATCCCTTCTGACTTGTGGTGGACTGACCCAATTGTGGATGGTTACAGATCTGTATGGCCAAGTCAATAAGAAGGCCTCGAAGCTATAAAGTCCCATCAACATTTTTGACCTCATCGTTGGCCAATGACACATCCATTTCAAGCTTAAACTTATTGTTCCTTGCCCATCGGTAAAACCATCGACATCCCAAAGACTCAAACATAACCACTCAAGGCTTTGGTGGTCATTGCTGGTCTCCATTTTAACCAAACGTCTACCTCGAAGGATACATTGAAGGAGTTGTCCAGGATTTTAAGAAATGTCGTGGAACTATAGGTATCCATTAAATCCTCCAGGGTCTCCAATCCAGGGGTCGCCACCAGTCCTGTGACCATGATGTCACATGCATTAGCCACGTGACTGCTATGACATCATCACTGCAGACTGGTGGAGAACACCAAGGGCAAAAGATGTCATAAAAATGCAAAGCAATACAGGTATTTTCTACAGGGGGCCCGTACTGTAAGGGGGGGGCCTGTGAAGGAGACAATTACTATGTCGGGGGCAGCAAAGGGGAGCAATATACCATGTGTGGGGTCAGTAACGTATTAAACTATGTGTGGGGGCCAGTACACAGTGCTATACCATGTGGAGGCCAGGAAAGGGGGCCCAGTTGAAACCTTGCTATGGGGCCCTGTTGTTCCTACTTACCCCCCTGGCGACCGCTCCTCTGAAACAATCCTATACCTTCTTTGGGATCTGAAATTCTGGACTGGCAAAGGACCACGTTTTAGAAGAAAAGAGTTCTGACTACGGAGCCACCTGCTCGGGGTAAAGAAGAACAAAGGCTTTAGGGTCAAACTTTCCCCGGACTGACCCTGAATCCCCTCCAGACTGAAAAGCCGACCTCTGCAAGATTAGAATTACAAACAGCCCCCGGCCCGGCGAGGGTTAATCTGTATTACACTCCACTGATCATATGCAAATCGCTTCAAAGTTTATCAAAGGACAAAAAAAAACATTTACAATGACTCAATGGGGAACCTATCCTGACTGCATACAGGGCGCTAACCTCCGAAATACAGGGCATGACCTCTGCAGGGCGAGTGTCAGGTCAGGGCAATAGGGGCATGTGCTGCAGGCAGACTCAGCATGCAATGGTTGATCGATTCCATTAGATTTGGCAAAAATTCCATTCCTTGGATAATGGCAATGCAGATTTTTTTTTTTTTTTCATCTAAAATGAAAGGTAAATCTTGAACAAAGAAAAGATGGAAATTATTTTGTTGATTCGTAAAGAGTATTGGAGTCCCATAGTGAAGGAAGAAAATGGAGACTCCAACTGGCTTTGGTTCAACCCATCACATCCATTATGCGGAGTAGGAGGACCTTGTACTTGTTCTCCACCCATTATAACAGGCGGCATGGGACTGACAGCTCCAGCACACCAGCCTGCTATCAGAGTGATGTTAGGTCCAGCCAGGATGCAATGTCCGAGCACAAGATCCTAAGGGTTGTGTGACCCGCCTTGACCCACCCAATACTTACTGAATTGCTTGGGACCGATGTGTCAGAGGAAGTCCATTGTCTGGAAGTGTCTATGGATTATTATAAGCTGTTCTAGAGCGCTTTCTGGAATGTGCTTGCACAGCGGACTGAGGGGAGCCCTGAGAATAATACTTACTGATAGTGTTCCAACCTATGGAGCCCTGCCAAGTTCAACACTAATGCTGTGTGCCCTCCAGAGACTGCAACCATTATGCTGTGTGCCCTCCGGAGACTGCAACCATTATGCTGTGTGCCCTCCGGAGACTGCAACCATTATGCTGTGTGCCCTCCGGAGACTGCAACCATTATGCTGTGTGCCCTCCGGAGACTGCAACCATTATGCTGTGTGCCCTCCAGAGACTGCAACCATTATACTGTGTGCCCTCCAGAGACTGCAACCATTATGCTGTGTGCCCTCCAGAGACTGCAACCATTATGCTGTGTGCCCTCCAGAGAAGGCAACCATTATGCTGTGTGCCCTCTATGAGACTATGACCATTATACTATGTGCCCTCCAAAGACTGTAACCATTATGCTGTGTGCCCTCCAGAGACTGCAACCATTATGCTGTGTGCCCTCCGGAGACTGCAACCATTATGCTGTGTGCCCTCCAGAGACTGCAACCATTATGCTGTGTGCCCTCCAGAGACTGCAACCATTATGCTGTGTGCCCTCTATGAGACTATGACCATTATACTATGTGCCCTCCAGAGACTGCAAACATTATGCTGTGTGCCCTCCAGAGACTGCAACCATTATGCTGTGTGCCCTCCGGAGACTGCAACCATTATGCTGTGTGCCCTCCAGAGACTGCAACCATTATGCTGTGTGCCCTCCAGAGACTGCAACCATTATGCTGTGTGCCCTCCAGAGACTGCAAACATTATGCTGTGTGCCCTCCAGAGACTGCAACCATTATGCTGTGTGCCCTCCGGAGACTGCAACCATTATGCTGTGTGCCCTCCAGAGACTGCAACCATTATGCTGTGTGCCCTCCAGAGACTGCAAACATTATGCTGTGTGCCCTCCAGAGACTGCAACCATTATGCTGTGTGCCCTCCAGAGACTGCAACCATTATACTGTGTGCCCTCCAGAGACTGCAACCATTATACTGTGTGCCCTCCAGAGACTGCAACCATTATGCTGTGTGCCCTCCAGAGACTGCAACCATTATACTGTGTGCCCTCCAGAGAAGGCAACCATTATGCTGTGTGCCCTCCAGAGACTGCAACCATTATACTGTGTGCCCTCCAGAGACTGTAACCATTATGCTGTATGCCCTCTAGAGACTGCAACCATTATGCTGTGTGCCCTCCAGAGACTGTAACCATTATACTGTGTGCCCTCCAGAGACTGCAACCATTATGCTGTGTGCCCTCCAGAGACTGCAAACATTATGCTGTGTGCCCTCCAGAGACTGCAACCATTATGCTGTGTGCCCTCCAGAGACTGCAACCATTATGCTGTGTGCCCTCCAGAGACTGCAACCATTATGCTGTGTGCCCTCTAGAGACTGCAACCATTATGCTGTGTGCCCTCCAGAGACTGCAACCATTATACTGTGGGCCCTCCAGAGACTGCAACCATTATGCTGTGTGCCCTCCAGAGACTGCAACCATTATGCTGTGTGCCCTCCAGAGAAGGCAACCATTATGCTGTGTGCCCTCTATGAGACTATGACCATTATACTATGTGCCCTCCAGAGACTGCAACCATTATGCTGTGTGCCCTCCGGAGACTGCAACCATTATGCTGTGTGCCCTCCAGAGACTGCAACCATTATGCTGTGTGCCCTCCAGAGACTGCAACCATTATGCTGTGTGCCCTCTATGAGACTATGACCATTATACTATGTGCCCTCCAGAGACTGCAAACATTATGCTGTGTGCCCTCCAGAGACTGCAAACATTATGCTGTGTGCCCTCCAGAGACTGCAACCATTATGCTGTGTGCCCTCCGGAGACTGCAACCATTATGCTGTGTGCCCTCCGGAGACTGCAACCATTATGCTGTGTGCCCTCCAGAGACTGCAAACATTATGCTGTGTGCCCTCCAGAGACTGCAACCATTATGCTGTGTGCCCTCCAGAGACTGCAACCATTATGCTGTGTGCCCTCCAGAGACTGCAACCATTATACTGTGTGCCCTCCAGAGACTGCAACCATTATGCTGTGTGCCCTCCAGAGACTGCAACCATTATACTGTGTGCCCTCCAGAGAAGGCAACCATTATGCTGTGTGCCCTCCAGAGACTGCAACCATTATACTGTGTGCCCTCCAGAGACTGTAACCATTATGCTGTATGCCCTCTAGAGACTGCAACCATTATGCTGTGTGCCCTCCAGAGACTGTAACCATTATACTGTGTGCCCTCCAGAGACTGCAACCATTATGCTGTGTGCCCTCCAGAGACTGCAACCATTATGCTGTGTGCCCTCCAGAGACTGCAACCATTATACTGTGTGCCCTCCAGAGAAGGCAACCATTATGCTGTGTGCCCTCCAGAGACTGCAACCATTATACTATGTGCCCTCCAAAGACTGTAACCATTATGCTGTGTGCCCTCCAGAGACTGCAACCATTATACTGTGTGCCCTCCAGAGAAGGCAACCATTATGCTGTGTGCCCTCTATGAGACTATGACCATTATACTATGTGCCCTCCAAAGACTGTAACCATTATGCTGTGTGCCCTCCAGAGACTGCAACCATTATACTGTGTGCCCTCCAGAGACTGTAACCATTATGCTGTATGCCCTCTAGAGACTGCAACCATTATGCTGTGTCCTCTTCAGAGACTGCAACCATTATACTGTGTGCCCTCCAGAGACTGTAACCATTATACTGTGTGCCCTCCAGAGACTGTAACCATTATACTGTGTGCCCTCTATGAGACTGTAACCATTATACTGTGTGCCCTCTATGAGACTGCAACCATTTTACTGTGTGCCCTTCAGGGATTGTAACCATTATGCTGTGTGCCCTCTAGAGACTGTAACCATTATACTGTGTGCCCTCTATGAGACTGCAACCATTATGCTGCGTGCTCTCCAGAGACTGCAACCATTATGCTGCGTGCTCTCCAGAGACTGCAACCATTATGCTGCGTGCTCTCCAGAGACTGCAACCATTATGCTGTGTGCCCTCTACGAGACATAACCATTATACTGTGTCCTCTCTAGAGACTGTAAACATTATGCTGTGTGCCCTCTATGAGCCTGCAACCATTAAGCTGTTTGCCCTCCAGAGACTGTAACCATTATACTGTGTGCCCTCCGGATACTGTAAACATTATGCTGCATGCCTTCTAAGAGAGACTGCCCATTAAAATATATACATCATTTTTGGGGGGGTATAATTGAGTGTTTCATAACCCAAATACAGAGAGATAGGCGGGCTTGTTGGTATAGAACGGGAAGTGAAACTATTATTCTCTGGGATCACTTTGGATAAATAGAAAACTTTTTGAAAATTGAGGTGAAATTTGGAAGTGCGGTGTGACACGGTAGAGGTAGGAACCCAGGGGAGAGGAGTTGGAGAAGATCCCAGGACTTCTGGTCTGATGTACAAAGTGTTTCCTGGACTTTTATGTATGTTCAGTGGCTTCCCAGGGACCTCTCTTGACAATCCCCCCCATATACTCTCCCCGTGACCTGACATAACCCATTTTGTTCTGCCTGCTCTTCCTACAAAAGGAAACATCGCTCACGTAGGGTAAAAAAAAATCCGATAATTGTGGCCCGTAAATCGGTGATTTGTGTCCCAGACTGAACTGCGGAGGGAAAAGTGGACTTGTTCAGCAAAGCATCGACATGCAGATACCTGCCGAGAGCAGATAGTTGTAGGAAGGTTTCGTTCATCATTGTGATACTGACATATCGGGTGCGTCACCGACCCCGCCAGCTCTGATGGGATTAATGGATTTCTCGTCTTGGCTTTGCTTCTAAACATGCCCCGGGCATTTCAGCCACCAAATACTTTCCCTTTTTCTAATGGACTGCGCTCCAGACTGGAGAGAGCTATCACAACATCTCGTCTAGGGCAAAGTTGAACAGCTGAAGTGGCCTTTTAACGGCGGCGCTGCCAATCATTCGGAAGTCTTGCCGGCTCTCTAAACATGTTACACCTCTAGCAAGTGCCCCCCGCGGAGCCTGGCGCAGTGGGATCCTCAATTCAATTATCCAGCCCAGCTGCCCGTCAGTGTGCAGGGGGATTTTCACAAGCTGCTATAAAGAGGTCTTACCCGCTTCTAAACACATTGAGAGACATGAACCCACAGAGGCAATACAAATAATCATTGTCTTACACGGGCAACCCCTAGGGGCAGGGGAGCGGTAATATGTGCGACAGGCACGGAAATAGCTGATTGCTGACTCCATTTACCCGGCTTTAACCTCACACTTCTTAACAGTTTAGGAGCCGCGTCTCTGCGCAAATGTGAACGGTGCTGAATTTTTAATCCAGTTGTGTAGGAGTAGCGCCACTCTGGTTCACAGGCTGTGACGGGTATTGCAGCATCTAAGTAAACTGGCTGTATAATCTGTACCAGGATCAGACTATAAGCAAGAGGGGGGCAACGTTATCAGGGGGTAACCCCACTATCAGGAATCCACTGGGGTCTCCTTATGGCGCTGTCATCTGGTTGTCATCATTATTGGGGCTGTTCCAACTACCCACACCCCACGGTCTGCTCACCGTGTTCCGGTAATCTGTTAAACACCCTTCCTGTCGGAACTCCACTCCTGTCTTCCCAAGGTTTGTCATGCATTTCTGTTTGGAGTTGCTTCATCTCGCCAGACCCCACTGTCCTCTCACCATGTTCCTGTACACCATCGCACATTCTCCGAACTCCTCTCCAAACTTCTCGTGGTGCTTTCTTCTAGTTCTTCTTGTTCCTGTCCACTCACCATTTTCTGGTACACTATTGCATATTCTACCCATTAGGACTCCACTCCAGTCTCCTTGTGGTTTTGTCGTCTGGTTCTCCTTGTCATTGGAGCTGCTTCAACAAGCCAGACCTCGAATTCTGCTCACCATGTTCTGGTACACCATTGCACACTCTCCGAATTTGACTCCAAGCTTCTTGTGGTTCTGTCATCTGGTTCTCCTTGTTCTCCCGTCCATCATTTTTGCCATCAGGACTTTACACCCGTCTCATTGTGATTTTGTCCTCTTGCTCACCTTATTATTGAAGTTGCTTCATCTTCCAAGACCCCTCCCTTGGCTCACCATGTTCTGCTACATCATCCAAACTCCTCTACAAGTTCCTTGGGGTTCTGTTCTCTGGTTCTTCTCATTACTTGGGCTTCTTCAAGTAGCTAAGCCCTACCATCTGCTCTGCTATTTTGAGTCTTGATACTCCATTTGCCAACTTAACTGTGTGCGCCAATATCTGGGTTTTTACCATCCTGACACTCCATCCACCTCAGACTCATACTTGACACATCATTAGGGTTGAGCCGATCTTGAGATTTCAAGATCGATTTTAAAATCCGATTTCCGATCATTTTCCAGCCGATCGTGATCGTGAAATTTGCTCGATCGCCGATGGGAATCTGATCTTCTCGCTCAACCCTAGTCAATGCTTCTCTAAGGGAAAAGTCACTTTTAGGGTTGAGTCGATCTTGAGATAACCTTTGACCTCGATCCCGCTGGAAAAGATTGGGATTGGAAGTCCGAACACGATTGTAAAAATTTACACAATTGCCGATCGGAATCCAATCTTTCCCAAACCCGATCGCTCAACCCTATACACTATCCATATCCGGAGGACCAACACCCCCTTGTACGATACACTCCATGTCTTATCACCACAATACTTCTACAGATGTCTAGCACTGCACCAGATACGACCAGAGGAGCACATAGCTGGATTGGGTGCAGTGGTAGATGTCACATCTGGACCATGATACTCAAGAAGACCCAAAGACCCCATGTGGAAGGTGGTGTCCTTATACATATTTGACATTGAGGCACAGGAGTCATTTCTACCAGGCCCTGGAGCCTGAGGAGCTACAACATAAGAAGATCCCAGCATTGTGGATAGCAAATCCTGCACCGAGACCCAGGAGCTTCAAGTTACTCCTCTACTATAACACAGGCCAATATTTAGCGAAAACACAGTCATTGCGTGCCAACATGGCTGCTCCCAAATCACAACAGGGCCCCGACACAATCAACAGCTTATGCTGCCTGTCACGTCCTCCGACCAACAGCGCGCTGCACGGTGACCTCATTTTGTGTCACAGCCACCGGGCCCAATGCTGCTCAGAGGACATTTGCTGTCGGGGAAACAAAGTGCTCTGCGGGGAAATATTACAGGATTTAATACTTTTTCCTTGATTGCTATGAGAATATTATATCACGTTCTCCACAGTGAGAGGCAGTTCAGCAAATCTCTGTAACGTATTACGCGCCGCCATAAGCCCCGCTGGCAGGAGTGATTCACTAGTAGGGATGAGATAGCAGCGAACAAGTAGCTTATTTCATTCACTGTTATGATTCATTATGTCTAAATCTATAGAGGATTTGGAGGCAGATGTTGTGGTCAGAACCGCTCTTGGCAGCCCGAGTCTCCTCGCTTACTCCGCTCCTTGCCAAAAACACACACTATTATCCGAACTGACAGTCAACACCGAGATTCCCATTTAGGGCATCACAAGTCATCATTGTCACCGTCACACCTGAAGTTACAATGGCCGTGCCAAAGCCTGACAAGGAGCCTCCATTGTGCAATGTACTGACAATCTGTCAGCAGGGCCGGGGAGGAGATGACAAGGCCGGGCCAGGGACAACATGATCGTCTCCAGTGCGGAGAGATGTATCACAGTGTAAATAGGCAAGTATGACAATCAGGGGCCTGGGAAAGCTGGGGGACCATCCCTGACGGCCATGTTGGTCATATTGTTGCTTTTCCAAAAACAGACGTAAGACTGGACAGAATAGTAGAAGACTTTGCGCAAGATGATAACTCAATAGCTTAAGGTGGCATTGAGTTTAGGGGTTTCCTTTAAAGGAGAGACTGTTCTGGGGTCTGTATAGTCTTGAAGTTTTGAGTCAGGAGCTCCAGGGGGTCTGTATGGCGGTACACACTGACTCACTACATGGGCACTCTATGGCCCTGTCTTATGGAATATTCTCTTCTAGAACCAATGGTTCTCAAAATTTAATTCATAAATGGGAACAGCCTCTATGGGAATCCTAGTATGGCTGTGTCCGATTTGGAGGATGTATGGCGCCATAATACGTTCATGTGCATGAGTCATAATGGAGGCAGCCATCCTGTTTTTCATCAAGGCCCGCGCTCTATGGTGTCAACTGCCAGTTGGGAGACCTCAGTGCTTTACAATAAGAAAAAAGTAAGACTCCCAACCAAGTCTCGTCTGTCTGGGTGACCACCGGTGTATCACAGGAAGGAGCCATATTCTTCCTTCCCGCCTTTGCCCACACTTTGTATAATACTCAGGGTGAGATCATCGCTCGCTGTGGTTAGGCGTCTTACTGTGAATCACAAGTTGTCTTGTTTCATGTTACACAAACATTCTTTACACCATCGGTTCCTTACAGTAAATGAGACGTGTCTGCCGCTCACATTCTCCATCCCAATTGAGAGGACAGATTTTCGACCCCAGGGTTAAATTACCTTAATCCTCTAACTTCTTGGAACTGAGAGAAGTTCACACACCACAGAAATTTCTTCAAAGATGAGGGTTGGAGCTAAGCTGCAGTACCCCAGCATGGCCACTATACAATGGATGGAGTCATGTGCCGCCAGCTCTGTCCACTGTATAGTTTCGGTACAGGTGGCTACTGAAAAGAGCTCATTGGTGGGGGTGATAAATTTTGATCTGATGCGGATGATTTATTCTCTGGGTAGGTGGGACAACCCCTTGTAAACGATAGATCAGTTCTCCCATGATCAACCGACCACGGCGATCAGCTATTTGATTTCCCCACAGCACATCCGCAGGCCAGAATAAGAATACACCAGTCAAATTGGTTGTCTATGTAATGCTCGTGATAGAGAGAGAACCTGCTTTTTTGTTATGGCTAAAAGGTTAGGTTATTTCAGGCCAATACCTTTGACCACCCTAAAAATGTTTGCAGAAGTTGTCACCCAGCATTGCCGGGGTCCTGAGCGGTAGATCATCTTATTTAGGCAGTGGTACAGTAATTTGCAAATTTGTTATTGAGACGTCTAGTAAACTGGGTGACCAGAAGGCGGCCATGTTGGGTTTAATTCAAGAATTTATGTTTTTAGGGGAAATAAGAGGCAGGAAGTTCTTCAGACTTGGGCCGTTTTGTACGCGGTCGTCTAGACTTATCAAATGGTCAGAAGACAGGTGTGTGTACAAGGCGGGAGGAGGAGGGATGGGATCAAAAAGTGATCACACTCAGAAAATAAAGCTGCCCCTTAATCCTGAAGGTTTAACTTTCCTTAACCGGGATTAACAGGGCGACTTGGGAAAATACATGAATGAATAAGGGCCGGGCCTGCTCTTTTGGTGGCATTACACACACCGGGATCTGTAAGTCATCACGTCTTGGCAGCGACAATTCCACTGAGTGTGTTAATGAGGCCAAGATCACAACATCACACTTTTGGCAAGCCCGTGTGAGATTGTGCACCTGCGCTACTGAGGGAGCTCGGCTTCTTAGTAGTAACCTCTCAGGTCATCCTGGCCTTGACCCTTGAGAAAGTACAAACATTCCAGAAGAAGTCTTTGCAAAGTTAATTGCTTGGTTAACGCAATTTTACTCGAAATGGAAGAAAAGTGATCAACAAATGAGCATTTTCTCGATGTTGACTTTGCTGAGGATCCTGAGTTTCCACCAGAGAATATGGATCCTTCACACAATGAGACTTTCCCGGGACCATCATCATTCTCCATACTGAAGATACTTGTGAAAATTTCCATTATGTAAGGAAATCCGAGCCGATGCGGTAAGACAGCTGCACTTTATTGAAGGAATGTATATACAAAGCATTAAATATTATGGCGGTCATAATACTCCTTCAATTTTGCACAGTCGGTGGAGGTTCGATGTCTGTCTCTGCCACCAGTAAACTGATTATGTTACCCTCATATACGAGATCCTACAGCAAACTTGGATGACCTCGACGCCCCAATTAGTCAACTGGCCGAAGAGGCTTTCGTGGGGCCCAGCATCCCCTTCTTTGTGGACAAGACACAGTGCTGTACATTTGCAGAGAAGACAAGATAGAACTGAAAGACAAGACGGAAGTCAAAACCAGAAGATCGAACTAAAGTAGTAGGTATCAAAACGGAGCTAAGGTGAAGGTCAAGGAGTAATAACTGGAAGGAATATGCCTCCATTCCAAGGCAAAGTGTCTAGCCAGATCTCTCTAAACCTGTTTGACGTCATCAGACTGGATCCATGGAGGATAGACGTAACTTGTGGTTGGATTAGATAGAGGTGAGAAAAGAAAAAGGTCAAGAAGATGTTGCAAATTCACCATCTAACACCTTCAGTTTGACCTCATCGTCTACTGTGAAGCTTTTCTGATGGGACAGCGATGTTCAGAGAGGTCCATACACTTTCAATAGATATTGATCAAATGCGGTGAGGACAGACAAAAGGAAGAGGCGTTGAAATTCAACATTCCCGGATCTCATCTGTCTGGGGATGGTCGGGGAGTTCCACCAAAATTGGTGAGTTTGGTCAACTTTTCTCTAATGTATGGGGAGTGGGAACCAAAATAATGTCTGAAGTCAAAAACTGTCACCATTGATTTCTTATATAAGAATAGGATCATGTTTGATGCAAAATTTTGGAAAATTTCCATTTGGTCAATCTTCTACTCCTCATATGCCTTAATCATCTACATGCATATGGTAACCCAATCTGTATCTCATGGAGACCTTCCAACAACTTTGCATTTATTGACTGGACACTTTGTAAAGTTCTTACTCATTCTTTTTTTGCATTGACCGACCATCTTGGATCCTTATGTTCTTTTTCTATTCGGCATCTCTGGGCAGGTTCATCGTGTATTTGCTCCCGTCCCAGAGCCTCTTAGTCTCAGATTTCACTCCTAAACCCTCGGCTGCTACATTATCTCTGCAGGATTTGCCTAAGCACTCGCTTTGTCATGTAAACAGCATACAGGTGGCTATTACTTCTCAATTTGTCTTTCTTGTGTGAATCAAAGTGGTGTCACATTTCCAAAGGTCACATCGCAGGAAAAGAATTATCCCTGACTCTCAGGACGGCTCATTAAAGTAAATGAGATTTTCAGAATTTGCATTATGGGGGCTACTGTTCCTCAGATTCAGACTACACGAGGTAAGGAAATGTACTGGTTTACCAAAGTGTTGTCCACAATGAAGCTTTGGTAGTTCTACTGGAACCCGATCATAAGTAGTTGGTTGATCTTCAAATGCCCGGCCATGGCTCGCTCTTCAGACTGGTGTTGCACCTTGTCCATGACTTTTTGACAAATTCTCCACTGATCTAAGACAGGTCGTCTCCACTAAGGTTGTAAATAAGAAGGAACTAACCAAGGTTGGGTTCCGTTTCTCCAAGAGTCACATAGAAGAGAACTATCATACTTAAGATGTCCATACAACTTAAGTGTTCGGCCAACAGCTATTCCTTCTTTCCACCCAGTCTTTAGGAAGAAGGAAATAAGCAGCTGCCATACTACTCTTGCAGAAGCTTCTCCATTGGGAACAAAGGAGTGGTCATGCTGAAATCCAACATGCCTGATCATTCTTGAGGATACTTCATACATAATAGACCATTGGCTGGTGTTGCCACGTTGCCGGGCTTGGCTGACATTCATCGAATGTGTATGGCTACTGGTAGACCCTCCATATTAGAGAAGTCCCTCTTCAAGAACTGGTTCATGCCATCAACCACTCTCGCCAGTCACACAAGATGGGCAATGTGGCCCTTGAGATGGCGGTCCTCAAGAATCATCTCTATCACCGTCAAAGTAGTGTCATGAATAACCTCCATATTCTTGACTGCGAAGCTGATCATCAACTAGCCTCCTCCATGGAGCAGAAGGGCAAAAACTTGCTTGGATTTTCTTAAGAATACAAAGTGTGAGAATAAGCCTCGCCATCCTTCTAGCAGTAAGAAAGATGGCGCCATGATAACCTAAGGTCTCCTCCCCTTTGGGCACCATAGATGCCTTAAGGATTGATCTCTATTTACATCTACCCACGACTAAAAACCTACAGTCAATTGTAACCTACCGAACACCATGGCTGACCCTGGCCAGAAGAAATCCCATTACTTTCTGTTAACAGATATTCTCAAAGAAAATTGCCTTCTCATCGCATCCAATCCCTCAATTCCCAAGAGACGCTTCCGTTTTTTCGCCTTTGTGCCTATTCCAGCTCCACGGCAGGAATCCCTAATACTAACCCAAACCTCAGTGTCTTCCATTAGGCCTGTGACAGACTGGAGCAAGCGAAAGCAGGATGATTGAGGATGGGTACTAATCGCAGCAATTGATATAAATGGCGGTGTCAGCTGTAGGATATAGCAGTCTGTAGGATTTACACCTCATTAGCTTCCCAGTGCTAAATGAATCAAAAGGCTTCCGTAGAACATTTTTAATTAATAGTTCTAGCAACAGGACGGCGGGCGCACCGAGGGAGGGATCCAGCCACCGCCGCGCAGTTCAGCATCTGTGGGAAGAATAATTTGTTGGCAAGGCTTGCCAGGGATTGGGGTCAGCGACGTTTTCCCACTGTAACTCTACATGGGGTATATCGGTGCACCGCTATTGATGGTCATAATGGCAGGTCTCGTTCTATGCGCTAAACAGTTTTCGTTTTTGCAAAAACTACAACTCCCAGCATGCCCTGCGGATGTGCACCCTCCGATCTGTCGCCACCTGCAATAGTAGCCAAAATCTGGGATGGGTTGTGAGGTGTGCAATTCACCAACAGCAAGCAAGGATCTTGAAAATTTGCAGCACTTACATAAACCGCTTTAAGGAGGATCTGTCAGTTCCCCGGACATGGCCGGCTTAGTAAATACCTCTACTTCCAATTATACTGTATAACAATTCTGGTACAGCACTTTATTCATTCATTTCCAGGAGGAATAACAGAGGAACGGAACTACATGCAGTTATCATAAAAGATGATCCAGAATTCTTATTTTTCCATTCCCAAAATCGATTTTTCACACCAATGACCTATGACACCCAGACCCCGCACAGATCAGCTGTTGCAGCAGCCTTGGGTGGATGGAGAACGCTCCTATAAAGCAGCCCCATCCACTGCATTGCGGTGCTTCCAGGGGATCCTACTACTTGTGCAGGAGCAGTGTTGCATGCGTTCCCTGTTCATTAGCAGCCCCTGGGATCTGGACGCTGCTGCAACAGATAAACTGTGCATGATCCGGGCATCAGACCCCAGCAGATCACAAACTACCCTGTGGATAGGTCATCAGTACGAAAAATGGATTTGGGGGCTGGAAAATCCCTTGAATGGTGAATACAAGTAATTACTAAGCCAGACATGTCAGGAGAGCAGCGAGGTCACCTCTGCAAGCTATTGGTCTCTGCTATCAGCCATTCCTGGCACTGCAGTTTCCTTCCCACTGATGGAGGAGGCTGCGCCGTACCTTGTACTCCTCACTATGATTGATGTGAGGCTCTTGTCACAGTCTCGTCCCCGCAGACTACTGTTGTCAGATCCCCGACACGTTTCAGCTATAATACAGACATTAACTACAACCTTCATCTTCGTCATGTAAATTAGTGGCCTCGCGAAAAGCCTTGGATAGATGCAAGACAGAATACGGAGGGGAGAGGACGGCGTCTGCGCCAGCAGCAATGCACATGAATGGGAGCCGTCAGTCAAAGTATTAGCAGACGTACAACAGTGATTTATCAGCAGCTTCCACTAGGATCGCAGTGTGACAGCTCAGCTCAAAATACCGCGGACTGCTCCGTGATCAGCGCAGGCGTCTAATAACGGTGGACAGACACGTGAAGTCAGCGCCGCAGCCAAGGTGATGGTTACTGCAGCACCTGATTAGGAGGGATGTATCATAGGATCGTATTCAGATGACGTGTGATGGTACATAGGCTAGAGCTCTGGCACAGTGAGCAAAGGTGCGGGGTGCTCACTTCAAAGCCCATAGGCTGGTGCAGGTTCATCTCCTGATCGATGGAGGTCAGAGTGATTGGACTGATGCACCCGTTACTTGCCCATATTGAAAAATCCTTTAACGTTCAGTAATCCCAACGATAATAGTCAACCATAATGCCGTAATACAAGCATCCGTCCTATAGAAATAATTACAGCCTGACCATGAAACTCATGACCTGAGCTTATGGCAGCATAGACACCTGTGAAGCCATAAGGTCGGCAATTGCAGCTGCAATACAGGGTCACGTTACAGTCATCTGAATGAGCCCTAAAGCTAGCCATATACTGTATATAGCTAATGGCTGAACAATTCCTGTGCATAAGTTGTGAATGGGAAGACAGGGTAAGCAGCCGGTGAAGATTTACTGGGCGCTTCCTGCAAGAGAATGCAGAATGTTATTTCAATAGGATAAGTGCATGCAGGACACATCTGGTGCCGCTTATCTTGGTCAATCGGTTGCATAAGTAGGATTTGGTGGGGTTTGCTGAGAAGGTCCAATAAGCTATATAGAAAGTACAAGAGCGTATGGATGATACAAGGAGCAGACTAGATGCACTCTGTGCTCGGCCCAGGATCCTACACCTATAACAATACAAAAGAAATGATCCCGGGAGGAAATATATCTGCAAATATCAGCTCAAGTCCGATCAATGCAGAAGTTGGATTTAGACCACTAGTGATGGCACCGGCACCACCGGCTTGATCAATACATGGCTGGAGACGCTGAGGCTGCGTTCCTGCGGTTCACTGAGTCTCACAGGGCGGAAGTGGCTTCTAGTGAATAAGATACAGAAATCTGCACCACTTCCCATGGTCACTGCAATGTGCCGGCTCTGCAAGCCATCTGCAATTAAAGGGGCTTGCAGAGGAACAAATACCTCAAGGATCAAGAATCCCTCACCCGTCTGTACATCTTGGTCCTTCACCATGTAAAATGATCACCTAGCAGATAGTTGGTCGTGAGGGTAACCAAACTAGTTGGCATCTCCTACATGTAGGAAGTAGAGACCAATGAGGTAACCGGGCAGTGTGATGACCAGAAAGCAGTGAAATCCGCCATGACAATCCACAAAATAAACCGCCATCCTGCAGATTTTACATCTGCATCGCCTGTGAATTACTAGTGGAAAACTTCCCCAGCATGCGGTTGAGGTCTGTTACAATCTCATCTACGTTGCGGACACTGTGACAAGGGGCATCCTCCACATCTGCAGGAATACAGGTCTTACCACAGTCACAAGCGAGGCTTCTTAGGAAAGCGGCAAGACTATGGAAGCCGCTGCCACAGGATGTGGTGATGGCGGATAAATGTGCACAAGTTCAAGAGAGGACGGGATGAAGGTTTCCAAAGCAAAAAGATTGCAAGCAGAGATGAGCGATATGGTTCGTAGTAAGCGAGGTTTGTCACAAGTCCTGCAAAAATTTTGGGTTCAGCAATTTATTGGGGTTATCACTCACAAACTATTATCATATCTCTTAAGCCCCAGAGTGCAATGAGAGGCCCCGGGTGGGGGGACAGCCAATATTAAACATGTTCACCTTCCCGCTGGTCCCAGGAGTCATGGCCTCTTCCAACCAATCATAGGCCTCATAGGTGACGTCGCCCAGGAATCCTCTGATCAGACCTCAGTGGTCACTTGAGCCTGCTCAAGCCCAAATACGAGTGACCCGGAGTCAGTGACATCACCCAGGAGGCCGCAAAGAAAGCTTGAGGTGCAGCTGCCGTGAAACTACAACTCCCAGCATGCTCGTGAACATAGCCTAAGCCTGCTGCCTGCAGAATAAATCCGACCGCCCGTCTCCTGAAGAGGCCACAATCTGAGACCGTCTAGAATTAAACAACCCAATTACTTTAATTCTCAAGGATTTCATGGGAAGACTTGCTGGAATTTGTAGTTCCCCACCAACCAGTGGCTGATCGGCGCTGGTAAAACAAAGGAAGGCGGCGAGTTTGGATTGTTAGTTTCTTCCAGGCCATGAAATGACATAATTAATTGCTATTTAGTGCATCCACTTCAGGAAGCAACGGGGTTAATTAAGCCAAGATCCGAGATTCATGCAACATAAGCTGCGGCGCGCGTTAATGAGAACTACGGGGAGATGATGAGGGAGTCTTCTAAAGACCGCTGAAAGAGCAGTATAATATAGATTCAGCACACTAAATTGGCCCCCGGGGGGCACCTCACAACTTTGTATTGCTGCAGTGAGGTCCTCCGCCACCTCCCCAGAGCCGCCATTCACCAGCACACCCCTCCTCATCTCTTAAAGGAGTAGGGGGCCTAAAATCAACAAGCGTCTTACATGTAGAACCCGGCACCTAAATGAAGGGATTTTACTAATCATTCCGTCATGCGCCTCTTATCACCGTACGTGCCGCACAAATCTGGATTCACCCGTATTCTGTACATCTGCCGAACAGATTCATATACCTGCAGGGAGGATTAAAAGTAGGATCCTGTGACTAGTCGGGGCAGAAAATATATTTTGTTAATGGCCCAATTATTTACTCCGATTAGCGGCGCCAAAGTCATCGAGAAGCCGCTGATCTCCTTTCTCTGTGGATCAACTACAGCACTTCAGCCTGAAGCATACAAGCTAAATTCAGTAGTAAAGAATAAAGAATTCTTGTCTCCTGCAGCCACCACTAGGGGGCAGTCAGGAGCCTACTGCATACAGTGAATACATTGCACTCAATAATAGAATAGTATACAGTACAGCTCCTGCACTCCCCCTAGTGCTGGCTGCAGATATAGAGGTAAATGATAGAATTCTATCTAACTAAGCAGGGGAATTGGAACTGTGTATCAGAAAGTGTTAACTATGTAATAAATTAAATCAGCACAGAATATTACACCTAAACCAACAGAGTGTAAACAGATGTACCTTCCCTTTAAAGGTGTTGTCATTAGGATCTGATCAGTGTGGATCCGACCACCAGGCACCACACGGATCAGCCGATTCAGATTCTGGAAGTAGCTGAGGTCAGCCGTCTTCAGCACCGCAGCTGTTGTGAAACTACAACTCCCAGCATACATGCTCGTTTGTTCTTGGAGCTCCTACAGAACTGAATGGGGCATGCTGGGAGTTGTAGTTTCACAACAGATAAAGTGCCAAAAGGCTGTAAACCCCTGTGTTTGAGGCAGTCGGTAGCTGGCGCCGCTTATCCCTGCTGAGCATTTTGCATCAGTTGCAATCTTTTGCACCCCATCTGTTGCAAAACTACAACTCTCAGCATGCCATAGGAGCCTGCAACCGTCAGGGCATGCTGAGACTTGTAGTAGTGTCACAGGATGGAGGCTGGCTCAGTATGTACGTGCACATCAGCGCCTCCAAGCTGCAGGTTTCCTTGGCAGAGCACCTGGTAGATCAGGAGATGGTATCCTTGACACCTGCAGGATCTGTACACCACTCCGCACCCTCTCCCACGTTTCCTCAGAGCTGCGGCGCCCCCCGGCTGCATGCTGAGCTCCACACTTGTAATACACATAATTAGGGAATTGGGTGGAAAATGAAGCAGATCATTGCGGGCTGGTGTTACATGATGCGAGAAGTCTGAAGACTGCGCTGGGGGATGGCGGCAGAAATACAATACAGCTTATGACGGAGCAGAACGCCGACCACAACCACAGCATGAAACACATGAAAGCATGACGGCTCTGCCCCGAGCAGATGGTAAGCTCACGGGATCAGGGAGCGAGAGCGCATTGGTTACACCAGCGGATCTGGTCGTATTAAAGGGACAACACGCCTACAGCAGATATTTGTCTGCAGATCAGACTTCGAGGGGCTGATTATAATCGGGAAACACCCCCGAATATGTGGTTTCATTTAGTCAGAATGTAACCCCTTCAACCTATGGATGACAAAAGAACAACTGTCCTCTTCGCTACTTAGTGGAGCGCTGTACATTGTATTGTGGTTGTGCTTGGTATTGCAGCTCAGCGCATTCACTTGAAAATTAATGCAGAAAACCCCTTTAAGTGATGTTATTGGCCATAAACGATCTGCCAGACGTCTGGAATCAATGGCACCAGATTATTAGGTATTGGCCCAGCGACGAACTACATATAGAACTCTGTTGACACATATTGTGATTTACAGTGTGCTGAAGCCATTGTATGACGGGCTCTATAGACATATTATGGGGGTCTGTTACGCTTTTTGTTACTTTTGCGCTTTTTGTTAAATTCTCTGAAAATCGACCTGAGAACTTAAAGTAAAGCAGACTTTTTACATTTCCAGGTGTGAAACCAGCCGTAGCGAGGATTTCACATCCGTCATAGATTGGTAACAGTTACCATACAAATTGAAATTGGTTATGAGGAATTGTCCCTGCTGGGTGTGAGCGATTGTCCCCTCGCTGGCAGCGCCTCCTGCGGCGCGGTACAATAAGCGGCTATTTGCAGGCCCTGCAGGAGGCCGCTCCTTAGACAGGGGAGGAGAGACGTGATATTGTTTTAAGCTGGGGGTCTGAGTACACAGAACATCTTACAAGACTCTCTGCGGGGACAGAAGATCTACGGACACGGTCAACGGTGAACCCAGCTTGGAATCCATCGGTTCTAATAGGACATGTAACCGGACATTTAACAAATCACGAACAGCGCCAATGACCGAGTTCTTCCTCAAATACCCCAAAAATTTACCATAGATTTTCAATACGAACGTCATTCGGAACATTTGCGATTTATAAGGAGGGGATAAGCAGCGCCCAAAAACATCCGGCACAGCCTGTCCCAAATAGAACATACACCAAGCATAGAAAATACATAAATTGTTTGTTTAAGACCATGACACAATGTGAGATAACTTACCGGTATCACTCTCAGGACTCTTAAAGGGGGGAGTCCATTTTTCTTGGCCAGGTCTTCCAGCAACTAGCTGACTATTTGGGGGCTCTGCTCAAAATTGAGCAAATCTGCACAAGCCTTATGGCACTTCTGATTGGCGGAGATGGTTCACGCCTTAGTAGGGGATCTTATAGGTGTCCTACCAGTTCTGTCTGTTCCTATGGATCTTTAAGGGTCAGACTTCAGATTATTTTGCATAAAAATGGGAGTTTAGTATTATCTTGAAGCAGCATTTCTTCAACGGATTCCGGCCATATGGCGGCACAGTGTTCCTATATACCGCCTCTGTGCTAACTGGTGGCCACTACAGGGCAAAAGCAGCGTTGCACATTATCCATTTTACTAGATGGCGACCTGGTAATAGACAGACAAACAAACAGAAGAGACAAGCAGTCAGAGGTGTCTGAGGGTACAAAGACTCCCCTCTCTCCATTCAAAACAAATGCACACTCAGACAAGTCAAGTGTGCATGTGTATCGGCAAATCAGAAGGAATAACCATCAGCCAGCAGCATTTGAAGGCGTCAGTACATCTTTACAATTTCCTTTAGATTTCCCATTCTAGGCAATGGCTCCAATAAACTGCATGTGCAATTTTTGCCTTAAAGGGACATCCCCTTTAAAGGGATCCTATCTTTCAAACACTTTTTTCTGAGTAACACGTGGGAATAGCCTTAAGCAAGACTATTCTTCTCCTACCTTTCATTGTCTTCTCTGCACCGCCATTCAGTAGGAATCCCGTTTTTTTATCAGTATGCAAGTGAGTTCTCTCGCAGCACTGGGGGCATCCCCAATGCTGCGAGATAACTCTCTCCAGCACCGCCTCCATCTTCGTCAGCAACAGTCTCTTCATCCTCTTCTTTCAGGTTTCAGACCTCTAGGCCACGGGCAGAGCAGACTGCGCATGCCCACAGGCCACGAGAAAATGGCTGCTTACACAGTATTGAACTCATCTGCATACAGACATAAACCGGGATTCCTACGGAACGGCAAGACAACGAAAGGTAGGAGAAGAATAGTCTTTAAGGCTATTCCGACGTGTTACTCAGCAAAAAAAATGTGTTTGGATAATAGGATCCCTTTAAGGCACAAAACAATAGGGGAATTTTTTTTTTTTCTATACGTCAATATTAATAAAATCTTCAACGCAGGACGCAACTGAATCACGAATAATTCAGGTGCATTGATGTGCGTTAGAATAGAAATCTAAGGCATCGAAAACTGCATTTGTGATCGGGGGGGATTTATGGACTCTGGGGTTCTGTATGTCAGTCTTAATCAAGTCCCAAGTGCCTGAATTATTTAGAGGCTCCGGCCCTTTAATAATTCACGTACACACCTGTGCGCCAGAATGAACATCTATAAGAGGAAGGAACTGGCGTAGACTTATAGTAAATTTGTCAGGCTAGAAGCCTCCTCCCCATCCGCGTTCAATATGGCGCATCTTTGGCGTGCTAACGGACCGTACACCAAAGAGTCGCCGCGTTTACACCCACCCGACATCGATGGGTTAGTAAATCCCTCCCCCACATCGTGCCTGAATATATTAGGAATGAGAACGTTCTGGAATTGGTCACGGTAAATCTGGTGACCACACAAGAGCCCGCTCACATTCCTAATTGCCTGCAGCCAGCGGCGTTCATCCCCCCCCCCCCCCCTCCGGCTTATCTCGTATTGCAGCTCCGTTGCTTATCTTGCAGACAAATGGCCTGCGCGCACAACTCAAGCAGCTCCGGCATTTATCTCCCTGACATGTGTGTCCCTGTTTGTTTTCTCCAGCCTTGAGACATCAGCTCAATCTTCTGACATTATTTAAGCTGTGTCTGCCGGCGCGGTAACGCTCCCCAGTCCCCTCCTGAGGTATTAATCAATTTCTTTGGCGCATTTATCACTAAGCGCAATAAATCCGCACCAATCAATGCCTATCGCCTGCTCCGACACCGACAGAAATCTGCAGGGAAAAAAAAAAAAACACACTACGGGAAACCCGGAAAGAGAGATTAGAAATAAAAGAGGAATCACCTCTTAATCCCATTTGTTACCCCGTCCTCCTCCGACCGTCTGGTGTCAGGGCCGATACAATGGCGGTCGATAAAATTGATTATTTTCAAAGGAATCTTATTTTACTTACGAAGACTTTCTCCTCTGAGGATTTCCTGTAATCCTGATATGTCCACGCCAAGGGCAAGAAAGAAAAACTCATATTATAGGGAAGATTCCGATAATCCGGTGCGGCTGCATGGTGTTAGATTATCAGATTTTCCAGGTACATATACACACACAAACAGCGGCCATCCTGGTTTCCGATCATGGGCCCATCACAGGACTTAATGTTTGGATGGCCCAAATTCTGTAGCAACTCGGCAACAAGAGAAAGGATTGTTACTAGACTTATAGATAGTCATGAAAAGTGTCTAAAATAAAAATCTAGATAGATCAATACAAGATGGATAGATAGATAGATAGATAGGAGATAGATGGATAGATAGGGGATAGATGGATAGATAGATAGATAGATAGATAGATAGATAGATAGATAGATAGATAGGAAGATAGATAGATAGGAAGATAGATAGATAGGAAGATAGATAGATAGGAAGATAGATAGATAGGAAGATAGATAGATAGGAAATAGATAGATAGATAGGAGATAGATAGATAGATAGACCGAAATGTATAGTATTACCAAGTGTGGCCACGCTAATTAAGAATTAGGTACATATGAGAATTCACATACAAGTCCTTGTGGACTCCAGAAATACATCAACTTGTCTTACGCCTTTTGGTACATAATCAAGTTATGTATACCGAAAAACGTGGGGCAGCGTCTACGGTTTGCGACTCAAAGGTCGAAAGATATCACAGGACAGTGATTGACGGACATACCCCCCAAAAAACACCAATAGCGCGCTCCCTTCAGTAAAAATAAGTTCTGGTACGCTGATGTATCAAATAAAAAAATGTATTTAAGATGAGGCATTTCGGGGTTCTCCAGTACCTAGCAAGTACCACCCCTTCATCAGATCTCAAGAGATGGGTCCTTGCTCAGTAATTGGGAGCAGGCTACCTGCTCCCAAATACTGAGCAAGGACCCAACTCTTGAGATCTGAGGAAGGGATGGTACTTGTGAGGTACCGGAGAACCCCGAAACGCGTCAAGAGAGAGAGAGAGAGAGAGAGATCGAGAGAGAGATCGAGAGAGAGATCGAGAGAGAGAGATCGAGAGAGAGAGATCGAGAGAGAGAGATCGAGAGAGAGAGATCGAGAGAGAGATCGAGAGAGAGATCGAGAGAGAGAGATCGAGAGAGAGATCGAGAGAGAGATCGAGAGAGAGATCGAGAGAGAGATCGAGAGAGAGATCGAGAGAGAGATCGAGAGAGAGATCGAGAGAGAGATCGAGAGAGAGATCGAGAGAGAGATCGAGAGAGAGATCGAGAGAGAGATCGAGAGAGAGAGATCGAGAGAGAGATCGAGAGAGAGATCGAGAGAGAGATCGAGAGAGATAAGACATAATGTAAAGATGGATAAAGAGATGACAGACAGATAAATAGTAGATAGAAGTAGATACAAAATGGATAAATAAAAGATATTGTAGATAGAGAAATAGATCTATGTTGTAGGTACAGGCTAGACAATCAAGGAGATGGATAAGAGATAGACAGCTAGACATTAGATAGACATGAAAGTGATTGATAGATAAAAGACAAGAGATTAGATAAGAAGTAGGTAGCGAGATTAGACTGATCAGATAGATAACACTTACACACCCCTTACCCACACTATAACACATCACATATAAGACACCGCCCTCAGTAATCTGCAGGTTTCTATTTAATAGAGAATTGTAGTAAATGTGCCGCTAGATACAAGATATCAGAAAACAATGAGATATTCACAGAATAAATCCAAGCAGACTGTCCATGACAGGCGAGATTATCCTACAGACAGCAGGGTGTCCTCATCTTCTGCAGGTCCCTCCACAATCTGGAGACGACTCATCTTTGGCGCCACCTCTAAGTATTCTCTGGTCTGGTGCTTCGGTTCGGTACATGGTGCACAGTCTGTTGTGTCCTGGTTATCATGATGGTGCCTTATGGGACTCTCCTGGTTGGTAGCTGCCCCTTGTGCCTTCTCTTCTGTGCCCGCAGGTGCTTTTAGAGGAGCAGATGTGGGTACGGGCTGGGGCTCTGTATTATCCACTACTTGTATGAGAGGTGCAGCCGCCTCTGCATGGAGGGTCTCTATGTCCTCCTCACTGACACTCTCGTCCTCCTCGTCTGATGTGGATTGTTCAGTCTCAGATGAGTCAGAGCTACTTGGTGCTTGGGATGTAACAAGCGCTGCCGGCTGCCTGGGAATATTGTCTGACGCCTCGAGCAGTTTTTCTTCCTCTTGAACCAAAGCGGCAGCTTCCTCCAGCTCCTCCAGCTCCAGGCCCAGATCTGCCTTAGAGACGGTAGTCGCTTGCAGGCAATCTGATAAGCCAGTCACTTTCTTAGATCTATTGTCGTAAAATAGAACAGAAAACAAGACAGAAAACTGAAAATATGCCGTACACATACACAACCTACTGACGTCTGAGTCTCCAATGGTCACAGATTGATTTGCTGAATTTACTTTGACAACAACCCTTTGCTGACATTGTGTTTTTTGGTCCCAATTATGAGATCCAAAATCCCCTGGACAGAGACTATCTGCAGCCACCACTAGAGGGAGCTCAAGGGCTTACTGCATACTGTTTATACACTGAACGCTATAACACACTGTGCTGTAAGCTTCTGAGCTCCCCCTTGTGGTGGCTACAGGAAGGGAAGTTTTTCATTTAATTCTATCACTTTGAGGGGGATTTGGAAATCTGCATCACATAGATTACTGAATGAATTTGTACAAAACGTCCTATATTGTCAGACAAGCTTGTATTGTAATATAGACACTAAGGGTGATCAATAAACTGCCAAATATATGGGCGGTAACACCCTATGTCAAACCACTAACATTAAGCTCCTGGGCCCCAATGCAAAATTTGGATAGGCAGATCCCCAAGTATATTAAATAGCACTGAACTCCCAGTATTAAGAGAAGACACTTTATGGGCCCCCTAAGGCTCCTAATTAGAGATGAGCGGACAGTAAAATGTTCGAGGTTTGATATTCGTTTCGAGTAGCCCCTCAATATTCGACTACTCGAATCGAATATCGAACCCTATTATAGTCTATGGGGGGGAAAATGCTCGTTTCAGGGGTAGGCAACGTGCGATCAAATTATACTTAAAGTCCACGAGTGAGGGTCGGGCTGGATCCTCCGAGACGTCTTCTCCGTGCAGCGTCCCCGCGGCATCTTCCGGCCCTGAATTCACTCTGCCAGGCATCAGGCCTGGGCAGATCCGACTGCACATGCCCGCACTACAAGCGGACATGCGCAGTCGGCTCTGCCCAGGCCCGATACCTGGCAGAGTGAATGAAGATCCGGAAGACGCCGCGGGGAAGCTGCACGGAGAAGACTTCTAAAGGTAGGAGAAGAACCAGCATTGATTGGCCGACTGTATAGCATTCGGCCAATCAACGCTGGTTCTGCATCAAACTTTTACATTCGAATAGCGAGTGGTACTCGATCGAGTACAAGTATTTCGAATACCGTAGTATTCGATCGAATACCTACTCGATGGAGTACTACTCGCTCATCTCTACTCCTAATGTGAAACGCTCTGCCCTCCCTCAAGTCATGCCTCTGCAAGCTGGGGCTTCTGACCATGTGAACACCAAACAGACATGGAGCTTGCCAGGAGTACATGATGGAGTAGATTTGCCATTTCAATGGTGGCCATATAAAGGTGGTGATCCAGCTTTCCCAGAAACAGGCTTCTGTTTCCTTGGCTTGTTTCCATTTGTACATAACGTGAACCAGTGCGCTGGTGGAAGCGATAATTAACATGTGAGTTGCTGGGTGTGAGCTACAGGGAGGCGACACACCTCGCACTGGTTATAAATTAACCCCCCCTCCATGTGTATACACAAGGACAGCAGGACACTTCCTTCAGAATAAGCAGCCACTGGCCTCTGGGGCTTAGTTCACTGCAGGCGTCTTATCTCTGTGTCAGGGTCAGCTGGGATGAGCAGTGACTCTGCTAAAAGCCAAAAAACAGAAGGCCAGTTTAAAGGGATACAAAAAGTTCCAAAACACAAAAGCTAGTAACACCGGCCTATCATATAAGGTAACAGAACAGACTTCTGTAAGGACTCCCTGGCATCCAGTTTGCCCCCATCCCCTGTCTTCTCCAGACCTTCATGGCCATTGCCCTTTCCCTTTGCACCAGGAAACGAGATAAGATAAGCCACGCCCACTCAGCCAGACCCTACTGAAAGGAAAGGGACGGGGAAGAAATCGGCATTTGCTTTCTGCACTGGATTTCTACAAGACTGTTTGGTTTAGAAGCTTTCGGAAAGTCGAAGAGGGTAGCAAATGCACTAGAAAAGGGGTCTGTTCTGTATTTTGTTCTCATTTCTTTTAGAATTTAGGGTCCCTTTAAGAAGATCCCCTTAAATCAATGCAGGTCTATGTACCACAGTTGCTAGAGGACTCCACACAACTATGTGTTACATGGACTACATGAAAGGACTGAAGAGCGCCACTTTTCCCATGTCAGGGGATAATAACACGCCTTAGGGAGTGGGCACCTTTGCAGGCGTATGGAGACTTACAAGCTATTTTCCCATGCCAGTGACATCACAGCCATCGGTCACATGGACATGCTGCGGTTCAGCCCCATTCAAAGGAATGGGACTGAGCTGCAATACAAAGCACAGCCACTAATAGGATACCTGCAGAATTTACCAACTCCACACTGCTACATTTTAGAGGATGCTCCTGCAGCACAATTTTGACAAACCTCCAGACCCGGCCCGTGGTAACCCAACTGAAGGTGCCGATCTACATTAGATCATGTCCAACCAGCGGATTTTCACTGTTAATCTAATGGGTATGAGGATGATGAGAGATAAGCTGATACCAAAAGCATCCAGCAGTGACATTACCCTCTCCCATTGGAGAAGACATGCACACTCATCCAAGTCATACCTACTACGCGAATGGACGCCAGAAGGAATACAGATACCTAGGGTATATATGGCCACCGTTACTGTGCAAGAAAATATTTCACATGATGGTAGAGATAGTTACACGGTTATTATACTGCGATGTATACAAGTATACACAATGATCGGGCATGCAGAGCTGCAGTGCAAAGCATGAGGGAAAGACATGGCCTCTAATGAGTCAGGAGGGTCATTTCATCCTACTATTCATTACATATAGGGACCAGCTATGGACATAGCACAAACTAGTATGAAACCTGCACATATCGCCAAGGGGTAAAGGAGCCTCTTAGTAAAGATCTTCAGTGGGGGGTCTGACTGCCAAATGCCCTCAAAAAGCAAGGCTGAGCCCCTCTAGGCTTATTCCAGTCTTGGCGGCGCTCAGCGAGTCCGAGGCTTGTTCAGACCCCTGGTGAGGGATTATCCGCGTCCTGTCAAGCGGATACGTAATGTCCTAAACTGCACTCTTTCCTCTCAGCGAGCGAGCGCAGGGATCTGTTTGCAGTTATAACCAGCTGGATATATCGGCACAACACACGCGGCCGCTCCTCGGGGAGAGTGAGGGGGGAACACGGTTTAATCCCACTTCCCTCTCATTCCAATCCTGTGACACTAGCGGACTGGAAATAGAATCAAAATGAAGTCAACGGAGGAGAAAACAACTCGCAGCGCTGAAACCGGCGTAATGCAAGTGTTTAACCTCTCTACGGCTGGGGGGGCACAGCTGCTACGCACCTCTTTATTTTTTAGATTTCCGCTTGCCGTCAGTGAATGAAACACACGACTTTAGGTTTTGGAAATGAAAATCAGTCTGTCGTCTATTACAGTGTATGCACCACATCAGGACGCGTTTATCGCCTCTCTATGGCGGTTTACATTCACTGACAGCAAGAAGGGATCTTGAAAATAACAATGACTTGATTTTTGGAGTGTGGGAGGGAAACCTGAATGTCCGCGTCGTCTACCGATACGGAGAAGCAGCCGCCAAGCATGGGCGCGAGGAATTCTTTTCTAGGGTGTGAAAATTAAAAAACATTTTTTATCTTGCTTGTGGTGTGCTAAGGGCAGGGATCTGTTTGTAAAGCCAACGAGGGGGGTGGAGGACCACCCTATAGATATAGGACCTCTGCCTGTGATCTCCGAGCAGAGATGGGGCTACAGGGACATAGCAAGTGAAAGATTCCCCCCACCCCCCAATCCTTGTTCTGAGGGGTTGTCACCCAGCTTTCCACAAACCCTGAATGGTATCAATTCTGTTGTGTGATATTCTGCCCCGCCGGTATATCTTCAATGTAGTTCTTGGTAGTCCCCACAGTAGTACAAGGGTGCCCAACGCCATGCCCATGGTTGGAAAACCTTATTGCAACATGACTCCTTTTTGGCGAAAGTGTCAATTGTTGAGGGCGTGCTGGTGGGGGAAGGGAGGGGAGGTGGCGGGTGTCCAATCTCCCCAATAAATTTTGCACATCTTCCCAGGTCTCTTACGCGAGGTTCACACTAGTGTTTGGGTTTCCATTGTTCCACACCGCATGGAGACCCAAAAGAGGGAGGCCATGTCTGCTTAGAAAGCAGTTACACGTGGTAACAGACCCCATAGACGTTAACGGGGTCCACTGGAGAATAGTCCTCCTTACAGGACTTCTCGCTGCTGATATTAAGCGGATTCTCTGGCGGAGTCTCCAATGTTGGTGTGAATCGAGCCTTAGACTTGTAGTTTTCCACCACAGATCTGTGCAATGACTGACCACAATGGATCCGGAGAGACCCCATTGACTATATTGGGGGTCACCAAAGTAGACAAACTCTGCACTGAAGGCTCCTCCTAGAACGCAGCACCTAGAAATGGCGCAATTCAATTCTGAGGCCTTTGCTTCGTAAATCTTCTATTTTCATACCTATGATCAGTTCTGTTCCCTGCCTGGATCTGCAGCGTTGCGGAGCGACATTGTTGCTGCCAGGCTCAGAATTTTGATCAAAGAATTGTTTTGTGTGTACATTATAATTACTGGCGTCTGTGATTCTGCACAATGAAAATGCTGCCTTATGCCAGTCAGTGCCCCGGGACTGCCAAGTGGCTGCAGATGAATCTACGCACACAGCACTTCTAGTCTGACTGGTCCCCACAACATACACAGGGAGAACCAGGATCAAATCCAGCGCCAAAGAGAGCGCAACGTATAGCAATGTGCATGGAAAAGCTCCGTAACAAGATGCCAGTGTCCCGGGCTTGAAGGCGTCGGCGCCAGATCTGCCTTCACTTCAAAGGACGACAGCAAGGAAAGTGTAATAATCCATTTACATAAGAACATGCCAGGCAATATCATACATAATATATGCAATGCCAAGGTAAGAGGATTATGGGTAATGCCACGTACGCCCATGATAAGGAGATTACCGGAGATGCATTGACAGTATAAGTCTGCTTATTGTAGGGGGGGGGGGGGGGGTCATCTGGGTAGCAGATCGGAAACCTAGAGTGGAGAAGTTAGATTTTGGCCATTACTGGATGCCAATCCCAACCCAAACAACATAGGATGTCCTGTGGTACCAAGATAATCGAAGAGGATACTCCAAGTCCTCCATGTAAGGTCTCCATGGATTGGATTCCATTGTTACACGGTAAATATGGAGGCCAGGTTGTCTCATTGAGCTCTTCATCATGTTCCTCAGATGGGTTTTGGCACAGTGGCATGGGGCATTATCCATGCAAGGCGTGTACAAAGTTTAGCATCAAAGTGACATAAACAAGATGCCAGGACTCAAGGTATCTGAGAAGAACATTGCCCAGAGCATCACTCTGGTCTTCATCATGGCTTCCTCCCATAGTCCACCCTGGTGCCATCTCTTTCTTTGGTAAGTGATGCACAGACATCCGGCCATCAACGTGATGTAGGATGTGATCCATCAGACCAGGTGGTCTTCTATTGCTCCATGGTCCAGTTCTAATCCTCATATGCCCTATGGAGGCACTTTGGGCAGTGGACAAGGGTTGGTCTGGGCACTTGGACCAGTCTGGGGCTACTCAGAATTCTGCAATACCATTTGCTTATTGATAACTTTTTAGCGTAGCCAGCAGGGACTTTATACCAATTGGTTCTACAGTAGATCTTCTGTGGGATTGGACCAGAGCGGCTAGCTTTCACTCCCATGTGCATCACTGAGTCTTGGATATCCATCATCCTATTGCTGGTTTGCTTGTTGTCCTTCCTTTTAGAAGGTACTGACCTCTGCATATATGGAACACCTCATGAGACCTGCTATTTTGGCGATGCTCTGATCCCTTCATTGGCATCACAATCCGGCCCCTTGTCACGTTTCCCCATTTATCCCCAGTCTCCAGCATCCACTTGACCAGATTTTCACCGCCATTCACTGCACCAGTTTTAAAGTTATGGCTGTTCGTTGTAACCTCGTGCTAAGGTTGGGAAAGGATCCAAACAGAAACCTCACCTTTGTAGGTCTTAGAAATAATATGGCGGAAATTGACCTGTGGAAAGGGAGGTGGAAACATTCCCCCTATTTACAAAGGCTTGGTGCCAGCCATTTACGAGACCCCTCCATATGCCCTGGCGTGCGCTGAATGGGAATTCTTGTGTAATGAGACCTTCTGCTTCTTTTCAATATACCGGACTAGGTTTACAGTATCACCATTTGTCAGATATAGGCTTGCGGTCAGGGAACAGAATCCAATCAGACCCAATACTTGTCACAGCTGAGGGTTCGCCACAATGTATTCGACCAACCACTTTAGGCCGGGGCCCAACGGGACATAAACGCCGCGATTTGCCCGCAGCGGAGACACTGTGGGAAAAATCGCGTTGGTTTACAGTGCAAGCAAAGGGGATGGGATTCATGTGAATCCCATGCCCACTTTGCGGAAAAAAAAATAAAAAAAATAAAAAAATAAAAAATCGCAGCGCGGACATGCTGCGATTTTCAATGCCGTTGCAGCTTTGCAAATCGCAGCATGTCAATTATATCTACGGAAACACCGGCGGCTTTGCCATATATATAATTGTAACAAAGTCCACAGAGGAAAACTCCACAAACTTTCTATTGAAAGCGCTGCGGAAAGAACCACAGTATGTTTACGCCGTGGTTCTTTCCGCAGCGCTTTAGCGCTCTGATTACGGCCTGTGGGGCCTTAGCCTAAAGAAGTTTTCCCACCATCCTGTGGACAGGGGTCAGTGTCTGATCATGGGGACCAGGGGATCAAGAAAATGGCATGATGGTGTGCATGAGTGATAGCTGCCCCATTCTAGTGAAGGAGACTCTGCTGTCTGTCAGGGGACTACGTCCTTATGATCACTGAGGGTCCCAGCAGCCGGACCCCCCTGCGATCAGACACATCCTCCATCTTGTGGCTAGGGGATATGTTTCGGTATTGGGAATCCCTTTTAAATACAAGATTCTCAGCTGTGTAAAAGGACTAGACATAGATGGCGCTGGAAACAAATAAGTTCTTGTTCACTGCCAGCAAACAGAGATCTTGAGAATTACGATGAATTGAAACAGAGTATATGGGATACTTGAAGACGTTGCCCTGCCAGTCACAATGCAGTATATTCTGAACACACAGTACAGGGATATATGTAGACCGTGTGGTTCGCCACATGAAACATTGTTATAATGACATTATCGATGTCCGCAACGTGTCCATCAGTTACCATAGGATGTGCTTGTCTGGTACTGTACAGGTCACATGGTTTCCTGTTTGTATCTACTGAACATCGGAACCCACCAAACCAAAGGCGACTTCCTGCAGCTACAGATCTTGTGTAAATCTTCCAGAGAGAACCGGTTTCATTTCCTGTGCAGCGGCCCTCCGTAACCTCCGAGGCAAGGCGCAGTGACAGCCGAGCAATCAGCACATAATGTAATAGACAAGTCCCAGGAGGACGCGGCGGAGGTGCAGAATCTCGCGGCTGAATGGCTTTTAAGAGCTTCATATTTTCTCTCCCGGGAGGATAATCATTTAACATGTCACAAAACTTTGCGTTCTACAATCTAATAGGATTTTTCGCTCTTCGTCGTGATCTCTGCTTAGAAGCGCGGCCGGCTAAATAACGCTCCACCCACTGCGCTAAAATATACGAGAAAAACGTAACAGACCCTATAGAGTTAACTGGGTGAAATGATTCATTGGAGATCATCTATTACCTAGCGTACAGGTCTGCTTATTGATAGATTTATGTGCCAATTCATTTCTTTCTAGCTTGTTTTTTACATAGTGGATAGAGCTCAGCTTCTCTGACACATTGAAACAAATACCCTGCATAAAGTGATGAAATCCTGGCTCCTGCAAGCACTACCAGGTGAAGCTCAGGAGCTACTGTATACGGTTTTATTATGATGGGGCTCAGTATGCAGTAAGCTCCTGAGCTCCACCTAGTGGTGACTGTAGATCTCAATAATAAAACACTATGCAGTTAGCACCTGAAATCTTCAGTCCCCACTAGGTGGATCTCAGGTGCTTACTGCATACTGTTTATTACTGAGTGGCCTCTACGGTCCCCACTACGTATAGTACAGAAGCTTACTGTATACGGTTTTATTACTGAGATCTGCAATCATCACTAAATGTAGTTCAAGTTCTTGTAACGTGACAGCATATCGATTGGATTGGTAGGTGCAAACCTCTGGTCCAACATCCATAAACTTTCATTGTACAGTGGCGCCCCCAGTCACCTGGCCGTGCAAGGAATTACATCACTGTTTGTATTAGTTTTGCAGGGATCACAACAGGTTATACTATATCCGCTATAGATCCTATATCGTAGTGGGCGCGTTCTGGGGGAAATCTCGGATCGTAATGAAATGCAGTTGTTCCTGAGCCGGCCATTTAATTTGTATATAACGAGGTTAGGTGAGGACAGTGTGGGGTGCACATGGAACCAATTTACTATTCTCAATGGCACCTTGTAACCAGACAAGAAAAATATTTTTCCCCCCTTTCTATCAACTTCATGGTTTCCTTGATAAATTTCTGGAACTACAAGATATTCATTAAAGGGAAATGGACCTTTCAAAAAATTCACTTGACCCCGCACCCCTACAGCAGTAGGCGGTGAGCGGTAACCACTACTCCAATTCAAGTCGCTGCGGCCCCGTCCATTACTGTAGATCCATGTGGGGTCTGGGTGTCAGACCCCCATAGATCAGTTACCAATGACCTATCCTGTGGGCAGATCAGGAGTATAAAAACAAGTCAAAGAAAAATCCACAAACAGCATCTGACCTGCTTGCTGATGGTTTCCTTGTATTTATTCCTACAAATAAGTGAAAATAATCGGGAACAGAGCTTAGAAGCTCAGCCATTTTTTACGTATGGCCATGATGGAGACTGAATATAGATTACAAAACTGGACGCTCGGGGCAGTCACTCCATTATATTGCGATCTCCATAGGACTTTGGCGCAGGTTGCTGCACAGGATGTCCATACACTACTGTCACCAGGTCTCTCCCCCCCCCCCCCCCCCCCCTCTCAGTCCCTTGGGCCATATGAAGGTTAGCAAGTTATCACCACCAAGGTCAGGGGAGGTAATAAAGCTGCAGAGGCAATTAATGTCCATTACAGTGCTCAGCGCTGGGTCATTATCCGGCCAGGAATGGAGCGATTCCCAAATCAGTCTGCGGGAGGCGCTCAGATAACAGCAAAGTCACCTAGTCACTGACCATTACCGGATACAAAGGAAAGCGCTGGTCATCCACAGCCTGCTATATAACTATCAATTTATAGCTTTTTTTTTTTCACCGTGTTTTGTTTTCCACTAGTGTCATACTGCTGTATCGGACACCGCCTGTGGACAAGGGTGGCACTGTTACTGAATAACAAATTCCCATATAAAACAAAGCAAGAAAATTATTACACATGCACAATGATTTAGCACACGGCCAAGGAAGTCAGGCATGTGAACAGAGCCTTATTGTTTCTTCGTTGTCACATGCTGCGCAGGAAACTGCAACCCAGCTCCAGTATCGGGCCGACTGCAGGTTCCCTGTGTAGTGAATGGCTAGGGTGGTGCTGCATAGGCCGCATACACACAACAGATAGCACACTGATGGGTATCCCATACAAGTGAATAGAAAGGGCTGCAAAAACGGACAGGAATAAAGCCTGCTCCATATTTCGAGTCCCTTAGATGGGGTGCCCTCAATGCTGGCCATACTTGGCAATCTTACCTACACCAGTCAACTCTCTCACCTATTTGGGGGTCCCGACTCTCCCCATCATATGTAGAGATCCTAGTAACCTGGGTGCACAGTGATCCTAAAGAGCAAATATGACGTCCATACATCTAATCTAGCACTGGTTTCCAATCTGGAACTGCAAAATAATCCGGGATATTCCAAAATAGGAGGAAAAGATTACCAAACCTCCTATAATGAATGATAATCCAGAATATCTGGCCCACCGGATTAGCAGACTCGTCCGGGTAGACTACATATATACTATATACATCCTACACATGACTGGCTAATCTGAGCCGCCGAGCTCTGCAGCTAGAAGAGACAGCCAGATATATCTGCAGAGAAGCCGACTCCATGCTGGAGCTTTGGATTACATGTCAATAATACATATATCTTTGTAGCCACCCACTAAGATCAGATCCAGGCCTGAATAGCAGAGAGCGTCCGGCGAGCGCTCACATACATTCAGCATGGAGCTCCCCAGCCAAATACACTTGTAATAAAAGCTCTTCCATAGCTCCAGTCTTATGCTGCCAAATTCATCTTCCTCGCACAAGCTGCGTCTTGTGTCTATGCCAAGGTAAATACGTCTGCATGAAGTGTGAACCTCCGACACGGAGAGACGCTGCAAGGTAATGGCGGCAGCCTCAAGACTGCAAGAGACAGCACAGCCCTGGACAGCTGACCTACAGAGGTCACAGCCCTGGCAATGGGCACCCCAGATATATAGGAGGGACAATCATGGAAATCTCCCCAGATACTGCACATCAGCTACCGGGCCCGGAATGACCGCTCTATTGTCTGATCTGTGCAATCTAGTTGTATCAGCTGGAAATTGTAAGAATGTTACAAGGATTATAAGGCTGTGTCTACACGGTCAGGATTTCTGATGCAGTTTGTAAAGCCCAAAGTATGGATCATAAGAGGGAAAGAGCGTAAGAAGGAGAGATAGGTATCCAATCTACCTACTGAGGAAGAGACAGGCACCGCTCTGCAAGGACTGGGGAACAGCAGTGCCCGACCCTTCCTCTATCCGGACAGTGGGGCAGAGCGGTGCTCGACCCTTCCTCTATCCGGACAGTGGGGCAGAGCGGTGCCCGACCCTTCCTCTATCCGGACAGTGGGGCAGAGCGGTGCCCGACCCTTCCTCTATCCGGACAGTGGGGCAGAGCGGTGCTCGACCCTTCCTCTATCCGGACAGTGGGGCAGAGCGGTGCCCGACCCTTCCTCTATCCGGACAGTGGGGCAGAGCGGTGCCCGACCCTTCCTCTATCCGGACAGTGGGGCAGAGCGGTGCCCGACCCTTCCTCTAGCCGGACAGTGGGGCAGAGCGGAGCCCGACCCTTCCTCTATACGGACAGTGGGGCAGAGCGGTGCCCGACCCTTCCTCTATCCGGACAGTGGGGCAGAGCGGTGCCCGACCCTTCCTCTATCCGGACAGTGGGGCAGAGCGGTGCCCGACCCTTCCTCTATACGGACAGTGGGGCAGAGCGGTGCCCGACCCTTCCTCTATACGGACAGTGGGGCAGAGCGGTGCCCGACCCTTCCTCTATCCGGACAGTGGGGCAGAGCGGTGCCCGACCCTTCCTCTATACGGACAGTGGGGCAGAGCGGTGCCCGACCCTTCCTCTATACGGACAGTGGGGCAGAGCGGTGCCCGACCCTTCCTCTATCCGGACAGTGGGGCAGAGCGGTGCCCGACCCTTCCTCTATCCGGACAGTGGGGCAGAGCGGTGCCCGACCCTTCCTCTATCCGGACAGTGGGGCAGAGCGGTGCCCGACCCTTCCTCTATCCGGACAGTGGGGCAGAGCGGTGCCCGACCCTTCCTCTATCCGGACAGTGGGGCAGAGCGGTGCCAGAGCCTTCCTCTATCCGGACAGTGGGGCAGAGCGGTGCCAGAGCCTTCCTCTATCCGGACAGTGGGGCAGAGCGGTGCCAGAGCCTTCCTCTATACGGACAGTGGGGCAGAGCGGTGCCCGACCCTTCCTCTATACGGACAGTGGGGCAGAGCGATGCCAGAGCCTTCCTCTATCCAGACAGTGGGGCAGAGCGGTGCCCGACCCTTCCTCTATACGGACAGTGGGGCAGAGCGGAGCCTGACCCTTCCTCTATCCGGACAGTGGGGCAGAGCGGAGCCCGACCCTTCCTCTATACGGACAGTGGGGCAGAGCGGTGCCCGACCCTTCCTCTATCCGGACAGTGGGGCAGAGTGGTGCCAGAGCCTTCCTCTATACGGACAGTGGGGCAGAGTGGTGCCAGAGCCTTCCTCTATACGGACAGTGGGACAGGTGCAGGACACTTCTCATTTTTAAGTGGTCAGACTGTCCCAGAACAGATTCCTGTACAGAGTAAGTGATCACTGCTTAAGCCGATCAGTTGAAGGAATTGCAGGTTTCTAAAAGATTTTGGGCATCAATTCTCTGCTTGCTGCCAGTGAATGCAGACACTCTGGTTGACATCTCGGCTGTTCTGCTCAGGTCCACCATTAGGGCCCTGTACAAATCATACACTTCACAAGGGATTCAGGAACGGTCCACTCTCTGGCAGGATGCAGCGTATACAGGGACTTTTTTTTACGAAAAAATACAATATCCTTAAGAATGTCCCCCCCACCAGGGCCAATCAGGTCAATGGAGCCTATCTGCAATCCCATACGTAGCTCTATATAAAAACCTAGCCCTATGACTCAAAGTCGTCGCAACGCTCCGCTCTGGAGACCTTCACCAACCTAAATGGCTGATAACACAGAACACCAGCCTACATTCCTCCGTAATGCAACGGAAGACAGATTTTAACGTTTACTCGGCAGAGAGGGGAAAAATAATTGGGGTTGTTGAGAGGAATCTGCAGAGGCTGGGGTTGCGTTTCAGTGTATTATCTAAATGTAAGTGTTGGAGCGGCGGGGTGTTTGATAAGCTCACTTAGCGGGAGGATGGAACGAAGTGATGACATTCCACTGTGACCTCGGGGGTTAAGGATGCAATTTTCCATCTGGTGAAACCTGGCTCCGGCACACAGGCTGCCACCACCTGCTGTTCGGCGCTGGAGGATCTGAAGAATCAATCCGCTGACAATGAAATCGCCGCCGCGGCTGCTGTTCCAGTTCAGTCATTTCCTTGAACAAATCAGCTTATCTGTATGCGTGCAGGCGATGCCGGATAGATTTCCATACCGTATCCTCAACGTCCTGGGATTTTCGCTAGAAAAATCTTCAGCAAATCGCATTCTTGCACTCGGCATCTCCTCGCCCTGCACATGGACATTAGGAGTGTGCACTTAAAGGCAAAGGCATTAAAGGAAATTCCCTATTAGAAACCTGGGGTGGGGGAAGCCCAGACCTTTACTATAGGCTTTCTGCTTACTAACCCTTCTCCGCTTGCTTTAGTTTGTCTCTTTTTTCAGGATTTCTGCTTGCCATCAGTGAATGGAAACCAACTCTAGACATAGCCAACTGGATACCCAGGAGGATTATTCCCAAAGAGCTGCCAGTCAGAGAACTTTTGCCATCCAGTCCGTCCTATAGGAGTAAATAGAGCACTGGTCACACATGACCACCCACTTCATTCATGGAGCACTCAGGGGTACCTCTTAGGATCCCATTTTCTTTGACACTGAAACATCCAACAATCAGACACTTATCCCCATCCTGTGGCACAATCCCTTTAAGCAGCCACATATAGTACCCAATCTTACAATAGGGCTGTGTGGGCCAAGGATAGGGGTCCCTACAGTCAGCCCCATGCTTGTAAATGGTAGGGGTCCCTGCAGTCAGCCCCATGCTTGTAAATGGTAGGAGTCCCTGCAGCCAATCCCATGCTTGTAAGATGTAGGAGCCCATGCAGCCAGCCCCATGCTTGTAAATGGTAGGAGTCCCTGCAGTCAGCCCCATGCTTGTAAATGGTAGGAGTCCCTGCAGTCAGCCCCATGCTTGTAAATGCTAGGAGTCCCTGCAGTCAGCCCCATGCTTGTAAATGCTAGGAGTCCCTGCAGCCAGCCCCATGCTTGTAAACGGTAGGAGTCCCTGCAGTCAGCCCCATGCTTGTAAATGGTAGGAGTCCCTGCAGTCAGCCCCATGCTTGTAAATGGTAGGAGTCCCTGCAGTCAGCCCCATGCTTGTAAATGGTAGGAGTCCCTGCAGTCAGCCCCATGCTTGTAAATGGTAGGAGTCCCTGCAGTCAGCCCCATGCTTGTAAATGGTAGGAGTCCCTGCAGTCAGCCCCATGCTTGTAAATGGTAGGAGTCCCTGCAGTCAGCCCCATGCTTGTAAATGGTAGGAGTCCCTGCAGTCAGCCCCATGCTTGTAAATGGTAGGAGTCCCTGCAGTCAGCCCCATGCTTGTAAATGGTAGGAGTCCCTGCAGTCAGCCCCATGCTTGTAAATGGTAGGAGTCCCTGCAGTCAGCCCCATGCTTGTAAATGGTAGGAGTCCCTGCAGTCAGCCCCATGCTTGTAAATGCTAGGAGTCCCTGCAGTCAGCCCCATGCTTGTAAATGCTAGGAGTCCCTGCAGTCAGCCCCATGCTTGTAAATGCTAGGAGTCCCTGCAGCCAGCCCCATGCTTGTAAACGGTAGGAGTCCCTGCAGCCAGCCCCATGCTTGTAAACGGTAGGAGTCCCTGCAGCCAGCCCCATGCTTGTAAATGGTAGGAGTCCCTGCAGTCAGCCCCATGCTTGTAAATGGTAGGAGTCCCTGCAGTCAGTCCCATGCTTGTAAATGGTAGGAGTCCCTGCAGTCAGTCCCATGCTTGTAAATGGTAGGAGTCCCTGCAGTCAGACCCGCTCTTCTGATTGGTTAGACCGGTACACATTACCAATGGGCATCCCATTAGCCAGACCCATGGATGGTAGGTGTCCCAACAATAAGACTGTTGTCATCCCCCTGCTGGCTGTCAGACTCCTTCTTGTGATAGTGGGTGTCCCCGCTGTAATGAATAGTAGTCCTAACAGTCACTCCCGCTTTCATGACCTATTGGTCAGATCTACGATTGGTGGGGGATCATCAGCAGACTTGTGGTTGGTGGGGGTCCCATTAGTCAGACTGTTCATGTAACCGTGGTCCCAGAAGACATATCTGTTCTTGTTGGGGTTCCAGTAGTCCGATGAGATCTTCTGATCATTGGGGGTCCACCCCAGACATATCTATTCTGGTAATGGATAGAAGATCCAGTAGACGCACTTGTTCTTGTCCTCCGAGATGGTCCCAGTAGTCAACCTGTTCTTGTGACTGCTGAAGGTCCACAGCAGACATACCTCTTACTGCGATTGGCAGAGGTCCTAATAGTCATACCCATGACCATGGTGAGGGTCCGTGACGTTCAGACCCATTCTTGTAGCTGGTGTGGGTCCCAGTAGTCGCACCCACTTTCATGACTATCAGTAAGACCTGATCTCATGTGCATTGGGGACCCCGACCAGTTCCTGTGATTGTTGGGGGGTCCTAAAAGCTAAATCCACCACTACTAGTACAGAATCCATTGATAAGGTCGCCTTTTGCCATATTACTATGCTGGATGTCGAGATATTTCCACTTTCTAGGGAGGTTTCTACAATAATATTTAAATAAAAGAAAAAAAAAAATCTCAATTTGCAAACATCTGCTCCTCGGGCGCTGCGCACAATATATGGAGTGCGTCTGTCTGTGTACAATTGGCTTCCACAAAGCTTCCCCCCCCCCAGAGAGCGCGCAAGTGAAAAGCTGGAGTTTTGCACAACGTCTGCCAAGCAAAGGTCCTAATCGACACTGAAAACATTAGCTGACAATACGGAGACGCTCCGAGATCACTCAGGAGTGGCAAAGAATCTCTTAACCGATAAACAAAGACGTTTCCGCTGAGCGCAAGAGACTTAACCCATGAAATGCTCAACCCGGGGAAAGCGGACCTAACCAAATGTCTCGCTAATCCTCCCATTCAAGATGTTCCTCATTAACCTTCACATGAGGCCACCCAGCTAGTAAATGAAAAGATCCCCGAGACGTTACCATAACCATTATCCTCTAATCGCCGTGGAAGAGCCACATTTATCGGTACTGAAGTCATAGCCATATATGCAGAAGACGGACAGCGCCACCTAGTGGCAAAGCTAGAATGAAAACTGGGAGATGGGTCAATACTATAGAAATCAGGTGGGACAAAGTGGTATATACATTAACTTATACCTTAACCACAGGAGAGGAGATAAGCTATAGATTGTTGGGGGGGGGGGGGGTCTCCATTGTTTACTGGTCTGAATGAAGTGGTGGTCCTGCAGGTCTTGGCCATAATATGTGGTGGTCCTGCAGGTCTTGTGTATAATATGTGGTGGTCCTGCAGGTCTTGTCTATAATATGTGGTGGTCCTGCAGGTCTTGTCTATAATATGTGGTGGTCCTGCAGGTCTTGTCTATAATATGTGGTGGTCCTGCAGGTCTTGTCTATAATATGTGGTGGTCCTGCAGGTCTGGTCTATAATATGTGGTGGTCCTGCAGGTCTTGTCTATAATATGTGGTGGTCCTGCAGGTCTTGTCTATAATATCAGACTTCCAATGATACAGTAGTCCAGGGCTTGGCCATTACCAGCAGTCCTTAGAGTTAATTGTCATTGCGCTTGTGTGACCCCCCCCCCCCCCCATTCAGACAGGTCTATAAGACGCCCCTTTCTTAGGAGCTAAGGGTGCATTTGGTGTATTATTGCAAGGAAATCTACAAAATAGTGAAAGGATGACGAGTAATAAATATTGGACCCAATGCAGAATGGACTCGAAAGACGACGCTACTTTTTTTTTTGTTCCCCTCCAAGAACAGCACCACTCTAGTTCACAGGCTGTTCTTGGTATTGCAGTTTTGCTCAATCAGCATAGAACAAAAAATAACTAAGCATAAGCACAAACCACTGAGCACCAAGGGAAACAATTGGGAATATAAAAAATCCCCCCCCCTGCTGACCCTAGCTTCCCTCTATGGCAGACAGCAGGAGATTGTCTAGCAGACCCCACACCCCCATAACTGATGGGATCCGCTATTCTAATGTCTATGACCAGCATTAGTTCCAGCTTGCCAGGTCCTGAATAATATTTTGTCCTCTGCAGATTCCGTGACCCCCCTTTTCTTCGTCCCCCCCATCCTGAGAGACGCTAAGGTTATATCCCGGCTGCCGGCAGCTCCTTGTACTGGAAACCTCTCATATTTCATCTCTCTCCAGGGTGTCTCTTCGCAAAACCCAACTTGCTCTTGTCACTGTGACAGCCAGGAAAGTTAGAGCAATCTGCCATGTCCCTCTCTAGGGGACGCGAGCTCTGCACGAGAGCCCGCGCAGTGAACTCCCAGAACTGTGCTGCTCTGGAGCTGGCGTGCTGCGCAGATGGCTGGTGCGGATACTCGCTGTCAGTGTAATATCACACACTCCCACTGCAAGGGAAGACAGGACGGCCGCAGCGGCGCGGCTGGATCATAGGCCGACCTCATACTAAACAGCTGTGCTCACAAAACGAGGATGGATGCAAAGGTTACAACACGCTGGAGTGGCCTACAAAGCTATGGCTCTGTATCTGCTGCCAACTACAACTCCCAGCATGCACCAAGATGTAGTTATGCAAGAGCGGGATAGCCTAGGTTGGAGATCAATGCAATACTGCAACATGGTGGCCGCTGTATAAGAAGGGGGTCTTAAATATCTGATCTGTAGGGGTTTGATACGATGGACCCCACAGATCAGCCGCTCAAGGTACTGGTGGCACTGCACAGGCCATGTGATGTCACGTTCATAGGTCACGTGGTCTACCTGTGGCTCAGTGCCATTCAAGTGAATGGGGCTGAGCTGCAATACCGAGCATAACCACTACATAATGTATGGCGCTGTGCTTAGCACTCAGTGAAGCTGATTTATGGGGGGGTCCCAGGAGTCAGGCCCCACTAATCTGATACCGACTACTTATCCTAAGGGATATGTTACTATGTAAATACAAAGAAAAGCCTTTAACGAGATTGGATAAGTGATAGACACACACAGGATAGATGCTAAGCCTCTGATCCATGGGTCATGACCACTAGGACCCCCACTGATCACGAAAACTGGGGTCCAGTGTCTGCCCATATAAATGCATGCACACGACCCCCTATGCATTTCTATGGGCCATAGACTAAAGGGAGACGCAGTGGGCATGCTCTACCAATCCATTCCAACAAGGGACTTGGGAACCCCATTTTCCTGACTGATGGGGGTCCAAGCGGTCAGGACTTCACGCTTTTTGGTAGGATTTATTTTTAGGATAAAGAAGAAGGACTTACTTGATTTTCTGAATCCAGACACAGTAATCGGTAATATACAGGTCATTGAGGATGTACGCAGGGTCGTTCTCCTGAAATATCTCATGGATGTCCAGCAGACACTTCAGCACGGCAGCTTTACCTACAAACAGAGGAGAATTAAACTTTGCACGGTGAAGGCCTACATCCTACACCCATGTGTCACTTCTGGCCACAGAAACCACAGCAGGTAGCCACCAACTAATAGCGCCCCCAAAAGGGGCTGATCCACATGCACCTCTCATGGATTGCACTGCAAATCTAAAAAAAGAATAAAATGCAAGGCTGCAGGCAATACAACAGTGACCCCTGCTGGCCACATTATCATGTAAAACTGCGCCTTGCTTACCCAACATTGGAAACTATCCACCAATACCTCATTGTCCAAGTTATACTTAAAGGGGTTTTCCAACCCCGCAGCATTTTTTTATACTATGAACCATCCAGTGTCTGATCGGTAGGGGGTCCGACATCGGGTGAGCTGCTAGTGCGGATAGGGCCGTAAGAGGGTTTGACCCTATTCAAATAATAGACGCAGATATGGAAAAGGAGCACAGCGGCTACCAATAGGTACCGACCCCAAGAGCTAGCCAGATCAGCTGACCAGGTGTTGGACCCCCACCGATCAGATACCCCATCCCATTATTGATTTGGAGATGAGCTGCAATACCATACACGGTCTATGAACTACCCCTTTAATTGCCCTTGTGCCGGGTTGACACCGTCGCCGTGTATAAATACATGCTGGAGACTTTGCCCTTTAGACTTCTCCCGAGCGCACCGCCGCCACAGCAGCGTATTCCTGGCACCGCTACGCGCAGGAGATAAAAATAACAGAGATTGTTGTCTAAACTGAGATGTCGTCTTGGCATTCCTCTGCGCTCTCACATTTTCACACCCCTTCTCTTGGCAGGCGACGCACTGGGCTAAAATGATATCCAGATTGTGTTAAATAAAACACACATTTTTCTCTCTAACACAAAACCCACAACTTCCCCACAAAGGCACAAGCACAAACCCGACAAATTTTATGTGGTTTTCTACATCCCGACGATCTATCCTGCCAGGAATACCCGCAAGGTGGCGCCACCCGATGAGCGGACAGATGGACAGTACTGGGTATTGATAAGCTAGGGCTGCCTACATTACCTTTTCCTTGGTTGGCCATAATCCGTCTCCTCCCACCTCTGGCAGACAATACAGACCCTTATACTCCCCTGTAGAAGCTATACTGCCACCTACTGTACAAACTCAGCGACTACCTAACAAGAAGAGTAGATATCTACTTGTATTGGCTTCCCTGCAGTATCACGATGCAAAATCCTGCCTGTGGGGTGAGACTGAGCATGTGTGTCCACCAGCTCTCAGCAGTCCATGGACGGGCACATTACTATACACTTTGAACACCAGATGGCACCTTACTGTGTAAAGAAATGCCTATCGTCTCGCTGAATCAGCACGTAAACATTGCAAACATTGATAATATTTTTATGATCTGTATGTGAAATATGGTTTATTGGTGGGATGGCCCCTTTAATAGGAATAGAAGACCAAAAAAAGCGATGGCACATCCTTAGGACAGCCTGATCAATGGGGGTGTGAGAGTGTACCAACACACCCAGGAGTCAAACCTCCACGGATCATAATGTCTTGGTATGTCCTAGTGATCCCCCTGCATGACATGGTATGTCCTAGTGATCCCCCTGCATGTCATGGTATGTCCTAGTAATCCCCCTGCATGTCATGGTATGTCCTAGTGGTCCCCCTGCATGTCATGGTATGTCCTAGTGATCCCCCTGCATGACATGGTATGTCCTAGTGATCCCCCTGCATGTCATGGTATGTCCTAGTAATCCCCCTGCATGTCATGGTATGTCCTAGTGATCCCCCTGCATGTCATGGTATGTCCTAGTGATCCCCCTGCATGTCATGGTATGTCCTAGTGATCCCCCTGCATGTCATGGTATGTCCTAGTGATCCCCCTGCATGTCATGGTATGTCCTAGTGATCCCCCTGCATGTCATGGTATGTCCTAGTGATCCCCCTGCATGTCATGGTATGTCCTAGTGGTCCCCCTGCATGTCATGGTATGTCCTAGTGATCCCCCTGCATGTCATGGTATGTCCTAGTGGTCCCCCTGCATGTCATGGTATGTCCTAGTGATCCCCCTGCATGTCATGGTATGTCCTAGTGGTCCCCCTGCATGTCATGGTATGTCCTAGTGGTCCCCCTGCATGTCATGGTATGTCCTAGTGATCCCCCTGCATGTCATGGTATGTCCTAGTGGTCCCCCTGCATGTCATGGTATGTCCTAGTGATCCCCCTGCATGTCATGGTATGTCCTAGTGGTCCCCCTGCATGTCATGGTATGTCCTAGTGGTCCCCCTGCATGTCATGGTATGTCCTAGTGGTCCCCCGGCATGTCATGGTATGTCCTAGTGATCCCCCTGCATGTCATGGTATGTCCTAGTGGTCCCCCTGCATGTCATGGTATGTCCTAGTGGTCCCCCTACATGTCATGGTATGTCCTAATGATCCCCCTACATGTCATGGTATGTCCTAGTGATCCCCCTACATGTCATGGTATGTCCTAGTGATCCCCCTACATGTCATGGTATGTCCTAATGATACCCCTACATGTCTTGGTATGTCCTAATAATCCCCCCTACATGTCATGGCATGTCCTAATGATCCCCCTACATGTCATGGTATGTCCTAGTGATCCCCCTACATGTCATGGTATGTCCTAATGATCCCCCTACATGTCATGGCATGTCCTAGTGCCCCCCCCTGCAGGTGGCGTGTATATGGGATCACGAGGAGGATGGCTGTCTCTAGTATAGGGCTCATGTCTTACCCTTAGATAGCAGGGCGCACGTGTCCTGTATAGCCTTGGTCACCAGCTGGAAGTTTCTATAAAGCGGATAACACAAAACACGTCTCCCAAATGACACCAGCACATCCTTGACCGACGTGTAGTTCTGTTCAAAGGGAAAAACGAAGGGTTAAAGAAGAACAGAATAAGCCCCATACTCCGAGACTATGAGAAAAATACATAGTAAAAGACATTTCGAGTATTTCTATAGCACAACCTGTAGACAAGTTGGACTATGTTTTTGGAAGAAGGAATAAATAAATTCACCATAATCTGTGCTGTAATACCAGGCACAACCTGCAGACCAGTGTGGCACTGTTTATTTGAAAGCTTTGCTATTCCTGCACAACCCCATTGAGTCTATCAAGATACAATGAAGAAAACTGGGAGAGCCTTATCTTTCCTGAGAAGAAGATGATCAGGCATATTGAAATCCAACACGCCCCATCCCTCTTTCTCCAGATATGGGGTGTGGAAGGTAAGGACACTCCCATATACATAAAGTGATCTGCTAGCCCTCTAACCCCCATAAATTGTCAGGTTTGGTTGACAGTCATCTTATGTGTACAGCCAGTGACTATAGGAGGGGTCCTGGGCCCAGGTCACCATCAATTAGACAAACTAAGAACAGCTACAAAGGACGTCCCTTGTGCAAATTTGCAACAAATTATACAAGACAATTGACCGATTTAATTGGATACAGTGTAATGCGTTGCTTATCCTGCGGGGGCACTGTGGGGAAATGAAACACTTGCTTCAGTAGTTCTCTATGGATTCCAGCCCCTACACAGACATCCACTGCAGGCAAATACAGGAAAACAACCTCTAATGGCAGATTGGAAGCGATCTGAAAACCGAGGCTTCAATTTACCACCCCCCACCCCCCCAAGCCTACGCAACACCCTGTATATTTACAATCTGGTGGTAGAAAATCACGACTCAGGACCGCGCTGGAAATCGATTTGTTTCCGTCTTCAAAACGGGACGCAACATGTGGTATTTATAGAAGACGCGTACGGAGGTGATCTTTAAAGATGATTTATGGAGGCCGCTTCCCAGAAATTCAGCGCTGACAAAAGGGTGGCGGGGGAGGTGAGGCAGACTACGGCTACAGAGAGCGAGGAGCCAGAGGTGAGCGTGCGATAGCGGAAGGTAATTAGCCATCGGCGGGGACGGATTCCGCGTATAAACAAGGGTTTATTAGACGTCGACATTTACCGCAGATTAAAAATTAAACCGATGCGGCGAAGGCTCCGAGCGCGGTGCATGAATATTTCACCTGTGCGGAAACTGCACCCTTTCATTGCTGCAGAAGAGAGGGCTATACGGGATGCCCCCTGCAAAACCGTGCTCAAGGATTGGTCTGGTGCAGCGATACAGCGATTGGGGCTGAGGTGCAATACCATATGCAACCTGCGGACAGGTGTGGTGCTATTTTTGGAAGCTGTGTGACAACCAGCGTCAAGCTCCAACAAAGGTGGTCACCCAGCTTTCCTCTAGACCCGAAAGGCAGGTGGGACAACTCAGGTTTTAGGAAAGCTGGGTGGAAGTAGCCAGAATCTGCCTCCGTTTACTACAGAGAGCAACGATTTTCATTAGCCCGTATTACAAGCTCAATTAACCCCCGAGAGACCAAAGCGCTGCAGACTCCCGAAGAACACGTGTGCGTGTAATCCGCCGACATCCTCTGCAATTTGAGAAGTAACGTCCTGCCATACCCCGTAAGTGCCGCAACCCATCTGTGTCTCCTGAAGGCCTCTTAAATAAATGATCACAGCCGCTTCTCCATGCCAAGACGCGGCTCCCGGTGAAGGCTGCGAGCAATTCCACCTATATTCTGCTTTTTTTTTTTCTTCAGCAACAAAACGATAAAACTGAAATACCGACCTAATACAACGAAAACAGAGGAGAGGCGGGCGAGGGGGGGAAGAAGCGGAGACTCAGGATACTGGTGCAGAAATGGGAGCATGGATGGAAAGGAACCTGTTAGACAATACAGAGGTCGTGTACGACTACGACTACCATAAGGCAAGGCAGAGATTACCAGCTACTATTGGACTCAGTCAATGGCTGCAGCGAGCTCCCCCTACTGGTGGCTGCAGACTTACGAGAATCAGTCAGGAGCTCTGACCCGTCACTACTGAAAGCTATAGAGGGCAGGATTCCTGGAGTGATGGCCGTGATGGTTGCAATGGCGGAAGCTCAGAGCGCAGCCCTTTCATTGCAACGGAACAGAGCACTATATAATCCACCCCTTGCAAAATCGTGATCAAGGTTAGACCTGTGCATGGGTTGTATCTGGTACTGCATTGTCCTAGTAATTGGAACTGGGCTGCAATATCACATGCAACCTGCAAAAAAGGGTGGCGCTGTTTAGGAAGTGGCAACGTTGGATGCAGTTTGAGTAGAGGGGATAGGTGGAGGGGCAATCAGTGTGTACGACTATGACCACAGGTATGCTAGCACTGCTAGATTAATAGTTAGTTTTCGTGTTCTCTCTGTATAGCGCCACCCCTGCTCATCCAGGAAACTGCAGCGGAGCACCATGCGCCGCAAACTCAGGCGACCATAAAGCGTATCCTAGTGATAGGGCGTCAATCCACAAGTGGAAATAACCCAGGTCCTCTCTAGGAACAGGCCAAGGGGGACCACACCCACTGGACCCATTAGTGGCTTACTGACCGGGGTCCATAGTGGTGTCCCCATCGGTTTGAGTTTTCTGGAGTACGGAACAGCAACCGAAACAAATTTCCCTGCAATTGTTCTTACAGGTAAATCTGACATCCATCTTTTTTTCCGCTTTATTCTCTATGAAAAGGATTAGAAAAAAAAAAAAAATCTAATCTATCCCAATCTACAATGTTCCCTTTTATTGTCAGGCTCCGAGCATCAAAAGGAGACACGGACGAGTCACATGCATCCCGCACGCCGCCGCACATTGGGGATTCCTCTGGCAAGATTTCAAAGCACAATAAGGTCTATCACATAGTGCGCGAGTGTCGCTCCGGGCACAGATAAGATCGCACTTTGATAATCCCACCAAAGAGATGGCACAGTGCCAGCAGGGAAAACAGCAGAGCTACAAGACTGGCATCACCGGCGCAAAGGACGGAGGGAAGGCGGCGCTATGAAATATATACCGCAGATGTTATACATGGATACGGTTAGATTAGTCACATCTCCTGGAGCGGAGCCCCTCGGCCATGGTGTCACTATTAGTACCTTCAGTAGTATCGCTATACAAAGTAACGAACGTGAACCAGCCCCAATCAGCTAAAAGATGAGGTCAGATGTCTTACCCCTGGTTGGGGTGTGGGAGCGAGGGGAGGGGGTATCAGTCGACGTCCGCTAAATGGTAAAAGGGGTTCTCCAGGGAGTCTGTGTACACTTAATTCCACTGGGGTTTTTAAGTCCTGTACCTAGGGGGGGGTTCCAAGCTGGTTCCGAGCCCTGGGTGACGTGATTGGAACCAGCACCCCAACAATAAAGTTTAGGAGAACCCCTTTAAACTGACCAGGTCCATGGCACCATTCTTGGGGAAGATACGAGAGTTCAGTGAATGCTACTACACCCATATATTTAGCCCTAGTAGCATTTGCAGTCACTGGGAACCCCACAGATCCAGAGTATGAAGAGGCCACAGCCCTGATTATACAACGACGAGTTACTAAACTCCCCTAAGTGACACTGTCTTTACTTTATGGGAGTGCTGTGTGCAGAATCTCCAGTGTATTCCTATGAGTTGCAGCTTCACATTTCTCTCCTTGCCCCCTACTTGTAAGAGCTGAAAGAGAGAAACCGACCATAAGTGACAGATAGGCTGAGGTTGCATCACATAAGATACAGAGAGACTCTGTAGTGCGAATTAGGGGACAGCTGTTCTGTCACTGATCTAACAATGCAGAATCTCGGTGTATTCCTAGGTCACACAGCTTCATTGGCCATGTAGTACAGTGTGAAGCAGCAGCTAATGGGAATACACAGAAGATTCTGCACACAGCACTCACATTATGTATAGACAGGGTTTTATAAATCGGTAACTGCTCACTTAGTAATCCTGGCTGTGGCCCTTCTCTCTCAGGATCAGCGGGGTCCCAGATTTTGTCCCGGCAATCAGCAACACAGAATGCAAACCGAGTGACGAGTAACGCCGTGCAGTGGCCATAGTGGTCATAAAACCGCCCTCAGAATACAGCTACAGAGTACGTTCTCCGGATAAAATCGTGCAGGATATCTAGGAACGGTGGATTCTTGCAACAACAATTTTTGTCGCCAACTAAAGCACAGAACAGAACTGGATCCGACTTGGACATGTTGATATTTCTGCAGCCAGCAGATGCAGCGCCGGTGGTCACGCGTCTTTCCTATTGCCGAAACACGATATTATTATTGCTGGATTTCACTCAAGCGGCTCCAGACCGTGAATGCCAAGTTTATATATGTGTCACATAACCAGATTAACCCCGTCACAGACAGGGGAAGATTAGAGGGTATGACCAAAACTAGAAACTAGAGCGCCACTCCTGTTCATTGGCTGGATTGCAGCTGGAATAGGCTGCAATATCAGACAGAACCACTGGACAGGAACGGAGCTGTTCTTGGTAAAGCAGACCCCTCTTTGTAACCCCCTTAAAAGGTGATGTCTGGGACCGAGACACTAAATGCAGAGATTTCGGCACTACTTACCCAACACAGCGCCATAACTTAAATAGTGGCAATGCTTGGTACTGCAGCTCAATCCCTTTCACTTCAATGGGACAAAGCTGCAGTATAGTCGTGACCAATGGACCTGATGTTACTGGCCTGAAGAGGAAGTGGAGCTCAGTGTAAGAGTCCTGGACAACCCCTTTAAATATTAAAATTTGTACAAGCGAATGAATGTTCCTCTTCTTTGGTCATAGCAGAATAAGGTGAACCGTCTTTAGTCGCCCACCCACAACAGTATTAAAGTCCAAGATTAGAAAAAATACATGACAACCTGCTGCACCATCCCCTCCCCCCCCCCCCATAATGTGAAACAACATCTCTAGGTCGGGGTCACATCTGCTTCAAGAAAACCTCACTGGCCTATTGACAGGTTGGTATTTTAATGGTTAATCTGATCTGAAGAGGGTTCAACCATCTAATTATGGGGGTGAGAAGCCTGGAGTATTCGAGGATTCCTAGGACCGGGTTAGGTAGGATTCAATTACAGGACACTCATCGAGACACTGCACGTGGGGGTGAATTATGACAAGTGCACGGCGGGGGAGGGGGCTCAATATCAGTAGAAGGAGACCAAGGCCGGCGCACTATTATCTCTCCAATTACTTCTATAGGTGAGTGACCCAATCCCTGCAAAATCTACTCACCTCAAACCAACAGAGGGTCCCGCTCAGCTTCCTTATGGTCCAGGCAGACTCCACCTGCGGCACACAGATAGCAACGGAGATGAAGTCACACAGAGGAAAGCTCAAGATCACATCGGAACACAAGAAACTGCATAAACAGCAACTCCCCACAATACTAATATATCACATAATACAGGATAAGTAATGTAATGTATGTACACAGTGACTGCACCAGCAGAATAGTGAGCGCAGCTCTGGAGTATAATACAGGATAAGTAATGTAATGTATGTACACAGTGACTGTACCAGCAGAATAGTGAGCGCAGCTCTGGAGTATAATACAGGATAAGTAATGTAATGTATATACATAGTGACCGCACCAGCAGAATAGTGAGCGCAGCTCTGGAGTATAATACAGGATAAGTAATGTAATGTATGTACACAGTGACTGTACCAGCAGAATAGTGAGCGCAGCTCTGGAGTATAATACAGGATAAGTAATGTAATGTATGTACACAGTGACTGTACCAGCAGAATAGTGAGCGCAGCTCTGGAGTATAATACAGGATAAGTAATGTAATGTATGTACACAGTGACTGTACCAGCAGAATAGTGAGCGCAGCTCTGGAGTATAATACAGGATAAGTAATGTAATGTATGTACACAGTGACTGCACCAGCAGAATAGTGAGCGCAGCTCTGGAGTATAATACAGGATAAGTAATGTAATGTATGTACACAGTGACTGCACCAGCAGAATAGTGAGCGCAGCTCTGGAGTATAATACAGGATAAGTAATGTAATGTATGTACACAGTGACTGTACGAGCAGAATAGTGAGCGCAGCTCTGGAGTATAATACAGGATAAGTAATGTAATGTATGTACACAGTGACTGCACCAGCAGAATAGTGAGCGCAGCTCTGGAGTATAATACAGGATGTAACCCAGGATCAGTATAACCTTATAATACATGGTGACTATTGATGTAGGTTATCCCTACATTTTTGTGAAGTCAATACCCCAAAATAAACTATAAGGCTTCAGCAATATGTGGATTCCCTTCACTTATCCTGCACAAGTCGTCTTTGCCGCCTGCAGCCAGGACATGATGTACAGAGCAGATGCAAAGCATCAATATATATTATACACAGCACAGTATTGCTGGGAGATATTTTTCCGTTACGTGCTGCCGGGCAATTCAGGAGGCAGGCGGTGCTGCCAGAATGGGCGGGAAGCGCTCCTCGCTATCTGCTAAATCTACTGCAAAATACTTCTAACAGCAGCCTTCAGCCTTATCCTCTGAACGAGTGGGACTCATTTTTCACCTGTCAGATTATTCCTCGCTGGTTGTCTGCGCGCCTCGCCTGTCAGGAGGGGAGGCGCGAGGCTCACAATAGAAGACTATTACAGCAGAATCCTCTTGGCAGGAGTATTCTCCAGACAGAAGACTGAGCCAGAGCGAGAGGGGGAGAGAGAAAAAAAAAAATCCACTTACATTTCTCTCTCCTTCAGTAACGCGGATCTCGTAGCTGTAAGCCAGGAGCAGATCGATCAGGCTCAGGTACGCGAGCTGCTCGGATCTCTTGTCCAGCACATACGACTTGTTGGGGAATTTTTGCAGAAGTTGCTTCTCTTTTTCTGTAAATTTTACTGGTGGGAAATAAAAAATAAAAATTAGAACTCAATCCTGAGACGTCATAGGTCAAATGGTGCAAAAATTTTCTATCTGGAAAAGCTGGGTGAATCCAAGGTCACTACATCTACTTGGCTAGGATTGTCAACCATCTTTCCTTGCTTTACTGCTAACCTAAGTCTATGCCGAACCAAGGAAAGCTGGGTGATACTACCGGTTAGGAGTTATAGTAGTGGCTACACTGGAAGACACAGATGTAATGCAACATGTCCAGGCCTTGATATCATTGGGTGGGGAGTTGGAGGTCCCCATAGACATAAAACAGCCAGTCAACAGGACAGGGCTTCAAGGGTTTTTCCAAAATGAAGATCCGTGGGGGTCTGACACTTGCATTTCCCAGGCCACGTTCATAAGGCCTGATCATAGCTCAGTTCCATTCAAGCCAATGGGCTTAGTTGCAATACTGAATATGGCCACTAAACAATGAGGCGCTATACGTGGCAGGTACTGAAGAAGCTGCAGTGCGCACCCAAATACCTTTGTTAAATGGGTGTCGGACCCCCGCCGATCCTTAGGATAGGTCAATTATGGTGCCTGGAAAACCCCATTAAATCCACCAACTCTACGATAAACATGATTTCTCCTATTGCTGTTTCAATAGGGAAGGAGGGATAAGCAGCTACCGGATACATCTAGCACCGCTTATCTCAGAGAAACAACTGGCTTAAAGGGTTTCAGGCTTCAGAACTATCCTTAGGAGAAGTCATCAATTAAAGATCGGCAGGGATTGGACACCCAGGCCCTCGGATGATCAGCTGTGTGAGGGGCCGCGGCAGCATTCAGGCGAACACTGAAGCCTCCTCAATACTCCAAGCACAGGTCCATACATTATATAGCGACTATGCTTGGAATCGCAGCCGAGCCTATTCACTTGAATGGGACTGAGCCGTAAGGCTGCGTGACCGATCGCCGTTATCGGGGGTCAGATCCCAAGGATTACCTTTCCCCTGGTTTTGGGCAGACTGACCGGTCACATGACCACAGGGGATTCCAGTGGTCAGACCCCCAGGGATCGCACACTTGTCCCTAAGGGGATAAGCCCCGCTCATGGGAAAACCCTCTTTAAATTCTTGGCAGATCCTACTAGAAATTAGGCATGGGGGAGGGATCCCCAAGATAAACGTCTTCCCACATCAAATGCTTCTCCGGTGATAGATTCTCTCCGCATTCTGGCTCTCCCCCTGTCGACGGACATCAGTCATTCCCATCACGGAGCAGCTGTTCTCTGAAGTCAGGTTTCCTCACAGTCTGTTCCGAGATCACGAAATGTCCTGAAGACGTCTTGAAAGATGTTAGACGGAAATATCTCCTAAAGGGCGTGCGGTCTCACCTGCGGAGTTCTGACTGTTTGCTGCAGCGCTTGCTCCTTTCTGGATCTGCTTCCACCAAGGTTTGTACTTCAGCAAGGGCTGGATGGCCTCATCCTCGTAGAGGTCCGCTCTGGGGGAAGACACAGAATAAATAAGGATCAGGAACTGTCCATACAGGATCATTAGATCAGATTCATAAGATTCCAGTAGGAACAACAGAGGAACAGAACAACACAGGTTAGAATTATTTAATGGGAATTCAATTAGAATAGACTGTTAAAGATTAGTAATAGTCTGACGCCTGCACCCTTACAGATCAGCGGTTATATTGCCGTATATTGAATAATGACTGTGCTTAGTATCGCAGTTCAGCCTATTCACTTGAATGGGACTGAGCTGCAGACCATTTGACCAAGGAATGTGATAGCACATGGCCTGTAAGCGGAGCATTGCTCCCACATCAGACAGCTGATCTGCAGGGGTCCCAGGTGTCAGACCCAGCAAATCCTGGAAGACCCCTTTAAAGGGGTCTCATCACAGACAAACCCTTTTAGAATGGGGTCCCCGGGGCAATAAGTTAGTCCTGGAGTGGTCCCACTCGCAGCAGAACCAGCAAACGCCATAGGCAGCCAGGGGTTACATGGCGGCCATACAGATGACCGGCTTGTAATATAAGGACGGTCCATGTCCGCCAGAACAGGAGCCACTCCGATAAGGACCCTTATAGGGCATACACACTAGGGTTATTATTTTGAGACACCCCCTTTAACTAGAGCAGATTCTGACCATCCAAAACGTAGCAGGAACGTGGGCTGAAATCCAATCAGCACGAAAAAGATTCAGAAAACCCGAATGTGGCGACAGAAGCGAATGGCGAATGGCTCTGTACAGATGTCTCGCCTCCATCGCTGCAGCAAGTCCGCCGGCTCCTCTACCACAAGCACTTTCCCAGCTGCAGATCAGCAGCGCCATCTGACACCCGGCGTCCTCTCTGAAATCTCGCCGCCGCCTGCTGCTCCAGACAACCATAAAAATGACTGACAGCGAGTTCTGGAATGATAAAACGGCGACTGAGAATTCAAGATCAGTCACAGGACGGGAGACGCGATTCAGCAGGGAGAAGAATGGCAGCGAGACGGAAGAATCGGGAGGGTCTGCGCCCTGGGGAAAGCAATGGATAAAAGATGGGTATATGCAAAGTATACAGATGTGGGGTCACCCCTATGTGCATGATGGGGGTCAGAGGAGCTGCAACACGGCTGTGATGTTGGACAGCTTTGCAACCTTACATCACAAGTGTCCGACTTACAACCCATCGCCGATTTGCCCGTTTACAGCTCCAATATGGTCACAGAGTTATTAAAGTGGTTCCCAGGCCTAATAATCGATGACCCATCATTAGGATTCAACAACACCCTGGCCAGCTGTTTTACACAGAAAACACAAGCATAGCGCCACCTATGTATATAGTGGCTGTGCTTGGCATTGCAGCTCAGCTCCATTCACTTGAATGGGACTGAGCTGTGATCAGGCCATGTGATTGATGAATCTGACAACACTTGACCTGTGAGATTTCAGGTGTCAGAAAGTGCTTGCGGTAGTGGAGCTGGCGGACTCGTTGCAGTGATTCGCCATTCACCTTTGACGCCACATTCAGGGTCTTGGGTGCTAGAGCACCGCTAACAATAGGTCATTAATTAACAGGGAACTTAAAATTGGCCACAGTGCACTAAAGGGGGCCTGTCACTTTAAGGAAAGAGGACTGTTAGTTCACAGGGCAATGTTACGCCTGGTGTCAGGGCAGGGCACCTTTAATTCCCCCCCATCAATGGATAAGCATCAATGCAATAAAAATAGAAAAACAAGCGGCGGCGGCGGGAGAGCGGCGGCCAGTTGGCTCCGGCTGATGGATGAATGAATGATGTCAGCGGCAACTGCAGAGAATTCCTCTGGTGTTCATCAGGCGGATTAGGCCGAGCCAAGCAGGATTGTGCAGGATCGCCGAGCTGGGCCCGAGCCCAGTAAGTGATAGATGGACAGCGCGCCCTCCGAGGAAGAGCTCAGGGCTACGCTACATGACAGAGCGCCGCGCTGTAGCCATAGAGACGCCGAGGACAGAGGAAGGAGAGGACCAGGATCGGGGAGATAAAAGCTGAAAAGATGGGAGGCGAGGAGGAGGAGGACCGGGGCCGAAACAACAAGAGCGCACACAATAGACAGGAGGGATGAGACGTATTCACTGAGGACAAGTGAATGAATACTCAATGTATGGGCATGAATGAGGGAACCAACAAGGAGAATGAATGAATGAATGAATGAATGAATGAATGAATGAAGGCAAACAAGTAATATATACAGTGTGTGAGCAAGCGGTACAGTCCGGGCGGTCCGACCGCTCCACTATTTTAGTAACCCATGTGTCCGTCCACAGACCCTTCTGCTTCCACTGACTGAAGGCAGGTTCACACTAGCATCCACCTTCCCATTGTTCCTTCGGAGGATAAGAACAACGGACAGGTGGACCACTACAAAAGCAGTCGCAAACAAAGCCTGAAGGACCCCATTAATTATAAAGGGATCTGTCAGGCGTCCGTTCTTTAAAACCCAAACCACCGAAAAATAAAAGTTGCAGGACTTTTTCGTCCGGCGATTTTTTTTTTTTCTTTAATGTAGATTGTGAGCCCCATATAGGGATTGGAGGAAAACCACACAAACACGGGGAGAACATACAAACTCCTTGCAGATGTTGTCCCTGGCAGGATTCGAACCCAGGACTCCAACGCTGCAAGGTTGCAGTGCTAACCACCGAGCCACCGTGTTGCCCCCTCAGCCGGGCGATTTTGGATGTACATTGCGACGTAGCCTTATATACCCCATCTCCACAGGCAGTGTTATCATCTGATAATCCTTGCTATTCATGTCACCTCTGTCATGGTTGATCAGTGGGGTAACTCTTCCACAACACCAGGGGGCAGTCTTGTACAGGGTAAGGGTCAGAGCATCATAGAATACAATACAATACATGTTCTAGAGATGATCAGATACAGAATATTCTTCAGGCTTAAGAAGAAATCCATCACAAGACAGTATACAGAAAATAAAAGGGGATAAAAACGAGGCGCTTAGAGGATCAAATGCAGAGACGGCCACAAAGTCACGTCAATCCTACAGGGGACTGTGCAGCCTCGCAGACATTAAAAGCCACTTACAGGTAATGATCGGGGTCAAACTTGGCCTTTTCAGCTGCCAGACGCCTCTGCGTGCGCTCCGAGGCCGGGGTGACGTCTGGATCTCGTAAGTCAATAACATCATTCAGTTCCTCCTGAAAGAGCAGAGAGCGGCGTATCACCGGGGCCGAACACAAAGGATTAGAGGGATGAAAGATATGGGAGAAGAACATCATCCTGTGCGACCGCTCACTAGCACATTATAGAGAACATTACAGTCACTATATACAGCACATCACCCTTTGGGGGTTCATCCAGCCCCCGTACTATACAGTACATGGAGCCAGGAGCAGATGACTATGCGGGTTTAGGTGCTGCATGACTAAATACTCCCAGGCTTCTAGATTGATAGCTAGTGCCGGATCCTCCCCGAGAGGCGGCCGACTACGCCAGGAGATAGAAATCAGCAATTAACCAGCAATTAGTAAGACAGGCAATAAGCGAGGTGTGGGAACACAGACTGGCATCACACTGCCTGCCATCTATACACCACTGTATTCTGGGCCATTACCGTCCATGCCCCCATACCTGAAGCCTCCTGAACACCCCGGAACGCAGATTCCCAAATCCATAGCTGCAAGGAGAGTTAAGGGCATCGCAGGAGGGTTCTTCATAGGGCGTCTGCTCTATCTGCCAATCAAACTCCTCTTCATCATCTTCAGGATCTTCATTGGCAGAACCTTAATGCAAAAAAAAAAAAGAAAAGGGAAAGGTCATTTGCAACGTGCAGGTCATATGTTGTGGGCATTACACAGTCATTGCATCCATATTAAACATGATACCAGTACCCAGAGGGCCTGGGTCACAAAGAGAATTCAGATAATAAGACCTGCAGCACTGGTTCTCTGCTTTTCTGGGTTGCCCCAATTTAGAAAACCTATTTCCATACACCCTATTAGGCAATTCTGGGTTAATACAGGGGGTCAATTATCCAGAGAACAGCAACAGAGTGATCTTGCTCTGGAGGACTTGTCCTCTATGGTATCCCACTGATGTGGAAGGACACGGTGTAATACTTCATTTCACCTGTGACGTCGCTGTAGGGAAAGAGAACACTTGCTGATGGTTTCCCTTCTGCTGATCGCTGGGTCTCCCCGCATGGGGGAATCTGAACAGTTTACGGTCAAAAGGCTCTTCTAAAGGGGTTATCTAGGGACTGTTTAACCTCTTACCACCTCCATGGTTTGGGTTGAATCTCAGGTTTCTAGGCCAACTCCGACCCGGGGTCCTGCGACTAGAACCAGCACCTAAATCACTGCCTTCTTTCCTGTGTTCACTGCTATTACCTGTATTATGGGGATCAATTAGAATAGTAAAGCCAGTCGCCATAGTACAGGTACACGGGTGAAGAGGTGGATTGACCGGGGTTCTGCTCTGATCACGTGACTCAAAGATAGAACCAGCCAAGAAACCAGAAGTTCAACTCCTCGAGGACGTATGTGGTTAAACATCCCCTAGATAACGCCTTTAACAGATAGGATTAATGTCCACGGTCAACCCCTGTCCATACACTCCACTTACATATATGGACAGCATAGAGGGGTCTATATTATGGCTCAGCTTACAGAGACAGATCTGTGGGCTTGCGGTCCTAATAGGGTTGCACAAATCCACCTGCATTAGGCTAGCGCTGAATTGGCCTAAACAGCAGGGGGCATCAAGGAGCACAAGATAGAGATCCTCCTGGGTTCATAACACAGTAAACCTGTGCCCCATCCTGAAGCATAATGGAAGAGATAAACATGGGAACGTGCACCCTGCCATTTTTAATTGTATTTCAGTGCAATTTACCAAAAAGCAACCTGCAATACCCCTCCTCTATCACTTGGTGGCAGTGTTGCAATCACTACAGGAAACGTAATGCCCACAGTGGTGATCCTATTATCTCACCATGCAGTGGGACCGTCCATATCCGTCCTACCACCTCCATAAAACAGAGCGCCGGCACAGGCAGACTAGTCTCTGGAGCGCCGCTTATTCTTAACCGATTGCTATACTTTATTTTTCTCTGCTGGTGCTGCAAAATCAACAACCATAAGAATCTCCCAGAGGTGGAATCCACTTCCCCAGTTAAGCAGCACAATTAATACGTTGCTTTAGACGCACACATCCTTCCGTCCTACGTGCGGGTAAGGCGCGCTTCATTGTGTATTTCCCTGGGGCTTAATGCCAGTTTGCAGTCAATAGCTGTCTCCATCCTTAACCTTCCCTAGGGCCAGATATCAGCGCGCAGACGACTGTGACTCTGCAGCAGCGCGACTGCTCCGTGCACCTGCATTACTCCTGCGGGATACGATTCCCCCTCCGGGATTATCTGAGATCTGTGGGCAGAAAACTGCAGCGAGCAGGGCAGAGAATATTGATCCATGGCTTTGAATGATATTGTTTATCCGTAAAATTCATGAACTGGAAAATATCAAACCGTATATGACCCTTGGGGGCCACTGAAAGTCCCAGTGCGATCACCTGCAATATATACACAACTTGGCTGGGAAAGGAGAGGTAGACAGAAGGAAACAGACGATACATCACAGAAGATTTGTACTCCATTTTTTATTTCATTGCATAAAAAGATATCACCCATCCATCCATAATGTTGCATCATACATGCTCAGCCGATCTGTCTGCCCCTCTCACAGCAGGAAATCCCAGCACCACCTGAATTCACATTCACCATAGATTACTTAATATGAAATGACTTATTTTTCATAAAGAAGGTTTGCAGCAGCTGATATGGGTTTTATGTTGCATCTTTGCAGCATCTGGGTCACTTTACCGTATAATACATGCACATCTGCTAAAAGACCTCAACACTACAGGCCAGTCTGTGAGGCTGGTACAGGGAAAAAAAAAAATAAAAAAATCCTGCAAATTGCTGATCAGCGACAAACCGATTTTCAGAGAGATAGCAGAGAATTAAATGGCGCCGCTTATCTCTGTATAATGGGTTTTGATAGCAGAATGAAGTTTATATAGATATGACCAACAGACAGCTCCATAAATAATACCGTCATATAGGACTATAGCAAAGTACTTACCTATCTCTTCAATCAGGGGTTTACAAGTCCTTGTTCCCTTAGGCGCCAAGAGGGAGGTCAGAAGATCCAGGCCCTCAAACTGCTGTCCAGGGGTCTCTTTAGGCACTTGGACAGTAAAAATACCTGAGGAGAAAGAAGTATGGTGTACAAGAGGTTAACTGTATAGAAAGACAATGGAGCGATTGTCTTGCTTTGCAAACGAAGACTGGAGACACTTAGGGAGGGATTGCAGCGGATTAGTTCTACTACAGTGTGTATATAGTGTCATATCTACTATTTACTATCAAGGGGTTGCCCAAGAGTCGATAGTGAAGGTCTAATCCTTAAGAGGCCGTCAATAGCTGATCAATGGTGATTCAACAATCGCCACTTCCACTAATCAGATGCTGAGGCCGCCTGATCTGTAAAGGGTACGGAGCCGGAGGCAGTTAGCGCCATATACTTTGTGATGGCCAAGTCAGAGTACTACAGCGCTGTGACTGCTTATGTTAATAGCTGAGCTGCATTACAGTGGCACAGTCACTACACAGAGCTCAGAGACTTCTACTCCCAGCTCCATACACTGTACTGATCCAGCATCCAATGTCTGCCTTGAACAGCTGATCATTACTGGGTCTGGATGTCAGACCCCCATCTATCTGAGCATAGATCAAAAGTATCCAACACATCCAGGACCAGAAAATCCCTTTAAGGCTAAGGCCATGTTGCAGAAATGCAGCTCTTTTCGTTGCAGATTTCGCTGCGATTTTTTGAGCCAAAGCCATGAATGGCTACAGAGGGGAGGGGAAATATATAGGAATCGCTTATATTTCTGCCTTCTGTTCAATTCACTCCTGACTTTGGCTCAAAAAAACGCAATAAAATAAGCTGCGTTTCCGCAACGTGGGGCTTCAGCCTAAGTGAGGCCACTCTCTGCATGAGAGGGATAAGCAGCCACATGTGCAAGGCGGTATATAAAACACATGATACACTCTTACCATCATCCGCATTGTACGTGGCTTTCTGTCGTCCATCTTCAACTATCTTTTCTGGCAGGCTTAATCTAAAAACGGAAGACAATCATGAAGTAGTGCCGTCAATGAGACCATACATAGCACAAGGTGAGCACACCATAATGATGGAGCGTTACGAGCTTAACTAGAGGAAAGACCCCTGTCTGAGGCTATGGAAACCCATTACATCACTGCATCTCCATGGGCCTTTTATGGTGCAATATCCTTCACAATAGACTGACATGTCTGCGTCAACAAGAGGGAATGGTGATGGCCCAAAAGGAGAGATCTCACAGTGGTGCTCAAAATTCACACAACTCATGAAAATACAGATCAAAACCGGATGCCCAATATTCAAGACTATACAAAGAGAGAACAGGCATGAAATTCATCCCATTGACTTTTTCCTCCTATCTGTATGTCTTTGTAGAATGGGAGAAAATCCATGCAAACACAGGGAGAACATACGAACTCCTTGCAAATGTTGTTCCTGGCAGGATTTGAACCCAGGACTCCAGTGCTGAAAGGCTGCAGTGCTAACCACTGAGCCACCATGTTGCCGCAATTCATCCCATTGACTTCTATGGACAACCATATGGATGCATATTTATCGCAGATTTCCTCATCACCATCCTAAGGAATTAGCATAATTTGCTTTCTAAGTCACCTGAGAAAGTAAGGTTTGGCGTAGAACTTGAAGTCGTATCCATCAATGTAGATATCAAACTCGGACACCCGGGCGTAGGGAACGTTGATGGTTATGACGAGAAAGTCAGAATCTTGAGTGATGTTGAAGGCCGGAGTGATCATTGTGAACGTCTCTGAAAGAGAACAGAACAGAGGCGTTACTACTCATATTCATTAACTTCAGAGGGATAGGGAAGTTTCTGGGACCCCCCACTTATTAAAAATAAAAAAGTGGAGTGTTCCCCTAAGGTAGATGCCAGCACATAGAGATGGCCATGCACACCACATCTTCCCATAGGAAGTCATTCATCTTCCAAATGGATGTAGCAGCTACTTCACCTGATGAATAAGGACCAGGGTTCCCCTTTTTCCCTTTATAGATGGGACCCTCACCTACGAGACAATTCCAGTTTCATTAAAGGCACAAAATAAGGGATCACTCAGGGTCTCACCACTTGGATCCTCACCAAGTCCTCTGCTTGAATAAAGTGGTAGATACACAAGTGCTACCACTCCATTCAAAGAATATAGGCCAAGAGCTATACTCCACTATCGTCGCTAGTCCCGCACGGACTAGAGTGGTAACATGCATGTGTAATCAAAACTCAATTCAATAAAGGAACATAGGGGCCCCATTCTCATAATAGGCAGGAACTTCAGCAACCAGAGACTCACCAACAATCCTGCAGACAGGGTATTCAATGTTGTTGTGGGGCACCCCAAAAAAGTTAGTCAAAGTTTTTTATATTGATGACCTACCCTATCCTAACCTCACACCCCAGCCAATCAGCTGATTGAAGGGATTCCTTTGCTATATAGCAGGCACTGTATACAATGTACAGACGCGGTACCTGGTATTGAGGATTAATCTTACCCTCCTAAATGGGATGAGCTATATGACTGGAGGAGCTGATGCTACAATAATGCAGAAGCAGCAGCACTCACTTGAGTTCCAAAGCCCATTCAGGACCCCTGCACACAGGGTAATCAGGACTGGAAAGTCCAGTCTGTACATGGCCACATTTCACACCTAGACAGGAGACGGAGTTTCTCTGCTTGCCCACGATGCTACTGATCCATCATGTATGTGCAAGAACATCTAGTACCACAGATCACTATGGAGCAAGAAGTCCTGATCTAACTAGGCTCGGACCTGGACGTATGCCGATTTTTTCAAACCAGAATAAATCCCATCAATGTTAAATTGATGAACAGAATTAGCTTTACCTATATATTACCACCAAAAGAATAGTTCTCTATTACACTGACAGGTCGGCTTGGAATCTGTCAGCTACTTTGGTTATCCAGCACCTTATGTACCCGACCAAAGCGCCTCTTTTAAGTCAAATGTTTATGGATGAGCCCAGGCCAAAAATAGTGGCCAGGCAAGGCTCTGATCACATCAGATTTCATCTGGAGCCACATATCAGCAACAGATCTGTGATACAAGAGATCGGAGAGGTCCATCAGATCCCATTGACTTATAAGATCGATCAGGCTGTAGCAGTCTCATTCATTTGGACAGAAAATAAAGGATAGCATGAGCACCATTGCTTTGTAAAATGTTTCAGGATTCGCACATGAAGCTGTAGGACACAACCTGATACATGTCCACCGCTGGCAGAGAACACTAGGACCACCCGGATAGGAGTGGGGGGCACTCCCAATATATGGTACTCGTCACACATATGTAATATCACAGGGTAGACCAGCAGTAGTAGCAGTGAACAGAAGTTACCGATCATGGTGAGACTTGTGGTTCCACTCCAGGTCACCCAACACTATCTCACACAAGTAACTTGTTCTGCAGGAGTCTACAACCTACAGATCACTAACTATGGGAGACTACAAGTCCCAGCATATACAGAAAGCTAAGCTATAGGTCTACAGCTGTCCAGGACCAGCAAAAACCTAACCTAGAGCACTGCCAGCCAGCTAAATAGCCCATAACACATGCAGATGACAGCACCGGACACTAACACCGCTCACCTGTGCAGCACACAACACACGCGCGCGCCGGAGATTCCTACTTCCGGGTCTCCACGTGTTACAAAACGAGACCAAAAGTAGATCAGCGATTGGACGAATGGCCCAACGAGCCCCCGCCCTCTAGCCAATGAAAGACTAGTTTGGAAACATACGGGCGGGGATTGGCTGCTGACAGCGGTTGTAGGGCGGGGCGTTCGGACATCTTGTGATTGGCGGGAGGGAAAGCGTGGCAAATTGAGAGTGACAACCAAGCGTCCGAGTTGTCTTAGCAACATAATGAGTCTGCGCACTCTAGTCACAGCATATATATATATATATATATATATATATATATATATATATATATATATATATATATATATATATATATATATATATATATGTGTGTATATATATATATAGGAAATAAAGGAGGATATCATAGGTGCAAGCTGTGGTCAGGGCCTGCTGGGAGGTGTAGTCTGGCAACAAGTGAAGGATCACAGGTTGCCAGCCACTCTTCTTGTAGATGATTAACTTATCCCACACGTTCTTACTGTATCACGACCCTCAATATTCCAATTATTGTATTCATTATTAATCAGTTTTCAAGACCTCTGCTTCATGTCAGTGAACCAAAACGTTCATGCTGTCCCACAGAGGCAGAGCGCCTGTCCTGACCATGCCTTGCACCAGTTTGGGCGACATGGTAACGTATCGGGTGACAAAAGTTGCAAAAAAATCAAATGACCAAAATTTGCATACATCTTTAGGCTAGGGCTAAACGGTGATTGTGGCCACAACTCTTGTGTTGCCTTGTGACCTCGGTTGTAGTCCTGTGCAACATTTGACCCCCTTCCCATCGAAAAAAAAAGTAAAGTTGAATCCAAAATGGCGGCTTTGCAGATGGCCGCCATGGGCGTAACCCAGCCTCAAATGTTTCCCCCCTCCCATGCACTAATATGCCATAAACAGGTGATATTAGCAACCATTTCCATTTTATCCGGGTGTATCCATACTTATGGCCCACCCTGTAGTAGGAGGGAAAAAAAAGGATGGCAAGCATGGGGGTCATTGCGGCTGATAATGTAAGGTGCCTCTTATATGGGAACCATAGCGAGTGATGTTACGGGGGGTACTTTGGCTTGTTTTGCTATGGGGGGCATTGTCGCCTGCTGGGGACACTGGCGTTATTTGGTATATATTGTGGCTGGTAATGTAAGGTGGGCCTCCAACTGTCCCTTATTGGGGAAACATAGCTAGTAATGCACCATATTGGGCAGGTAAGGGGGTATTCACACGAAGTAAAGTGGCGCTGATTCTGCCACGATAACTCGCGGCAGAATCAGCGCTGATAAAAACACTCCCATTGACTTCAATGGGTTCCATTTTCCGTGCGGAGCAGATTTAAAGAGGACCTTTCACCATATCCGGGCACAGGCAGTGTTATATACTGCCGGAAAGCTGACAGTGCGCTGAATTCAGCGCACTGTCGGCTTTCCCGATCTGTGCCCAGTGTGAAGAGCTTACGGTCCGGTACCGTAGCTCTTCTATGGTCAGAAGGGCGTTTCTGACAGTTAGCCAGAGACGTCCTTCTGCCTCGTGGCGCCTATCACGCTGTGCTGTGGAGCCGGGAGGAACGCTCCCTCCCTCCCTGATAATGCTCGTCTATGGACAAGTACTGCGAGCAGAGGGAGGGGGCGTTCCTCCCCGCTCCACAGTACAGCGCGATTGGCGCCACGAGGCAGAAGGACATCTCTGGCTAACTGTCAGAAACGCCCTTCTGACCATAGAAGAGCTACGGTACCGGACCGTAAGCTCTTTACACCGGGTACAGATCGGGAAAGCCGACAGTGCGCTGAATTCAGCGCACTGTCAGCTTTCCGGCAGTATATAACACTGCCTGTGCCCGGATATGGTGAAAGGTCCTCTTTAAATCAATGGGTTAAAAAGCCTCCCATTGATTTCAATGTGTTCTGCGCAGAAAACGGAACCCATTGAAGTCAATGGAGTCTTTTTATCAGCGCTGATTCTGCCGCCAGTCATCGTGGCAGACTCAGCACCACTTTACTCCGTGTGAACGCCCCCTTAGGGTTCATGTTAGGTTTCCTCCGTGGACGCCCTCCTTCCATTATACCTATAGGGAAACTGCCAGCATTTCCATACGTATAATTGACACACTGCGATTTCCAAAACTGCGTTGTTTTTGGAAATCACAGCATGTCCACTGCACATATTTTACGGCAGTGGGGATGGGATTCGCTACAACGCCATCCACTATCCAGGGACTGTAAAACGCCACATTTTTTTCCACAGCGTTTCCGCCACAGACAAACCACGTTATTTACGCCACGTGGGGCCCCGGCCTTACGTCTTGCATGTTTTTATTAACAGCAGCCTCTGAATGCCAATACTCGATTCAGCTGTAAACCTCTGATGTGATGGGGTTAACCATAAAAACATGATTTTTTTTTTTTTTATTTTATTTAGCAGGTGATGAAAGTTATGTTTTTAATAATACATTTCAAAGGAACCCTCGCCCGAGCGGGGAGATTACTCTTGCATTACTCAGCAAAAAAAAAAAAATCTTTATTTTCTTTTCATAAAACACAATACTTCCCCTTTAATCCCTCAGCCGTGCCATTCCGCCATCACTAATACGGTCCATATGTAATAAAGACAACTTATTGAAAGAGGATAAAGGTTCACATTGAGCATGGGATGTAATCCCGCATCTTAACTGCCTTTGTGACTTTATATTCTGTGATTTGATATTTCCAAGATTAATTTCACGTCCCCCCCCCCCCCCAAAAAAAAAAAAAGAAGCCCCCTCTACGGTATTAAATCCACTTAAGAGCCAAATGTCGAGCTGCAGCTACGGTTCACTCCAGGTTACTGTAGACTAGCAACGCAGAGCAGCCATATTTCTGTCAGACGATACTTTCCGGGAGTAATTTAGAGCAGGCTTCACTTTGGGCCTGTAATAAAAAAAGATTCAGAACGGTCGGATTTCCAGAGAGGAAAATAAATATAAATATCTCGTCCTCGTATGTAAATAGTCAGATGGTGAGCGAGCGCGCACCGGTCTCCTCTGATCAGCTCAAAGATGCGATTTAGTCAGCGACAGCTGCACCGCCACCGCGCAGCTTGTGAAATCGTTTGAGCTGCGCAACCCTTGGTCAGGTCCTCGAAGCAATCCAGATGTTTCTGGGATTCATATTTCTCTTTTAAAGCCAAAGAGGCCTTCTCGATCCCGCGTGCTGGTTTTATCGTTTGCACTTTATGAGCGTGTTTCAGGTTTCACAGTTCACGTACGCGCCAAGCGAGGCCTCATTCCAGGTGATATTGTTTTAGATCAGGTTTTATGAATGGTTGCAAGGTCATATATTTTTTTGTGATGTGTTTGTCATATAAAGGGGCCTCCCGTTGCTGGCACTTATTGGGGCACTGTAGTTAGTAATGTTATGGAGGCACTATGGTTGCTGTGGTTGGCAGATATGGGGTCACTGATGTAAGGAGGGCTTATGGTTGGTACTTATGCTGGCACCCTGCCTATAATTTTAGAAACTTTTGTCATATCATAGTGACACGTCTGGGGGATCCAGTTTCCCCAAAACTTTTTATGACTAGATAACCCGAAAACTTTGATCATTGGGAATGCAACAGGAACCTTATTAATCCTCAGAATGAGAGTGCCGGAAGTCTTAGGCTAAGGCCCCACGGGCCGGAAACGCATCGCTAAAGCGCTTCGGGAAGAACTGCGCGTGAACACATTGCGGTTCTTCCCACACCGCTTTGAAGAGAACGTTCATGGAGTTTTTCTCCGCAGACTTTCTCTTACCTTTATATCTATGGGAAAGCTGCCGGCGTTTCCGTAGATATAATTGACATGCTGTGAATTTCAAAACCACAACGATTTTGGAAATCACAGCATGTCCGCGCTGCAATTTTTTTCCGCAAAGTGGGGATGGGATTCGCATGAGTCTCATCCACTTTGCAAGTACTGTATCACGCCGTGATTTTTCCTGTGGCGCAAATCGCGGCATTTCCGACCCATGGGGCTTCGGCCTTATTAAGTTTAATTGGGGATAAGGGCAGATTCAAAACTGCGCCTGATCTCCGCTTTACAGGTTTCCTTCTTCTGCCCGAGAGACTGGACAGGAGACGGAAATCTGGCAGGCAGTGTTCGCCCGTGAGCATCTTATGGTCTCCCCGGCGAAACCGAGTTTTTTTAACCGGACACAAAGTCCTGCTTGTCCGACTTTATGTCCAGTTAGAAAAAACGGTTTCGCCGCGGAGAAGCAGAAGACGCTCACAGGCGGTTACTTTGCAAACCCATTCAAATGAATGGGTTTGAGAACTGACTGCCACTTTCCGTCTCCTGTCCAGTTTCTCGGGCAGAAGACGGAAACCTGCAAAGCGGAGAGCGGGCGCTGGTGTGAACCCGCCCTCACCTATATTATGCTCATAAGACGGTATCCCGATGAGGATCGTTGGAGCTCTTAAAGGGGCTGAAATTCCAGGGCAGGGTCAATGTACTTGCAGTTGTCTGTTGGTAAATCTGGCAAGTCAGTCCCGCCCCCAGTGCACTTGCAAACTGATTTAATTTGCATATCCATAAAAAGATGATTATTTTTGCATTGCTTCATCTGTCTGTGGCCACAAAGCTCCTATTAAAGTCCCTTACGCTGCAACGTTATTGGTTTGGGTGTCATATAAAGGAGGATGATCATGTTAGATGTAAATATGTCACATGAACAATGTGTCACAGCAGTAATATATCCTCGGCATTCTCACTGACTACCAGGACGTGGCCTGTTCATACAAGATCTCTGGGTAATAGTACCCTAAGGCCTCTGCATAGCTGAAATAATAAATGCCTTATGTGTAGTAGCCGCAAACCCATCACAGTCTGCACTGAAGTATTGTCTGCGCCACAGGACAATCTGCCCGTGGAAATTTTTTCTATAGCAAGTGTATTTTTATTTTTTTTAAATCTCATCCTATTTACTGGCAGATTTTCCAGATATAAATCCATGCAGAAAATTGGAAACATTTCCAACACATGTGAACATACCCATCAATCCTCTGCTGCCTTATGTATAACTAACAATATTTGCCATCGGTGCGTAGCTACGTTCAGTTCCTGTTGAGAAGCATGGGAAAGCTGGGTGATAACTATTGTACATGCAGTCATGGCCATGTTGGTTGTCATCAGGCAATCACTGAAAGAAATAAGAATGGAATAAACTTGGATGGATATTTGACTGGAAGAACAACGTAGTCACATTTATTTACCCTAGATAGACAGGAAAAGAACAGCACCCTCTACTGGTCAGGTGATGTAACACAGCATACTATTGTTTTATGGGTAACTGATATATGGTATGTCATGAGTAATAGATTATACGTCATAGAGGAAACCCATGTAGCAACCACGGAGCCCCTCAAAATCAGGGGACCAGTCCATGCCACATTTAGAGGGTAGTAAGAAATCTGCACAGAGATCCTGTCTCCATAGTGTGTACAGGGTTAGGAAAAACATTTGTGCACGCTGCACCCAAGGATCATGGAATGAAGATTAGCTTACCGAATATCAATTACCCCAACCAGGTTTTGCGGTGTCACCCAGTACTAGATGTTGACCCTAGTTCTAGCTTTGCTATGGGGCTACCTCTTGTCTATGTCCCTGGTGCTGGAAGTATGGGTGCATTTGTATGTGAGCACAGGTTTATCTGCATGCTCCTGGGTCCCAATACAAAACTTGTAACAGGGCTCCCCACCTGCCATTGGTAACGGTGGTGTAGTCTTATGGGCAGAGGGGCCTTTAGGTTCCCTTTGGCATAAGGGCGCAGTAACGAATGCTACCTCTGCATCCCATATACAATGACATAACAGGCCTGAAGAGCAAGGGGACCCACAAGTGACCAGCCTGTATCTGCGCAAAGGGTGCTAAGGAGACTATAGGAACCTGATCAGGCAGCACAATCTCATCATTGTATCACCCTGACATCGTGTGAACAGGGTTAGGTGAATTTGTTTGTAATATGGGATACTATAGAAGCGAAGTTTTTGTTTTTAGAGATGGAAGGTAGATTGAGGTTGAGTCGAGGTTGCAAGAAAAAGTGAAGTGCTGAAGATGTCTGCAGAGGTGAGCCGTGGCTGGAAGAAGCTGCCTCGACGGTCTGGGCCGAAAAGAGGATAAAAGGAAAAGAAAACGACTTCGATCACTGGATTCACTGGATTTAACTCTTCTGTGAGCACCTAAATGGTCTGCAGGCTATGAAATATACATCTTTAGAGACCCATGCAATACCTCTGGGGTTCATAGGTCCGAGCAACAAGCTGGAGAATGGGTCCAAAATTTGTTGACTCAAGTTCTGCCACTGCCATAAGTACTCTCCCTTAATACTCTATAATAGTGTATCGGGGATCACTTGGCTATATAACAGATTGCTCGGCCCTGTAATGGAGGGAGATCACCCTTGCACCCTAAACAATACAATCAGGAGAGTGCATACGAAATACAAAATTAAGGAAAAGAAAAGGGTTCCAAACAAACAAAGATCCGCCACAGCGCCGCCCCAACCCAGGCCCGACCACTTCGCACACAAGAAGTGAAACAGGAATGAAGCGCCTTGGCATCGGCAGCCTCATAGAAACCCAAAACAAGGGGGCTACAACTCCATCAACAAGTCTCCCTCTCAGGACTCAAAGGCACCCCATCAAGGGGGCAGAGTACTGGGTAAGAGGAGAATCGCACCACGCTCCCCAAACCTTAACAAACTTCTGGGGGCAGCCCTGACCTTTATATATAATCTGGTTGAACGGGAGGATAACCAATTGCCGCCATTGAGACACAGACGGGGATTGTGAGGCCATCCACCGCAGGGCGATGGCTTTCCTGGCATAAAATAAACACTCCCGAAGGAAAATCCGGGTATGATGCAGCCGCACAACCTCTTTTCCAGTAAGAACGTGTCACCTCGTTCTCAGAATAGGTGGGATCCTTGGGGTGAAGTAGACCATCAAAGCCATGAAGAGAAACCCCTCTAGCAGAATACAAGCATCTTAGATAGCATCTATATACTGTTCCCAGGGCTGCGATGAATCCACTGTCACATGTATAGTCACTGTATTGCTGAATATGCAGATTCCTAATACACAAGTGAAGGTTCCTCAAAGCTTTAATAAGATACAAACATAATGGGAGTGATTGTTCTCTGTTCCTCTAAAAAAAAAGTACAGGATGTTTCTTTGGTTTTGGCTTGGATCTGACATTGGTCTCTGAAACGTGTCCTTCAGTCTCCTTGCTGATGGTATCCAGAACACAACACGGGCCGGGGATGAGCCGACTTTACTTATCCAACGTTGCCTTTGTTTACTCTGTTGCAATCTAAGCTGAAGATGATGACTACATGTGAGCGTTCGCAGTCGCCAGGCACATGGGTGTGTCATGTCTTATGAAATATTCTGGTCCCTAAGCAGCGCAATGATCTGACCAAGAGAAAAAACTTGGACATGCAAGTACAGCCGGTGAATAGCAAGCAATGGCTTAAAGGAGACCTGTCACCAGAGTCTGATCAGCCCAATGTCATACCTTATCTAATTGGCGCTGTCACTCTCAGCATTTTGGTGTTTTGTTTATCCAAATCTGTTCAGCCATTCCAAAGATATAAGTCCTGTTAGTGTTTATGCACTAGTCAAGTGGGCGGTAACATTGTGGTTTGTCTGGGGGCGGAGTCAGTGTGCTGTATATCATGCCGTGTTATTTGACTAATGTGAATGGCACCTTTCTGCTTTCTGAGGACATACGTCACCGCCGAGGGTGTCTGGCAGCAGCATAGTACCATCTCCAGATTCAGAACACATGCATGCTCAGCCAAGTCAAGTATGCATGTGTATGAGAAGACTTGAGAAATAGCCACCAATTGTACGGCCATCTTAATTTATATACAAGTCTCCGATGACAGCTGATGGGGAAACAGAGGGAGACAGGGGCGCTACCAATATTAGACAGGTATATAACACATAACCTATATAAATGTATGGCCCTGTTCTCTACCGCTCTGTCATACATAGTACATGGCGTGTGGTGGCGTGGAGTTTTTCGATCATGTAGTTGTATAAAGAATGTTCTATTCTATGCCATGTTACATATGTATACGTCCACCATTACTTCTACAGGAGAATATGATGGCCTATAGGTCAGTATATAGAAGCAAAGGGACTCTATGTGCTGCTGTATAGACTCTGTGTCAATGCTGTATACAGGAGAATATGGTGGCCTATAGGTCAGTATATACAACCATAGCGCCCCTATGTTCTGCCATACACACTCTGTGCACATGTCCATGCTGTGTGCAGGAGTCAGATCTTCTCTTTTCCATCCCAGTACTTATCTTCCAGACATAGATAACACCGTGCCTGCAATAACGGATACATATCTCAGCAGTATATGGCGCGCTATCATTGTGCACGGTCACTGTGGTTACCACTGATATCGTGGGTTACTGATAACCTAGTCATGTATGACTCCAGGGATAAGATATGGCGGCATGGTTAGTCTGCATGGTAGCCATGTCTGGAGGTTGTATTTATAACATGCATGCACAACTTGTAGCCAAGGGACCGTAGAAGTTGCTTTCTTCTGCATTTCTAAAAGCAGACCGATCACAATCTCCAGAAACAACAACTCTTTACATCCTCTAATAGCCGCCCCTCCGCTGATTCCTGCACAGTTGTAATTTTTTCTCTAGCCCCCGTTGTTCCTGAGAAATCAACGCTGTTTCAGGACCCAAATTGCTCAGGAACGGTGGGGACTAGAAAAAAGAAACCCAACTGTGCTGGAATAAGTGATGCAGCATCTATTGAAGGAATGTGGAGACGGTGAAAAGTCTCATTTAAGAATATTATATGCTGCAATTTTCACTCTGGCCACTAAGCCTAATGATGAAGTGACTTATGCCAATTCTCAAGGCGTTTTCTTTGCAGCAGTCAAGTCATTTATATCACATACATAATTAGATAACACCACCGAGCCATCATTACATCACTACAATAGATGATGTCACAGCTTATCTCCTCCCCCTTCCCTGCACAGAGCATGTCTAGAAAACTTTACCCTACACCTCAGTGAGTCGATGCCAGACTATTGCATAAGTGATAGATTTTATGTGGTTTTAATAAATTTAAAAAATTAGCGACACATCCTTTGAAGTAATTCCCTACTATCCTGTATCTGAGCTATATTATACTGTATGCCTTCTGCTCTTGGTCCAGATGTGTTGCAGTCAGTGAAGTAACTGTACTCCACTCTGCTCCTCCTATGACTTCTTCACTGACCTCGGCCCCTGCAGTGTATAATAGAGTGAGGGTCCACCTGAACTACAGTTCACTCCTGCGCCCTTTATATATGGCTGTATAGAACAATCTGTGCACAGTTCAAAGGTCACCTCCCTGTACCCTGTGGGCATAGACAATCCAAGCACCAGGAGGGTGAGACTCAGCAGACAGCAGGGGGTGCTGTGCTTGTTCTTCACTTTTACCATGCACGCCCGGCCCAGGGGTTTCTTCTCTTATTAGGAGCATCCTAGGATATGCCATCACATACCCTTAGGATGAGTGATCGGTATCAGATTGGTGGAGGTCTGGCTTCTGGTAACCCCACCAATCAGCTGTCTGAGGAGACCTCAGCATTCGGATGAATACCATGCAAAGCTCAGCCCCATTCACCAATGCAGCACAAGCGATCGCAGGTGTCAGACCCTCAAAAATCAGATATTGAGGTTATCAATAGGATCCATGAGTTACCGTTCACACAGAAGCATAACTTGAAGTTCTTGGGCCCCGATGCAAAATTGTGCCATTTACAACAGTGGTATATTTTATTTGGCAGGAGGAACATTGGGGCCATAGGCGGCCTGTAATAGAAGTCAATGTATTTTACAATATACTGCAATGCATTGATACTGCACTATATTGTATGGGTGAACGGACCCATAGGGTGCAAGGGGTCTAATAATAAAAGTAAAAAAAAATGGATTCAGAAGGTGCATGGAATAGTGAATGTTACCATTGCAAAGTATAATTTGCCCTGCAAAAATGAAGCAACGTGATGGCTCAGTGGTTAGCACAATAGCCTTGCAGCGCTGGAGTCCTGGGTTTGAATCCTGCAAAGGACAACATTTGCAAAGAGTATGTATGTTCTCTCCGTGATTGTGTGGGTTTCCACCATAAACATGCTGTTAAGAAAGAAAAAAAAAACTGTCCTGCAAAATATAAGCTCTCTGAAGTATAAAAAGAAATGGTAGCTTTTAGAAGGCGAGTAAAAAAACAAAAATGCAAAAATAAAAATGGCTGCAGCTAATAGGGATGACCCTCTGACAACTGGTGGTTCATGGGAAACTCCTGACAATTCTTATCACTGAGAGTATTCCCTTAGCGTGGATACAAAGTATCTGGTTGTGCTATGAGGCCAGGAGCGCGCCCTCTGCAGGTCAGAGCAGGATCAGCAGTGTGTGTAAATGTGTCAGAAGGAGCAGAGGGAGCTTGAGCTCCACACATTACGGTAGGATCCCTCCCACCTCTGTGTCTCCTCTGCCCCCCTCCCCCTGCCCCGACAATCGGATACGTGGTGCCTGCAGCCCCGGAGCTCCCTGTGGAAGCTTCTTACAATGCTGCATGCAATGCTGATCCCCAAGGGGTGAGCCCCCCCTCCCCAAGTATGATCTGTAAGGAGGACCCCGAACCATGAGGATCCACTGCAAGCTCCTGGCCAGCCTGCTCTGCCTGGGGGGGCTTCTGATCCTGTATCTGTTCCTGGGGAATACAGATGAGCCCCCTGTTAAAGGAACCAGGGGAACCAAACTTCCAGCCCCCTCTGGACATGACAGGGTGCAGCCCACCTCTACCCCTGGGTACTTCAGAGCCATAGAGGAGCACAAGCCAAAAAGAGAGTCCAGGGTGAAGAAAAAGAAAAGCAATGTGAAGCCGAAACCAGCTAAAATTAGGTAAGAGGAGCTATAGCTCAGCTGCTGCAGAACATCTTGGCCGATGGCTTGTACATTCTGTAATGATTGACAGATGTCACTCCGTAGTCCCCCACAGTCATATCTTCTGTTTGGTTATTTCTTTACTGTATCTTATTTATGTAACATGTACAATGTATCCATAGGATTTATAAATATATACAATGTATCCATCCACATCGCTCCGTGTAACCTATGTATGATTTGGATGGGGATGGGGAGGCTATTCTATTTATATATGGGGATGGGGACATGCAAACTTCATGTGAATGGGAAACCAGCTAAAATTAGATAAGAAGGAACTATAGAGAGAAGCTCAGGGCACAGATACTGCAGAACATCTTGGCAGAGGGCTTGCACATTCTGTAATGATTGACACTACTGAAGTTCCTGCAGTGACTATGTTCTGTTTATAATAACAATTACTTATTTATATACAATGTATCCAGAGTATTTCTATCACGTGTATACAATGTATCCATCCACAATGTTCCCAGTAAACTAAGGATCATTAGGGTAGTGTATTATAGACCTATATCTGAAATTTCCCCAATGTGGGACTATTAAAGGATTATCTTATTTTAAGGATTATGAGGATAGGGACATGCAGACCCTATGTGGAGGTTTCCCATGTTGGGTTCCTACCTTGTATGTATTATGTAACGATCCTGTAATACAATAGAACGTTCTCTTCAAGGGCTTTTCCACATTTGACAGCTCAGAAGACTTCCTTGGTCATGGTCTGTCAGCTGTGACTCTCAGTGATTCACAGTTATACAGTAGTTGGTCATGCACTCTTTGGCACTAGGTAGTGATTTCTAGGAAAGCTGTGCCAGCTGTGGATGGGCATAGCTGTAGGGCTACTGGAGTGTGTGCCCTGGGTGCTGGGGATGCCTGCTATGGACAGGGTTAATTCAGCGAACTGTACCTTTGCTTCTCATGCCTACACTCTATAGAATCCTGTTTTGAGTAATCGAGAGTGCTAAAGGGGTTAATCTCCAGCACTTTGGGCCACAGACTCTTCATTTTCAGTACTGATAGTGGTTGTGGTTCTGCCATATTACTTTCTTACAGGTGAAGGTAACCACAAATGGAATTGCACTTTAGGCCTGGACTCCGGGGTGACTTGATATACTAAGTGCTAATTCACACAACAGGAGTCAATGGCCGTGCGTTGTATTAATGGTCATAACGCAGCCCCATAGATATTAATGGATGGAATGACATGACTTTTGTCCGAATGGCCTATGTGACCGATCCAAGAAAAATTAGAATATACCATTTCCCAGTCCCATTTCCCAGATTCTTCAATAGACTCAAGTCTATGAGGGATTCGTGAAAACTGGTTACCCTCAGCCTGCACCCTTGGCCACAGGTTTGTCTGAATACGTGAGCTGCCAATGCCAGGCCTCATGTACATGACCAAGTGTGAAGGCCAAGGCTCTACTGATGGGGGTCCGTTGCCCTGTTTCATTTAGTTGGGGTTCGGTGATGGTTCACTGTAGCAGGGACTGGCCTTAAAGGAACACTTTGGCCAAAACTGATACTTGGTGCCATTTTCCCTTCAATGCTCCATCAAAATGAGGATATAGGTGACGCCATTTGCCATTCCAGCTCCAGACTTGACTATCTCCGTCCACTCTGTAGATATTGAATGGCGTGGCCTCATACACGTGTGACCATCTCTTCATTCAGACAATTTCACTGGATCCCTGGCCTTGTAACACTTGCTACCTAGATGGGTGACAGTTTATTATTTTGGGAGAACCCCTACAAATTATTGTCCCATCATGTGCTGCTATGGACGTAACAAAGTGTATGGGTTTTACTTGCAGTGTTCCTTTAACTCCTGTATCTTTAAGACAGCAGCCATCTCCATTCAGTGCTATGGGGACTGTGGGGAGCAGCATTGACTTCCAGACCTTCTGGGACTAGTAGTTCATATCATGGTTGAAGATGCCTGGATCTCAGCAGTATGGTTAACATTTTGTTAATATATGCCTCCTGCCAGCCGCCGAAGCTGTAACGTACGCTCCGTGCGCTTGATGTTAAATTGCTGTACAGAGAATGATTATGGCTGCATTAAGTGAGTGATTCGCTTGATCTGAGCGGTAATGTATTAGTTTATATGTCTCAGCAGTGCCATCATTTTAATAGACGCTCAAGTTTTCGTGTAAGTGATGGTGGAAAGTTGGGTTCTGGCATAAAGTTGAGTTCTCTGTGATATTACCCCCGGTGCTGAGCCAGCGCAGCAACATCCACATCTGGACTGAGCAAACTACACAGATGTCTCTGCATGGAGATGCTCCATGACGGGCTAACTAAACAGTGTGCAGAGATAACACCAAAGAGGGTAAGGGCTGTGCGACCCATGGCCAGGGCGAGGGCTGGTATCAATGCCAACCATTACAAGTGTCTTCACAGTGTCAAGTAGGTGCATTAAAGCCTATTAGTACATTGTATTTCCGTCTTGCATTCACATAGGTATATAGGGCCTAACGGATAAGATTTATGTAAACTAGTGCAAAGAACTACGGCAACCAATTGTAGTTATAGACAGGCCTGTGACAAATAAGAGTCAGAACCTGACTGGTTGCGATGGACAACTAAGGCAGTTTTTCTTGTCGGCCATCATACATTTGCCTCTAACATGCCTGGCCTATATAGTAAGAACATTCTGAGCACACACCCTAGGTAGGGCCTCCACCTCCGATACTCTCCCTTCATGATGGCTCCCACTTATCCTGTAGGCGGTCAGGTTGGGTCTGGATCCGTGAAGTAGGATGAGGTTTCAGGGCCTTTACCGACCCCCGTCTGGCTCTGATTCCATGTAATAACTGAGCGCTGATGTCTCCTCCATGAGTCCTGCTGGGTTCAGGGCCCGGCTTCTCAGCAAGACTCTGCAGATTTGGCCCAGTATAGATGAGTAACAAAGACTTTGGCAGCCGTGATACGTACACACACGAAGCTGCGTGGAAGGGTCAAGCTGTCATTTCATTTTTGCTCCAGCTTTGTGCTGTGCTGGGAATGGTTTTGTATTCGGATCTGTAGCCTGTTCTCCAGACTTCTCGGTTGCGTAATAACCATTTGGCCGGCGCTCGCTCCTCGCTTTATCAGGTTCTATGCTGTGGTGATTATAACAAGGTATTATTATGGTTACATGTGTCCCCTGACATCAGGGCTGAGTGGCACAAGGGGTCATTGGCGCAGAGCTGGGCTATTGGTGCCGCTTATTTCATTGCCGTCTGATAATTCTTTCCAGCTGCCGTCCTGTCTGTAAATGTGAACTGCGTCTTTATATGATAATTACTTCTTGGGAAATGTGTCTGGGGGGGATCCAGCTTGTCTTCCCCTCCTTCTACCTCTGCCAGGGCTGGAGTATGTGAAACAGTGACTGTGGGAAAAGGGGTGGAAGTTAGGATTATTCAGTGGGGCACCAGGTAAGTTATCTGTTTTCTTTGTGGGATCCAAAAATCTCCAAAACTATATAAAAAACAATGGATCCAAGGGCTTGGCATCTTTCTTGTTACCCCTAACAGTAAGACTGATATGCCAATACTGTGTGATGGGTGGGGGGTTCAACTTCAAGGGCCCCCACCAAACCTAAGAAGGAAAGGGTTGCAGTGCGGATTCTGTTTTACTGCCCCTTTACTGTTTTTTGGCGCTCCTGCCACCCACTATGTACGTAACCTGATACAGTTCCATACAATGAAACAGGTCTATCTTCAATTCCCTGTACAGCGCTACAGCCTCTGCATTCTCACGACTCGTAAGACCCCTACCAATCTTTATCCTTGCTTAATGCCATCACTTTATCCTCCCCCTTAAAGAGATTATCTAAGATAACTAAATTGGTATCATATGGGTTGGGGTCTGACTTTCAGTACCCCCCACCGATCAACTTAATGAAATGGTCTAAGCTGCAATATCGGGCACGGCCGCTTCCAAAAGTACAGAACTGTGTCTGTTCGACAATGAAGGGGATGGAGAAATAGTTGAAGCCCCCAGTTCTTTGGCTAACTCAACTCGTTGGATCCCACTGGGCCATCAAAGATGTAGTCTTGAAAAACCTATCCACAGAAAGCCCCTTGATAAGCCAGATCAAGGTAGCCCATTCCAGGGTTTTGGTGCAGCACATGTGAAGTCTATTATAGCAATAAAGGTTAGCATATCTACTAATGCTTGCTGGCGAAACTCCAAGGGTTCATGTGTCTTGGTGTACGTGGTGTGGATCTTTTATACAAGGCTTAGACAGTCGCTAAATTGGACGTTTTATGATGGAGCGTTACTTTTTGCTTTAATATCGCAATTGCGTATCCTTACCATGAAAAGTCATCATATCATGTAGGATAGATGTAGGACGCCGTTAGCTAGAGGTTAACTTCTAATAGAAGTGTTAAATGTGCGTTGCGGCGGGTGATGTCAGCCGGCTCGGAGAAAATAAATGGGAATTTCCTGCCTTGTTACCGTTCAGATACTTTTAAGTTTCAATTATACATTGTTACCGAGCTGGCTGCGTGTGCCGTGTCTCTGTAGGGTTTGGCAAGCGATATAATGCAGAGCCGTACACGTCTCCGCGTTTCATTTAATGCGCTGTTTAAAAAGGATTTGTGAGTTTTGACAGCTTCATAAGTAAAGAGGCGAAACACAAATTTCACTGTAGAGATTTCAAGGCACAAAACCGGTTCTGATGAATATAATATATCAGCATTCCCAGATTCTAGTCTCTGTTGGCCTCTTGTGCTTGTCTTGTTAATACGTTGCGCTCTCTGGAGTGTTTCATCAGTAGACGTGACACAGATTCCCCCCATCTCTGCTAGAATAAGTTATCTGTCCCGTATTCAGCGGGGGTTTGTTGCGGCGGCAGAAGCTGCAGATCATAGGATTGCGGCTTGTCAGTCACTGACTATAGGAGACGGGCTGATGTGATGTGAATTGCCTCGGCTGCCTCTGAAGCAGGCTGGAGACCTCTGATAGCTGGCAGGCTAATGATCATTCCTATCACATTGAGGGAGCTGATAAGAGGCCATTGATACCTCTGGAAGGAGGGATATCATTATAAAGGACGGTGGAATTTCAGTGATGTCCGAGCCCTGGTGCCCGAAGTGGCGCAATTGTAATTAGCAGGACCCTCCAGCATGGAACTACTGTGTCAATATGGCGCTCACATGGCCATCACTGCTCATCCTGTTCACTGCGGCTGACACACCACTCTTCTGTCCGACCCTCGCTGCCACCCAGATACTCTGCCCCTGCAGGTCACCTGGAGAACCACCATCGAAGAATGGACACACCAGAAACCTGGAGCACCATTGACGAATAATGGACACACCAGACACCTGGAGCACCACTGGCGAAGAATGGACACACCAGACACTTAGAACACCACTGGCGAAGAATGGACACACCAGACACCTGAAGCACCCAGGCGAAGAATGGACACACCAGACACCTAGAACACCCAGGAGAAGAATGGACACACCAGACACCTAGAGCTCCACCGGCGAAAAATGGACTCACCAGACACCTAGAGCACCCAGGAGAAGAATGGACACACCAGACACCTAGAGCTCCACCGGCGAAAAATGGACTCACCAGACACCTAGAGCACCCAGGAGAAGAATGGACACACCAGACACCTAGAGCTCCACCGGCGAAAAAATGGACTCACCAAACACCTAGAGCATCCAGGCGAAGAATGGACAGACCAGACACCTAGAGCACTCAGGCAAAGAATGGACTCACCAGACACCTAGAGAACCCAGGCGAAGAATGGACTCGCCAGACACCTAGAGCACCCAGGCGAAGAATGGACTCACCAGCCTCCTAGAGAACCCAGGCGAAGTATGGACACACCAGACACCTAGAGCACCCAGGCGAAGAATGGACACACCAGACACCTAGAGCTCCACCGGCGAAGAATGTACTCGCCAGACACCTAGAGCACCCAGGCAAAGAATGGACTCACCAGACCCCTTAAAGCACCCAGGCGAAGAATGGACTCACCAGACACCTAGAGCACCACTGGAGAAGAACGGACACACCAGACACCTGGATCTAATCTCAGAAGCTTGGCACCCCTTATCTGCAATTCAGTGCTGCTTATTTAAGAGTAAAGAGAGTTATGATGACTGCTAAGGTTCCTTGGTGTTCTTTCCCGGCTTCTTTTGTCTTCTTCTGTGATGTCAGCAGCCCCCTTCTGTGCTGAGGCCTGTGATTGGGTCATGGGGAAGGGGGCCTTAACAAAAGGAACTCAGGGCTGATGACATCACAGAGCACCCTGGAAGTCTTTGGGGCTACCAGCAAAAGAAGACTGGATGCTGTGGTGAAGCCCAGGAACTCTGAGCGATTTTTAATCTTTCCGCACCTATACTCTGGGTCTCAGTATAATAATCAATTATGGGTGGCAAACCCCCAAAATTTCAGGTTTGGCTGAAGATTTTGGAAAATTCAGGCCCCGTTTGTTGCTAACCAGTTTGCTCATCACTATCTATCACCAGTGTGCTCCCCCTAGAGGTGACTGCAGGTAGTCAGAATTCTATGATTTGGAAGAGACAGCAGGGGCTTTGGATCATCTGTATGAGAAAAACAAGTCCCTAATTGCTACAAAGAAATAATCGGCAAAGAATTTGGACATAAACCTAATCTAGGCAGTCTCAGCGCAGCTCACACTGGAGATGTGAAAACTTTTTTGTCATGGAAAGTCATTGCGATCGGATTTAATTAACTCCGCGGTACAAGTTTCCAGCTTGTACTTTTGGGCATTGTTTAGCTTGGGACTGGTGTGTATATACATTCCCGCTGATCCCTTGGATCACATTACCGTTTTGTGTTTCCAGCTCTGCAATTAAAACAGCTTTTTGTAATCTCAGAAATATTCCATTTGGCTTCCTGGCAGACGCTTGGACGCAAACTCTAAAGAGGTCATGTGACCCAGCCTTGTGGAGGTCGCTGTTCTTGTTGCGGTCATAGACACAAGGTTTCCATACGTCGCTGCTGGGTCAAGTCTTTGTATATGCTGAGAAGCAATTTCCTTGCTTGTATCCACTCGTCTTATTACGGGTTTCTACATCATTTGTGCTAAAATGTCAAGTGAGATTAATCGAGAGAGCCGGGGCCGTGTCCTACATAAGTAGCGCAATGCTATATGTTAATAACTTATATTTAACCCTTACAGCTGCTCTGGCCTTCCACTATGCGTTATACTATGGCTCTGCTTCTTCTGACTGGCTGCTGTGTACTAACACAAGCTCACCAGGAAGCCATGATTATACAAGCCATGCACGGCCATGGCCCAGTTATCTGGTCTCAGTGAGCCCGGGCCGCAAAACAGACAGGTATTGAATCTATCCAGAGTTTTGGCCCAGACTCACTGCTGCATACATGGGCGTGTATATGCGGCCATAGACATGAATAAATACACCTAGGGCACTGACGAAGCGCTCGCTTGTGTGCATGGAGCCTCAGACGGAGAATATTATCAGGTACTTTCCACCCAATCTGAGCCAAAACAGCCGCAGTCAGGGGAGCATAGAAAGCTGTGCGTGTATTAAACATTAGAGGAGATTTTTTTTTTAGGTCATGAGCCCAAAGGAAAATTGCAGTCGGGACCATTCAGTTTGCTATTCAGTTTTCCCGGGATCTTAGAATTTTTTTATATGCTTTTTTGTTGACCAAGAGATCACAATCTCATGTGTAGACCTAGAGTTAACTGCTAAATTCTATCTGCTTGCAGCCACCACTAGAGGGAGCTCAGGAAATTTCTGCATACTGTTTTACCATTGAATTCAATGTATAAACAGTCTTCCGTAAGCTCCTGAGCTCCCCCTAGTGGTGCTGGAGGAGTCTGTGCGTTCTTTTTTTTGTCCATCAACCTAGTTACAGCCCCAGGTAGTAGACAAGAATACTTAAAATACATAGATTCGTGGCCATGAAGAGAGGTCTAATGGCAGAGAAAATGTTTTATGCTAATAAGGTTGTAAGTGCCTAGTGGGCGGTCCCACATGTGGTAAGTGCTGTTGAGGCTCTCCCATTAAAATGAATGGAGCAGTACACGTCTATCCTGACCACCACGCCATACAAAACTGCCCCATTCTCGTAATAAGGAACTTGAGAACCCACCGATCGCAAGTTGTCGCCTATCCCTTATTAAGATGGGAACATGGGGCCCAGCGACAGCCGCTACTACTCCGTTTTTTTTTTCCTAATAGGCTGTGCCAGCTGGAGTTACTCCAAACGGTAACGGGTCCTATTTACTTACTGATCCTAGCAGGGGCAGGTAAGTGACGCCGCGGGCCCCTCAAACACTATTATTATACTCTAGGGTCTTTTCATACCCCTGAGTATAATGATCGGAGGCCCAGGAGGCCTACTTTTGTGACGTCCCCTGATGTCACATGACCAGGGCCTGCATCTCGGGTCATGTGACGTCCCGGATGTCATTGAAGATGGCCGACATCCCCGAGGAGTGCGGTGGAGCCAGGGAGAGGTAAGTAACAGTGTTTTTTATGTTGATATCCCCCCCCCCCCCAACACACACACACACACACTCCTTGGTCGCCGATTATTATACTCTGGGGTGTTTGGTGTTGGTCAGGGAAGAGGGGCCCCATGTCAAAAGTTCACCACGGGACCCCACCATTCCTAGTTACGCCACCGGATGGGAACACCCCTTTAAGAGGACCCCTTCCTATCCCATAATGTTGCTTTTTTTCCCCTTGTTTTTGGAGCCTGCAGTCTGCGAGCCCATTTAGTATCCGTCCATAATTGACAGGAACTCTATAAGAGCGATTGATCCATCACAGAACATCACACGATCGCATGTCATGACGTTCCTGTTCCGCTCAGCGCCGAGCGGCACGACGACCATCATTTATTAACTTTGAAGATAATTGTCTCCTAGTTGTCGAATCCATAAAGTAAAAATCGACAGCGAACCCTTTTTATCCGCGCAGGAATCGATGGTTTTGCTGCGCTGCGTCTCTTCACAGAATGACACTTGATAAACAGCTTGTCTAAGCAGATGTGAGGCAAGAAACTCTTTATAAAGCCGTAATTGATTGATCTGCCACAGGGAAAATGGATACAAATGCGCTTTTTGATTTTCGTATTCCCTCCTGGTAATGGTTGGAATAAAAGACACCGCGCACAATTGTACTAGATGGCAGGGGTTTTTTTACCTCAATTTTTGGCAGAACTTTGTACTCTGCGGGTAAAGTAATATCGTGGCGTCCTTTTACATGCGGCTGTGCAGGCGGCGGCTCTGCGGGTTTGAGAGACGCTCATGAGTGAAGGGGTGCAGGGATTTTTCTAAGGATGTAAAGGGGTTTTTCACGGCAGGGATATTGATGGATAAGATAGATTTGTCAATATCGGACACCGGGCACATCCGCCGATCAGCTCCTGAGAAAGACCACAGTATTCATATCAGCACTGCGGCCCCTACACTGCTTACCAGGAACAGCGCCGTACATTGTATAGTGGCAGTGCTTAGTATTGCAGCTCAGCCCAATTTGTCTGAATGGGACTGATCCGCAGAAAGGTCACATAACCCATGAAGTGCACTCGCACAGTTACCCCGGCCTATTCGGCAGGGCTATAGGATATTGGATAGGTTATTGATATCCTATCCTAAAACCCCTTTAGGCCAGGGCCCCACATGGAGTAAAAACTTTGGAAAAAATTCAGCGTCTTACTGTCCCTTCAAATCCTATTCACACATTACAGAAAAATACATGCAGCGGAAACGCTGCGATTTCCAATAGGACTAGACATGAATACAATGTTGTAGATGAATAGAAGCCTGTCAGCCGGTCACACCAGATAGCAGTCCGTGTATCTTGGAGCTCTCTCCTGTTTTCTCAGAGCAACCTAATCCCATACTTAGGAAGGAGTTCAGCAATCTGGTAGAATTGACAGCTGCTGCCTTATGAGCAGGTCCCAGATGTCACTTTGACTTGTATGTTAAAGGGGTCACCATAGAAAAACGGAGTCTGCTATTATTCTAGAAACAGCGCCACTCTTGTTACCAGGCTGTGCATAGAATTGCAGCCATGCCTCAAGTGCTCAGTGTGACCCAGGCAAGGGTGGGCACACAGTGTGACCCTGGCAGCGACGGACACCCAGTGTGACCCTGGCAGGGACGGGCGCCAAGTGTGACCCAGGCAGGGGTGGGCGCTAAGTGTGACCCAGGCAGGGGTGGGCGGCGAGTGTGACCCAGGCAGGGGTGGGCACCCAGTGTGACCTTGGCAGGGACTGGCACCCAGTGTGACCCTGGCAGGGGCGGGTGCAGAGTGTGACCCAGGCAAGGGTGGGCGCTAAGTGTGACCCAGGCAGGGGTGGGCAACCAGTGTGACCCAGTCAGGGGTGGGCACCAAGTGTGACCCAGGCAAGGGTGGGAAACCAGTGTGACCCCAGCAGGCACATGAGTCTAACTGACATCACATCTAGACCCAGGCACAGCTGCTGTTACTTTAAGTGCTGTATAGTTAAATAAACGCTACCACACATGTCCACGGGTTGTGTCTGGTACTGCAACTCTGCTTTATGGAAATGAATGAAATTGAGCTGCAGTACCGAGTCCAACCTGAAGATAGCCATGGCGCTGTTTGTAGAAGATTGCTGCTTGCAACCAGTTTCAGGTAATTAAATTTGTAAGGGCGAAAATGGCCTTTCGATGTTCTAATTTACTGCCCACAAACCTGTAGACTGGAATTGTTTGCTGGGCCAACCATGATATAACCACTTTAGTTCTAGATCATTCACGGTCAGGTCATTCTGTGGCCACTTTGGAAGGTTCTTTGTAGTGACCCCATGAATTAGTAGTGCGCCATAGTCTCAGATCTGTAATTTTACGGAAAGAGGTAAATTCTATGTGCGGGATAAGAGGCTGCGCTGCAGTCGGAGGATTTTCAGACCATTCATTTAATCCTTTCTAATCTGATAGATCTGAGAGGAACAGAAGAGTTTCGGATTGTTCCTCCATTGTCATGTAAATGTCACAGAACTTTTTTGTATTACACGAAATAGCTGTTGGGCGCAGACAAAAGGCTCTGCGGGCGCCTTCTAGATGGCTAATCTGTCAGCGGAATGTGCTTTTATGTCTTAACATTGCTTTCTAAGTGTTTAGCGGTTTATCGGAGCCTTTTAAAGGGACGCTAACCTAAAATCCAAAGCAGATAGTGGACTACTATAATGTGCTCTGGACAACCCCTTTAATTAACAAGCAAAGATGTAAACAGTCCTGTTTTTCGAGTCCTAGACTTTCCCTTTAAGGATGGGACTCCTATGAACACATTAGGTTAGTTTTCACTGGTGTCTTAAAGGAACAAAAACTATATGCAAGCCAGTATATACAGCTATAAGTTACTAGCTATACCCGCAGCTCCGTCCACGGCCCCCTGACTCTCTGCTTGCCCCACCTGCAGTGCCGCCCCGGACCCCCCTCATTTGCCGTGTGGGCACAGCAGGCCCGTCCAACACCAGTGCACCGATGGACCTCCTGCTTGTGCCCTGCCGGCCCACTACCGCTCTTCTCGCCCCTGGACTCTCCACTTTTTTCCCTACCCGCTCCCCCATTCTCTCGCTCCCGCCTTCCTACCGAATCTGCGACTCCGAGCCCCTTCCCCCACCACCTCTGCCATCTTGTTCCTACGTGTACACACTCTCCCCACCCTTCTGTCTACCCCTGCCGACCCCCGGTGGACTCACCAGTCCATGCCGCGCACCGGGCTCCAGCAATACCGGCATGTGCGGCTCTCGGCTGCCGGCATGCACGACGCCATGTTGTTCATGTCAGTGTGCACCCGGCTTATGGCTGTATAGATCCGCCCCCGCGGTGGCCTGGTCCAATCGGAGCCCCGTGCCTGACGTTGTGATGTCATGTGAGGTCCTTTAGCCTACACAGACCGTGAATTTGGTGCCCGCAGTCGGCAAACACGGCGATATATGTGGATTCTGAGGTGCCTATGTCCTTTTCCAGGTGACAATCTAGGTATGTGCGAAATTTCATTGAAATCCGTTTAGCCGTTGCGGCGTGATAGTGGAACAAACATCCACTTACCTGCCATTTGTTCTCCTCATTGCTTCCTCCTTGGCCGCTTTATAGCTCATCTCTATGGACAGAGCTGTGATCTGTGACTACCCTTCAGCTACACTGCCTACAGGGAGTCTGAGGTAGACAGAGCCACACCCCCTGCCTCCTCATTGGATCACCCTGCTGCTCTAGCCCTCCCCCTGAAGCTCTGATTGGCTGAGCAGAAAGTCAATGTATGTAGAGAATATATCCATCATCCCATATACTAAGTGAGGAGGAGGAGCCTGGGAGATGAGTATAATGGCTGCTGGGACTTGTAGTTCCACCCTGTATACTGTAATAGGGATACCATTGGCGCGTGTAAGTATTTCTCCCTCTGAGTTATGAATGGCAAAACACTTGAAAATAAAGTCTACGTGGAAACGGCGGATCCAGCCGCTCGGATTATGGGTTTTAGCGCGCAGCAGCTCCCTTTAATAATTCACGGTGTTACATTAAAAGCTGGAAGGTAAATACTAATTCACATAAATGAGTTCATCCAATATTTATGCCCCTCTGAAAGTAGAATTTAATTAAGACCTAAGCCTTCTCGAGTCTTATTGATACGCGCCTTGCCCCATCATTGCGGGGTAGTAACTCTTGTAAATCCAGCGGTAAAGCTATCATGGTGACACGTTATTCACGGCGCTCGCTCCGGATTTCTCAGACTCTCATATTTATGTAAATTACACCGTGCGAAAGACATAACTTGTGCGCTCTACCGTTAGACTGTCTATGGCGGTATGTCTCTGCTGCGCTCAGTGCCGCCCCCTGCTGAGCAATGCACTTTGGATGACCTAGGGAGGGGGCAGAGGGGGGACTTTTTTTTCTAAGCCTGGACAACTTCAAGACAGGACGGGGCGAGTCTCAAATTGGGAGACGGGAGTATCACGGATGTTCATTGATATCGCTCATCTGATCACCATCTGTTCAGCTATTCCAAAGATATAAGCCTTTTATGTGTTAATGCAAATTGGGATATACTTGCCAAGTGGGCGGTAACACTGCATGACACAGTGATACCGCCCACTTGTCTACTAGACCTTAATATACATCTACAATAAAAGGGCTTATATCTTTGGAATAGCTGAACGGATTTAGATGGGCAAAACACCAAAATGCTCAGGGTGACAGCGCCGATCAGATGATGATGTCATCGAACTTGAGATTTGGTGACCTATCCTCTTTAAATACTTACTTGTTTCCATGGACATCTGACCGCAGCTTACTCCACTCTTCTCAATGGTAACACGTACTCTTGGCCGAAGCTAGCATGCATATAATGCAAGGGATCAGAAGGACCTACTATAATGTCTGAAGGAAACCAATATGTTCTATGAATATGGATCAGGGTGAGTAAGGCAGGGTTCACATCTCCATTGGAGTCTCCTCTCCCCCCACTTAGCTGAGGATGCATGTCTGTTTCTATACGGAGAAGGGAATAAGGTTTGTCTGCTGCAGGGTAAAGGATCCAGCATGTCAGATTCTTCTTTTCCATGACACCTGCCATTGAAGTCTGTTTGGCTGCCACTAAGATCTGTCACGTTCAGCCATACAAATATAGTAGATGTTGGCCCAATGCTTGAGCAGAAGACAGCTATTCCTCCTGGACCCCCCATGTCACATGCATGCCTATTGTACATGTCTTCACATTGGGAGAGGAGAACAAGCTACTGCCAAGCTCCTGAAATTCAACATGCCCGATCTTTCCCCGACATCATCATTTATTGAGAGTCAGGAGACCCCCATATACTTAAGCTATGGATAGATCAGGACTAGGCCTTGTAGATGTAAGCCATCTTCCAGCCTTTGGTCCCAATTGGGCCAAAAGTCATCCAATCCAACTCTATGCCGAAAAAGATCATTAGATGTCTATGACCTCCCCGCTCCTAAACAGATGATTCGTGGTCCAATCATTACTTCGGGTCCTAACCCGCTTAAAGGGGTGCTCCAGTGTTATTTAAATAAAGTTTATTGAAATGCCTACAATCTCCTCCATAGTAACTTGGTCTTGGAGCGCAGGCCTAGAAGTCTGACAACACATAGAATGAAGTCTATGCACAAACATCAGGGCGCCCCTAGCCTTTCAATAAACTTTATTTATAACAATATAAAAACACAAAGCTATAAAGAAAGGGGTCTCCTTTGTGTTATTAGCTTGGTGTACATCTTCATGACTAGGACGGAGCGGTGACGTCTTCCCCGTAGCTTTGTTTTTAAGTCGAGGTCTTCCTGTTTGGAGCACAATCCCCTCCGCAGACTGATACAACAATAGAGTAGTAAGGAGCGCGGGCCAAGCCGGAGAGGAAGTTGTGCGTCTATTGTTGATCTTTGCAAAGGAAAACAATATGTTGAAAGTTTTTGGCACAGAAATAAGTTTTTGTTTTTTTTTTTACGAGAGATGTAGTGTGAGGGTTTAGATGTGTACGGAATGAGGGCGACATGGGGCGAGGCGCTGCATGGGTATATGGTGCAGAATGAAGACATTGGCGCCACCATGGTACATGGAGGGAGTACAGGTTATGGCAAACGCCTTCTATGTCTGTTGGCCGAACTTGATGTTTTTGGCGATATGCAAATGAGTTCTTTGGAGCAATGAGGGCGTGGCCACTTAGCACTTTGGAGCAATGACCGCCCCCTTGTTGCTCCCAAGCAATTCAGTTACTTTTTTCCAGTTTGCAAATCTAATTGTCAATAATAACGCTTCCTCCATCTTTCCACAGAGCTCCAGAGCTGAAGCAGAAGAGCCCAGTTCCTGAGGAATGGATGCACCTGGCCGTGGTGGCGTGCGGGGATCGCGTGGAGGAGACGGTCACTATGGTGAAATCTGCCGTGCTCTTCAGCGTGAAGAAGATCCGATTCCACATATTCGCTGAGGACGCATTAAAACCAGAATTTGAACAAAAGGTAAGGGAATGGGAAGATACATAATGGGGGACAAAATTCTATCCCCCCGGCCTGCTATACTATAACCTAGTCGTAAGAGAGAGTCGCAGTATTAGGACACCCTTATACGTTACATGAGACTGTTAGGACTGATTCACACAAGGCTGATTTTTGAGGCCGATTCCACATCAAAATTGGGACCCAATGTTAGGCCGAAAAAAACCCAGCAGGGACTCTCATTTTTCAGGACGCTGAGTAAGGAACCGTCCTGCAGACTCCATGGAGGATTCAGCCGCAGAACTCATCTTGTGAAAAGTCACAGAATTTGGAGAGGAATATCAGGCAATACCAATCAAGGCCATGGGCATAGGGATGGCGCCGTTTTAAAGCATTGCAATGTTCTACAAAAAGCTAGGTGGTTGCAAGAGCTGGACATGACACATTCATGCCTGAATTTTCCCGTACTTCATGATTTTTTCCTTTGCCCCCTAGTATAGTATTATCTCACATATCACTATTCCATTGTGTCCTGAAAAATCCTTTTGGCCGGTTGGACTTGCAGGGGTTACTGACCGCTCTCTAGATAAACCACCTAATCTCAGGCTATGGGAGACAACTGCTGTGACCTTGCACAACCTTCCCCGTTGCTGACTTTGCATTATGGAACTGGCAGAAAACTAAGCATCGACTATAGGACGAAGAAAGGAGGAAGGGAACAGATATACGGAAATATCCGCCATGTTCAGGAGAGGGAAAGACAACAGTCACACCATAGAGAACATATAGGAGGTATTCTAGAATTGACAGTCAAAGCCACATATTGGTGGGTGGTGGATCCCATCCCTGCTGTTATATGGCGGCCCATATGGTATGGATTGGTAAAGCTGGTGTGCAATTCTATCAGACTGGGTGTAACTGGGGGTGCAGACAAGACATGTTCCGGGGTTGGGGCAACAACCACTTGGACTTCAAAAGGGTATTTGGATATAGGATTAGGGCAACAAACCGAATCTTTGCCCCAGGTGAAGCCAGCCATAGACCTTCCATATCTTTGAATGATCCCTGTTCCATGCTTGTTTGCTTGGACCAAGTATGCATGTGTTATCGGTGGGAAGCAGGAAATAAGACGATGTCATAAACCTCTGATGGCAGGTTGTGCATGGCCTCTAACCCCCGACTACGACTACACAACCCTGGCCTGAATGGAGTGGCTGGCTTCTCATGCACGCTGCCACATGATGTCCCATGTAGATTCTAACGTAGACAGCAGATCTAGTATCTTCTCACTTCTCTTCCAGCTCGGAGCGTGGCCACAACAGCTTTCCAGAAAGTTTAACTACAAGATCTACCCAATTACTTTTTCTGTTGGAAATGCTCAGGAATGGAAGAAATTATTCAAGCCCTGCGCCGCTCAGCGCCTCTTTCTTCCGGTAAGTCCTCCATGATTGGATTCAGACTTCTTCATCTCCTTATTCTCCATCTGGTCATCTAGACGGGATTATATGCAACTTTTACTTTTCCCCCCTCCAGCAAGGAATTTTTTATGGCTTCTTAAGACTCTCCTGGCCGGCATATGTTCTTCCACTTCTGATCTTTTCGCTGTGCGATTTGCTCTCTTTGAAGATCTGGTCACAAGTTTAGTCACCCTGCCAGGAGAGCCGAGCCTGCCACGGCCTGGAATACTGATGCCGATGGCCGAATTCTCCCCCTGCCATAGCCAACCTATTGAAAGAGGAAAGTGTGTCCCCGTGAGAGAGACAAGGGAGGAACAATGGGGCCATTTAAAAGGTTGCGGTGAACGCGCTGGGTTGTGCTGGCCCTTGAACCGTGCACTAGATTTCCCCAGATTATTTATAGAAACTGCTTAAAGGGACAGTAAACCTAGAAACGAACAAAAAGCAACTGCTTAAAGGGAATGTGTCATTGGAAAATGAGCCTTTTTTAAAACCAAGTTTAGGTAAATTTTTAAAGAAGTTTTGATTTTTCCAATCCACTATCTTTTTTAAAAAAATCCTGCAATATTTACTCTCACCGCTAAGCCTAATAATAGGTGGTCACTTTCCAATTCTGTAGGAGCTTTCTTTGCAGCAGCCACCTCATTTACATCGCAGACAGTGTTACAATAGAAGATAACACCTCTGTAGATAACACCACTGACCCACCATTACATCCAATACTGACAATACATGATATCACAGTTTATCTCCTCCCCTCCCTGCACTGAGCATGTCTAGAAAACTCTCCCATAGACCTCAATGAGTCGTCTCCAGTTTTTTGCTGCCTATGTACATGAGGCTGCTGTAAACCCTCCCTGCAGCCACCACTAGAGGCAGCACAGCAGCTTCTTCATTCTGTATTATTATTGAGCTCAATGTATATACAGTATCCAATAAGCTCCTGAGCTCCCTCTAGTGTTGGGAGCAGTAAGTTACAATTTTATAATCTGCTTTTTCTATACTGGAGATTTGGATTTCTGATCCAACCATTATAAAGCTGTACCAAACCTGTGTTCAGACAAGGACATGGCAGAGGCAGAGCATTCATCGAGCTCTGTGGTGTTACAGATGTCTCGGGGCAGGAAGACCCTGTCCGTGGGAACAGTCCTGATTGATTCCATTAGTCAGTGTTACATGTATATTATTTCACAGTTTAATCCCCTGATGGAAGGGAACACTCTGGACCCCCCAACCCCAGAGCCATGTGTGACATCGGAGGGTAGGGGGAGGGTGATGGCTGCTGCACCTGTTCCTTAGTTTGACTGAAAACACCCTGGCATCAGAAATCCGGCTGATACCCTAATACTATGGATCCCCCCCTCCATCCATTAACTCTTTATATCCTGCAATGAGATAACCTTACTTCTGCCTTTGCTGTATTTTTTGGGATTTTCCTGCAGACAGGGAAGACCCTGCTGTTTCATGCATGTGCGGCCAACGTTGCATTTAGTTCAGTTTTACTCAATTTCAAGAATTTCTGTCTACAGGCGATAAAACTAGTGCCAGAGCTCATATGGGGCTGATGTGTTGTCACAAAAAATTCTACTGTTTAAGTATTTTTAAGATTTTTTTATGACCTTTTCCAATTTTTGCTCTGCCCACTAAGCCTAATAATAGACAGACACTTGCCAATTTTTCTTTGCAGCAGTTGCCTTATTTACATGACACACAATAGAAGATAACACCACTATAGATAACACCACTGACCCTTTATTACATCACTACTGACTATAAGTGATGTCACCGCTTATCCCCGTCCCTGCACAGAGCATGCCTAGAAATTCTCCTATAGACCTCAGTGACACAGGTCCAGTCTATTGCTGCCTATAGCCATGACTGCTGTAAAGCGGGTAACTAAATGCTGTTAACAGAGGAGAAGCTCAGGCAAGATGGCCGCCCCCATAATCATGGACAAAAAATAAAAACGTGATCAATTTCACGATCTGGTTTTACTAAATACATTTTTATAAAATTGGTGCCGCGTTCCCTTTAAATCTTGGCTGTAACGTCCTCGTCTACGCGGCGCCCATATACAACCCGGTAAATCCACCATTTAATAAGCATTAGGTGAGGAAGTAGCGACTCTGGATTACAAATGAAATGGCGTGGTCTGTAATGAGTCTGAGCGGGGTGCGGGGAGCGTCTCCATCCTTTGGGGTGTATTAAATGTTAAGTGTTCATCTTTCAGCCGGGGATTGCTGGGCGAGATTAGATCTCGTGGCGAGTTACAGATAATTACGAAGCGCGTTGAAGTGATTCACGGCGTGCGGCGGCTGCGAGGTTGAGTGCGCAGAGGTTAATTACAGAGTTTTCCCCGGTGATATTGCACCCTTTTATCTACCTTCATTGTGAGGTACAGAAATGTCTTACAAGTTCTCACTTCCCTGACTGCTAAGTAGCGGGCGGTACGGCGGCGGCGCGGCGCACATTTAATTTAGGCCTCCTGGTATTTAATTATCATTGTCACCTCTCCTGATGATAATCGTTGTCTCGTGGATTTGTACACCGCCTGTATCGTGCCTCGGGTCAGCGCCGGGGATCATTCGGATGCTTTATGTGTGTCGTATGGTGTAGTCTGTGCTTTACTGTCTGCTGTGTGGAAGTAGGTTCAACCGGGGGATTGCATGACTAGCTATCCCGTAACTACATTATACAGGTTACAGGAGGGAATTGCATGACTAGCAATATCCTAACTATATTATACAGGTTACAGGAGGGAATTGCATAACTAGCTATCCCGTAACTACATTATACAGGTTACAGGAGGGGATTGCATGACTAGCAATACCCGAACTATATTATATAGATTACAGGAGGGATCTGCAATAAACTATGTTACACAGGTTACAGGAGGGAATTGCATGACTAGCTATCGTGTAACTACATTATACAGGTTACAGGAGGGAATTGCATGACTAGCAATATCCTAACTATATTATACAGGTTACAGGAGGGAATTGCATGACTAGCTATCCCGTAACTACATTATACAGGTTACAGGAGGGAATTGCATGACTAGCAATATCCTAACTATATTATACAGGTTACAGGAGGGAATTGCATGACTAACTATCGTGTAACTACATTATACAGGTTACAGGAGGGAATTGCATGACTAGCTATCCCCTAACTACAGGTTACAGGAGGGAATTGCATGACTAGCTATCGTGTAACTACATTATACAGGTTACAGGAGGGAATTGCATGACTAGCTATCCCCTAACTACAGGTTACAGGAGGGAATTGCATGACTAGCTATCGTGTAACTACATTATACAGGTTACAGGAGGGAATTGCATGACTAGCTATCCCGTAACTACATTATACAGGTTACAGGAGGGAATTGCATGACTAGCTATCCCGTAACTACATTATACAGGTTACAGGAGGGAATTGCATGACTAGCAATACCCAAACTACATTATACAGGTTACAGGAGGGTATTGCATGACTAGCTATCCCGTAACTACATTATACAGGAGGGAATTGCACGACTAGCTATCCCGTAACTACATTATACAGGTTACAGGAGGGGATTGCATGACTAGCAATACCTGAACTATATTATACCAGTTACAGGAGGTAATTGCATGACTAGCTATCCCGTAACTACATTATACAGGTTACAGGAGGGAATTGCATGACTAGCAATACCCGAACTATATTATACAGATTACAGGAGGGATCTGCAATAAACTATGTTACACAGGTTACAGGAGGTAATTGCATGACTAGCAATATCCTAACTATATTATACAGGTTACAGGAGGGAATTACATGACTAGCAATACCCAAACTATGTTATACAGGTTACAGGAAGGATCTGCATGGTTAGCAATGGCCTGACTATGTTGTATAGAAGGGAGCTGTATGACTAGCAATCCTCTAGTTATATTGTACAGGCCACAGGAGGGGATTGCATGACTAGCAGTCCCATAACTCTTTTTACAGGGAGCAGTGTGGCTAGCTAGTGATCTTATACAGGTTGCAGCAGGGAGTTCCACGACTAACAACCCCCTAAAAAATCTTTACAGATTTACCCTAAAGAACTCTGTTACTAGCAATCCCCTGAATATCTTGTAGAAGTTTCAGTAGTGAATTGCAGGAACCGACTTCTTAAGGGAATACTCCAGATAGACTGTACAAATGCTGTGGGGCCCCCTGACGAGAAGGGGCCCAACATTGGGCTTCTCTTTGTTAGAAATTTGACACTGAATTTGAGGCGGAATCTGTCTCAATGGGAGGCATTCTGCTTGCTTGGTCAAAATCCACTCACGGAATTTGGAATGTGGCCCTGCCTAATAGACTGACACACTTCTCCAAATTCTGCATCAAAATCTCCGGCTGTTTTTCACACACGCAAAAAATCTGCTTTGAAATTTTCTGCTTGACAAATTTGGCGTGAACACCCCCTTATATTCCTCATAACAGATGTGTACAACCCTCTGTGAAGGCAATACTGTCTGTACAAATCCGTATACAGTGAGCTCCCCCTAGTGGTGAGTGCAGGCAGATGAAATTTTATTATATAACCCTAAAAGGAAAAAGGAGAATTTGAAGCTGTATCTAAGCAAAATGCAGCACGAAAACTCAAAAGCAAAAAAAATCCTAAAATATGTTAAATAAAATCAGTGCGAGTTTAATATAATGTGTATTGATCTGATTAGTAAACTGCGTGTTCTCATGAATATTAATGAGCCTTACAACAGGGACCCTGCGATAATTGGGCTAATGCTCCGGTTGGTGAAACCTGCCATTGGCTCAGACACCTCTAGTCAATTGGCTATTGCTGAATCGGGTTGATGGCGGTGGTCTTACTTCTGTAGGCCTAACATTTGTCTGTTTAGGTTGTGACAACACCAAGTTAAAATGATGTGTCTTCAGAAAATATTATACATTCATTTATATATTTATGTGCTTCTTTTTTTTCCCAATCCAGTAATTTTTCCCAGTGGCCACTAGATGGCGCAGTTAGCTGTTTTCTGTGGCACACTTGTCGGCTTTACTGTGTAGACTGGGACAGAATCTGCAGATTAGTTTGGTGATCATATATGTTATTGTATTTGTATGCCTCACACACCCATCCGTTGCAGCAGCCATAAAGCAGATCACTATGGATGACCTATCAGTGTGGCCTAGTTATCATACCAGACCTATGGTCACAGATATTGGGGAACCGAGGGAAAATTTAGCAATTATACTATGTAACCTATGTAACTAACCCCTCTATTTTGCCGGACAGATGATCCTGCAGGACGTGGACTCCTTGCTGTACGTAGACACGGACGTTCTCTTCTTGCGCCCTCTGGACGACATCTGGGCTTTTCTCAAGCACTTCAATGACACCCAGCTGGCGGCCATGGCCCCTGAGCACGAGGTCCCCAAGATTGGCTGGTACAGTCGTTTCGCCCGACACCCATTCTACGGTGCAACAGGTGTCAACTCCGGGGTCATGTTGATGAATCTGACACGTATTAGGAAGCAGCAGTTCAAGGTAAAAAGGGGTTAATAACGCTTCGCTACATGGAAAATAAATCAGAACGCTTGATGATTCGCTGGATAAAATGTATCTGGACGGATGAGTGAACTTAATGTGCCCGATGGAGAGGGGAGTAGAGAATCCGTGACATATTAATGGTCTGTACCGCGGGGAGGGGGGGCGGGAGACGGTCCTTCGAGGGAATGAAGATAATGGAATGAAATTTTTCATACAAGGACTGTTACTAGAGAAAAATATATTAGCAATATTAGAAAGTCTCCTTGTTTCATTTACAGAGGTCAGTGCCGCTGGAGATTTCTTAAAGGGACATGACCATTAAAAATGGTCACAGTACAGGGACACACAGTGATGTCACAGTACAGAGATAATACATGCAGTGATGTCACAGTACAGGGATAATACACACAGTGATGTCACAGTACAGGATAATACACACAGTGATGTCACAGTACAGGATAATACACACAGTGATGTCACAGTACAGGGATAATACACACAGTGATGTCACAGTACAGGGATAATACACACAGTGATGTCACAGTACAGAGATAATACACACAGTGATGTCACAGTACAGGATAATACACACAGTGATGTCACAGTACAGGATAATACACACAGTGATGTCACAGTACAGAGATAATACACACAGTGATGTCACAGTACAGAGATAATACACACAGTGATGTCACAGTACAGAGATAATACACACAGTGATGTCACAGTACAGGATAATACACACAGTGATGTCACAGTACAGGATAATACACACAGTGATGTCACAGTACAGGATAATACACACAGTGATGTCACAGTACAGGGATAATACACACAGTGATGTCACAGTACAGGATAATACACACAGTGATGTCACAGTACAGGGATAATACACACAGTGATGTCACAGTACAGAGATAATACACACAGTGATGTCACAGTACAGGATAATACACACAGTGATGTCACAGTACAGGGATAATACACACAGTGATGTCACAGTACAGGGATAATACACACAGTGATGTCACAGTACAGGATAATACACACAGTGATGTCACAATACAGGGATAATACACACAGTGATGTCACAGTACAGGGATAATACACACACATAAAAGATCTCTATGACATCACAGCATACAAAAATTGTAATTATAATCATGTCTCATGCAGGTATTGTGATGTCCAATACAGTTTTCCCCATCCTCTGGTATCATCCATTGCTGCCCCTTAGTTGATGGCCCCCCTATCAGCTGCTATATCTGCTACCCTGAGGTCCCCCTGTCAGTATATGTAGCATTTTGGCCCCATGCAGTCACATTAAGCGCCGCACATCTATATTGCGGTTTATTTTGCGTTTCCCTCTAACTGCTTTTTCGATAGGTTGGTTCTCATTAATGTAAAGCTCTCTATAAGGGCTGCCATAAAGCTGCGCACGGGAGCTGCGGCGGTGACTACAAGGCTGACAAATCGCTGGCGTCGTATCGTAAATCACACAACCCTCAGCCTGGAGTCACCCACTCGGTGCTACATTGTGACAGGCGAGTTACGGATCAGTGGGGTCCTCGCTCAAGGTGAACAGCAATGTTCATGTCCTTACTGATCTGAAACATGGATGTCAGCGGAGAACAATGGGGAGATCTACGGCGCCCGCTCTAACCCGGCGCTATTTATTTACTGCAGTGCACAGGATAATGGTTTACTGGATGTGCCGGGGCCTGGAGGAAGATAACCGGCAGGCATAAATCACACCGTGCCACCCTGACGCTGTAAGGAGAAGGGAAACCCTCATGGAATTGGAACTGCAAACATTTATAACCTCTGTAAATGTAATAATAGATCATATGTTATAGGCTTGTATAATTAAAGGGATCCTTAAAGCAATATTCACATTTAAGGCATTAGATCAGGTCGTCTGCCTCATATATTATAGTTACAATTTTCTACTGCAGCCAAAAATCAGGGATCATAGAATACACGGGTCTCATAGCTGGGGTCCGGTTGTATTCATGAGCATGGTGCACCGGATAGTGAATGCCCTTATACACAGCGCCCCCCGAGGGCTGGCCTGAGCTGATCTACTCTGATGTGGTCTGTGCTCCTACAATAAATCCTGACTTTTCTTTTCCTATAGAACAACATGATCCCTGCCGGTCTGACGTGGGAGGAAATGCTCCATCCGTTGTATCAGAAATACAAAAACTACATCACGTGGGGAGACCAGGACTTACTAAATATCATTTTTTATTTCAACCCAGGTAAGAATCGCCCAATTCAGACACATTTTTGATTTTTAGAAATTAAAATGTCTTTAATCTGGGCCAAATCTGTAATAAGGCCCCAAGCAAACATGTATAATACTGGGGTCTTCTTCAGGGGTGTAACTGGCAAAGAATGGGTCCAAATAGCAAAGTTTTGACTTGGCTCCCTTAACCCCACCCCATACTCGGCATAGGACCCCCCTTTCCTGGGGACCCACATGGTATAATGCCCCATTTACAGACTATGATGTCCTAAAGTGGCCTCCAGATAGTATAGTATCCCATAGTAGCCCCTCTACACAGTATAATGTCCCATAGCGGTCCCTCTACACAGTATAATGTCCCATAGCGGTCCCTCTACACAATATAATGTCCCATAGTGGCCCCTCTACACGGTATAATGTCCCATAGCTGTCCCTCTACACAGTATAATGTCCCATAGTGGCCCCTCTACACAATATAATGTCCCATAGCGGTCCCTCTACACAGTATAATGTCCCATAGCGGTCCCTCTACACAATATAATGTCCCATAGTGGCCCCTCTACACGGTATAATGTCCCATAGCTGTCCCTCTACACAGTATAATGTCCCATAGTGGCCCCTCTACACAATATAATGTCCCATAGCGGTTCCTCTACACAGTATAATGTCCCATAGCGGTCCCTCTACACAGTATAATGTCCCATTACAGTCCCTCTACACAGTATAATGTCCCATAGCTGTCCCTCTACACAGTATAATGTCCCATAGTGGCCCCTCCACACAATATAATGTCCTATAGCGGTTCCTCTACACAGTATAATGTCCCATAGCGGTCCCTCCACACAATATAATGTCCCATAGCTGTCCCTCCACACAATATAATGTCCCATAGCGGTCCCTCTACACAGTATAATGTCCCATAGCGGTCCCTCTACACAGTATAATGTCCCATAGCTGTCCCTCTACACAGTATAATGTCCCATAGCTGTCCCTCTACACAGTATAATGTCCCATAGCTGTCCCTCTACACAATATAATGTCCCATAGCTGTCCCTCTACACGGTATAATGTCCCATAGCGGCCCCTCTGCACAGTATAATGTCCAATTGCGGCCCCTCTACACAGTATAATGTCCCATAGCTGTCCCTCTACACAATATAATGTCCCATAGCTGTCCCTCTACACGGTATAATGTCCCATAGCGGCCCCTCTGCACAGTATAATGTTCAATTGCGGCCCCTCTACACAATATAATGTCCCATAGCGGCCCCTCTACACAGTATAATATCACATAGTGTCTCTTTCACACAGTATAATGTCCCATTGCAGCCCCTCTACACAGTATAATGTCCCATAGCGGCCCCTCTACACAGTATAATGTCCCATAGCGGCCCCTCTACACAGTATAATGTCCCATAGTGGCCCCTCTACACAGTATAATGTCCCATAGTGGCCCCTCTACACAGTATAATGTCCCATAGTGGCCCCTTTACACAGTATAATGTCCCATAGTGACCCCTCTGCACAGTATAATGTCCCATAGTGGCCCCTCTACACAGTATAATGTCCCATAGTGGCCCCTCTACACAGTATAATGTCCCATAGTGGCCCCTTTACACAGTATAATGTCCCATAGTGACCCCTCTGCACAGTATAATGTCCCATAGCAGCCCCTCTACACAGTATAATGTCCCATAGTGGCCCCTCTACACAGTATAATGTCCCATTACAGCCCCTCTACACAGTATAATGTCCCATTACAGCCCCTCTACACAGTATAATGTCCCATAGTGGCCCCTCTACACAGTATAATGTCCCATAGTGGCCCCTCTACACAGTATAATGTCCCATAGTGGCCCCTTTACACAGTATAATGTCCCATAGTGACCCCTCTGCACAGTATAATGTCCCATAGTGGCCCCTCTACACAGTATAATGTCCCATAGTGGCCCCTTTACACAGTATAATGTCCCATAGTGGCCCCTCTACACAGTATAATGTCCCATAGTGGCCCCTCTACACAGTATAATGTCCCATTGCAGCCCCTCTACACAGTATAATGCCCCATAGTGGCCCCTCTACACGGTATAATGTCCCATAGTGACCCCTCTGCACAGTATAATGTCCCATAGTGACCCCTCTGCACAGTATAATGTCCCATAGCAGCCCCTCTACACAGTATAATGTCCCATAGTGGCCCCTCTACACAGTATAATGTCCCATAGCGGCCCCTCTACACAGTATAATGTCCCATAGCGGTTCCTCTACACAGTATAATGTCCCATTGCGGCCCCTCTACACAGTATAATGTCCCATAGCGGCCCCTCTGCACAGTATAATGTCCCATAGTGGCCCCTCTACACAGTATAATGTCCCATAGTGGCCCCTCTACACAGTATAATGTCCCATAGCGGCCCCTTTACACAGTATAATGTCCCATAGTGGCCCCTCTACACAGTATAATGTCCCATAGCGGCCCCTTTACACAGTATAATGTCCCATAGTGGCCCCTCTACACAGTATAATGTCCCATAGTGGCCCCTCTACACAGTATAATGTCCCATAGTGTCTCCTTCACACAGTATCCTGTTCCATAGTGGCCCCTGCGTTGTTTGTTGCAAATATTGCAAAAAAATTGGGTTCGTCAGAACCTGTAATTTTTGGGGTACACCATCCACAATCTATTATTATTCCCCGGGGTCTTTTCATCCCTCTTCAGTGATGTTACAGACGTGGGTTACGCCGGCATCATTATGTGCAGTGACGCTGCCTGACCCACAAGACTTCTGTGACGTCACTAAAGGGGCCAAAGATGGCAGGGAGTTGCGCCAAAGCTTAGGAGAGGTGAGTTACACAGATTTTTATGTTTGATCACCTCCCCTGGGCCTCCGATCTTTATACTCTGGGGTCTGAAAAGGGGGCGGCCAAGTCATCAAATGCTATGTTTGTCATAAAATGAGGACCATGGAATGAACCCAATGACTTTAACAATATAACAAAACCAGAAAACTGCTCCAAGTTTATCCTCCTGCTTTTATTTGATTTTCCAGAGAATCTCTTTGTATTCCCGTGTCAGTGGAATTATCGCCCCGATCATTGCATGTACGGGAGTAACTGTAAATCTGCAGAGGAAGATGGCGTATCTATTCTCCATGGCAATAGGGGCGTCTACCATGATGACAAGCAACCAGCGTTCAAAGCGTTCTATGAAGTGATACGTGATGTACGTATATAGGATATTCCGTATCTATATCTTTACAGGTGCAGTGTGCCCAGCAGGGGGCGGGAGGGTGACTATTAGTCATGGGGGCTGTTAGAAAGTAACAGCAGCGGTCCGGTGATCCCTCTCTTTGTGTGCACTCGCTTTATAAATGTCACCCTTCTAGCATTGTGTGGGCTGATGTGGAATGCTACCAAGTGCTTTAAGCTCTCAGAACTGCCAGTTCTCCCCTCCCCCACACACCCGAATATTGCATTGTGCCGGAAAGTTCCACCACTTGCCCTTCTACAACTAGGATCTCAGTAGAACCAATTTCCTTGGTTCTTCACATGACATTCACATTCACATGACCTAACCTCTTGGAAGGTTCATACTGCCCTTTATTTAAGGTTCTGTTCACATCATCGATTTGTTTCGGTTACAGTCGGAGGTCACCTTTGAGAATTTAGTGGGTTCAGAGAGTCTATTTTAGGTATAGCCTGTAGTATAGGGGTCCTACATTCTAAAGGTATGACATTTAAGAAACTGGAGGGAATTCCTCAAGACTGGAATATTGTACGCCAGTCTTGATGTCCAGCATGCCAGTGGAGGATGCATTTAACACGACAAGGTAGCACTTCATCATGAATTAGGTGAATCCTCAGGTATTTAAAGGGATCCTATCATTTAAACTTTATTTTTTGTCCCTATCACATTGGAATAGCCTTAAGAAAGGCTATTCTTCTACCTTTAGATGTCTTCTCTGCGCCACCGTTCCGTAGAAATACCAGTTTTTGCCGGTATGCAAATGAGTTTTCTCACAGCACTGCGGGGTGGGCCCCAGTGCTCAAACAGCACTGAGGACGTCCCCAATGCTGCGAGAGAAATCTCCAGTGCCGCCTCCATCTTCAGGAACATCCTCTTCATGCGTCTTCTTCTGGCGCAGGCGGTGAAACTTGTAGGCCTCGGGCAGAGCCGACTGCGCATGTCTGCGGCCACAAGAAAAATGGCCACTTACACAGTAAGTAAGCGGCCACTTTCTTGTGGCCTGTGGGCATGCGCAGTCGGCTCTGCCCGAGGCCTACAAGTTTCACCGCCAGCGCCGGAAGAAGTCGCATGAAGAGGATGTTCCTGAAGAAGATGGAGGCGGCGCTGGAGAGTTCTCTGGCAGCATTGGGGACGCCCTCAGTGCTGTTTGATCAAGGGGGTCCGCCCCCAGTGCTGCGAGAGAACTCATTTGCATACCAGCAAAAACCGGGATTCCTACGGAACAGCGGCGTGGAGAAGATAACGAAAGGTAGAAGAATAGCCTTTCTTAAGGCTATTCTGAAGTGTTAATCACAAAAAAAGGGTTTGTATGATAGGATCCCTTTAAGATATTGGAGGGAATTCCTCAAGACTGGCATATTGTATGCCAGTCTTGATGTCCGACATGCCAGCGGAGGATGCACTTAACATGACGCCTCTTAAGATGACACCTCATCGTGAATTAGATGGATCCACTGAGTCTCAGCACCTCAGCTATTTAAAGGGGTTGTCCAGGATAACTGTTTTTTGTTTGTTTTTTTACCGCCTCAGCCTCATATTAAACAAAAAAAAACCATCTTGGACAACCCCTTTAAGTCGCTGGTGGAGTTAAAAAGTTGCAAGCCACCAGTTTGTGACTTTTTTTACGCTGACAAAAAGTGGAGTGACCAATTTTTTAAAAATTTTTTGGTAACCTCTGACATCTTTTTCTCCTCCCTCCTCGGCAGTATCCGTTTGATGGTAATCTTTTCCAGTCGATGTATTACCCCCTGCAAACAAAGTTCCTGGAAAGCGTCCATACGTTATGCGGTCGGATCCCCCAGGTGTTCCTCAAGCAGGTGGAGAATACGATGAAGAAGGTGTATGAGCGGAGAGTCATCTTCTACGCCGGATCTCGAGTACGAAGCTGAGGATTTGGGCAGGGGCGATGGCTGTTCATCGCTTTACGGAAATTATTTAAAATACATTTTTTTTATATGAAGAAATTTTTTTTTATTGGTGAAGTCTAAAGCTATGCAAAAATAAACGGAGGCCAAAAAGATTCAAAAAGTTTTCAAGGACGTACATCGAGGTATTCGGCGCATCTTCGATCTTAGGGGGAAGGATTGTGTATTTCTTGGGATACAAATTTAAAAAAAAAATCCTACTCACCTGTCCCTGGTGCTCTGGTGACTTCCAGTGCGGTCCGCTCCTGCTGCTCTGGTGTTTTCTTCTGGCGGATTTCCCCACCACACATGATCACTGAGGCCTAAGGAAAAGGACACGGGTCGTGACAGTATAGCGGTGACTTCCACCGCAAGAAAACACCGGATCAGCAGGATTGCTCCGTTGTTCATTTTAGATGCTTTGGAGCAATGAGAAGTATTAGGATGGCAGACGTAAAGGATAACGCGCACATTTTTAGTAGCCAATCAGATGTCTGCTTCTTGAGACTAGGCCGTTTCTGATTGGACGCCGTTATTAAGTTGTGTTTTAAGAGCTTTAAATGTGTTTTTTAAGCTTTAAATAATAAAAAAAATTCTAGATCTTGTATACAGTGAACCTATGGGATCACATATGTACTTTCAGCGAATGGACTGATCTCTTCATCCAACCTCATTTACTATGTATATGTTAACCTGACAACTTTCATCTGATGGAAAAATGGCCGACTCCCATAGGCAACCCATAAACGCTCATTAGTTGTACCAATTGTTTTGTAACTATCTCATCCACTATACTTCTATTATACATCGCACCCCATAAGCCGCTGGAGTGTGCGGTCACTATCTCAGTCCCATTACCGCTTCTGTGTCCCAAATCTGACAACTTTCATGATATATCTATTTTAGTACATATGTAATACTTGTTAATGAACAATGATTGCGTTGTTCCTCAGTTAGTCCTCTTGGAAATGTATGAATAAATTGACCCTGCCCCCTTGTCAATAGGGTGTGGTTACATAGTCCAAGGTTGTATAGGGACCCGTCCTGTTCACAGTTGTCAATTTATTCAAACGTTTCCAGGAAGAGTAACTGAGGAATATAACAGAATTCTATGATGCAAAATTTCACGGTGAATGCAACTATTTGCTAAAAGGTTTATAAGTCGGGGAAGGGGGATCGACCCCCGAAAATCTAATCCCTATGGGCAACTAAAGCTGCAGCAGGATGTTTAGGCTGCTCGAATGTGGAATTTATTTGAGAGAAGGGAGAAGTAGATTGTAATTCAGTCCTCAGCACCCAGGCTGGGAGCCTGGCAGTTTCTTTGCCTACGGTTTCATTACTGCCCATCGTCTCCACTTTTTCACAGCGTGCAGTAATTGATAGTACTGTGACTACAGCAGGAAATCCAATACATTCGCACTTAAGCGACTTTTGTGTAATGCTGATGAACTGCGTCGCGCTGGAAGGAGGGTAGATTAAAATGTTTGTTGTCAAACAGGTTATGATTCAGAGCGAGTGCAGGAAGGAGCCGGGTATTGAATCACCGGGAGCTGGCACAAGACGTGGCGATGCCTACTGGAGCCCTGCATTGATATTGGTATTAGGATCGTGCAGCAGGAATGGCCCTGTGGGGGCCGAATTACTTTAGAAAGAGCCGATTGAGATGTAGAGAATTTATTAATGGTGATTTGGAGGGGGGCAATCGCCTGTTACCCCAACCCTGCAGATAGATAGGTTAGGGTCACCTGAATCAAGCAGTTTCCTCCTTGTGAATCGCTGCCCCCATTGCTGAGATGTCGCGGTTTTTGCCAACTTGCAAATAAGGTCTTATAAGGGTGTTGCCATTGCTCCAAAAAGGGAAAGGGCTAGTTCACATCTGTGCCCAGTCTCCGTTCATGCAGGTTTGAGTTTCCTGCAGAAAACTGAGCAGGAGACGGAAATCTGCAGGACTATTTCAAACCCATTCATTTGAATGGGTTCGAAAGATGTCCGGCCGTAAGCGCTTCATGCTCTCCGCCGCGAAACCGTTTTTTTTAAATCGGACACAGAGTCGGACATGCAGTACTCTGTGTCCGGTTTTTAAAAAACGGTTTCACGGCGGAGAGCATAAAACACTCACCGGCGCACACAGCCGGACCTGGTCTGACAGTTTTCCGTCTTCTGCATGCAGAAGACGGAAAGCTCAGAACGGACTCTGGGCGCTAGTGTGAACCTAGCGTAAGCACTAACGCCCTCATTGCATCAGAGGTAAGCAGTAACGCCCTCATTGCATCAGAGGTAAGCAGTAACGCCCTCATTGCATCAGGGGTAAGCGGTAATGCCCTCATTGCATCAGGGGTAAGCGGTAATGCCCTCATTGCTCCATAGAGGTAAGCGGTAACGCCCTCATTGCATCAGAAGCACGCGGTAATGCGCTCATTGCATCAGATGTAAGTGGTAATGCCCTCATTGCTCCATAGAGGTAAGCAGTAACGCCCTCATTGCATCAGAGGTAAGCAGTAACGCCCTCATTGCTCCATAGAGGTAAGCAGTAACGCCCTCATTGCATCAGATGTAAGCGGTAACATCCTCATTGCTCCATAGAGGTAAGCGGTAATGCCCTCATTGCTCTATAGAGGTAAGCGGTAATGCCCTCATTGCTCCATAGAGGTAAGCGGTAACGCCCTCATTGCATCAGAAGCACGCGGTAATGCGCTCATTGCATCAGATGTAAGCGGTAACACCCTCATTGCTCCATAGAGGTAAGCGGTAATGCCCTCATTGCTCTATAGAGGTAAGCGGTAATGCCCTCATTGCTCCATAGAGGTAAGCGGTAACACCCTCATTGCTCCATAGAGGTAAGCGGTAACGCCCTCATTGCTCCAAAGATTTCATTTGCAAACTCTAAATATGACATTTTATCAGACATTTCCCCCATTTAGATCGTGAAACAAAATCTACAGAACTTGAAAAAATACTTTGTGTTACTATGCGAAAGAGCTTCAAAAGACTAAAAAAAAAACCAACCCAGTTTTTAGCATAAAAAAGAAAACTCCAAAAATTGACTAGTGCAGAATGACCAGGATTCCCTCCAGGGTATTCACAAAGCAATATAATAGTGAGGCCACAGAGTCTTTTATTTGCTACATTGTTTTTTTTTTCCATTTCAGGTGTATTGGAGCAATATATAGTTTCCAATGTTGGGAATACGCTATCATTTAACCCTTTAGTTAAGATTTCCTCTACAACTACTCATGTGAGTGTCACAATGTGCCTTGTGGATTCCCTAGCCCTCACTTGGGTTCAGTCACCTCTCAGTGTTCCCCTGCATACACGTCTCCACCACAGCTTAGGGCCTCATTCACATTAGCATGTTTGCTGTCTTTTTATGGTTTGCTTTGCATTTCTATTTATGTGCATTATATTATACTGGATCTGTAAACCCTGGTTGTGACTTCCTGAGGTGACTCTGTATTGAATGTTTATGTCTCCCAAGGAGACCATTATGGTGAGGATCTGTACACTCCTCGTATACGGGCGCACAGGACTGCCGGATACAACACATTGCTGGCTAGTGTGCTGCTATCCAGTGTGTCCAGGGGTCTGGAATATGGCGGCATTTGTGACACTACTACTCCCAGCAGACAGGATATGCTGCAAGAAGTAGTGTCACAACGGCTGAAGAACCACTAGGGGGCAGACCACTGATGGAAATGTCCCAGTTGCCTACACATAACTGCGGAGACTATTTTGTGGATGGTATTAGGTCTCCTTCAGAAGGTCGTATGGACGACGTATTTTACAGGCCATGTTACGTTCGCCAATCTTACCCGGGCCATGGGTCGAATGATCCTTACTACTAGTATCATAGAAATCTATGAAGCCTGAGCCTGCGGATATAATATGGTCTGTGAAATACATTGGCGTGACAGCGGTCTGAATTAGCCCTCGATTTTCAATTTGTGCAGGTTTTTAATACTTTAAATGTCTATTTTTGGTTTTCTTTGATTTTTCTGTAAGTTGCAAATTTTTTAAATACTTTTCATCTGTAACATAAGGTCGACAATAAAATTGGTAAAAAAAACCCCCCAAAAAACATGCTGTCAAGTTGTTGTTTTTTTTGCCCACTTTAAGTTTTGGGTTCATTAAAGATTGACCTGCCCCCTTTATTGTGGCTCCTCCCCCAGCACTGAGTCAATCACAGGGGTCTACGGAAAATGAAGTCTAGTATATTGTCAGATACTCTGCTTGGCTCATCCAGTTTAGGCCGTCGCTTTTATATATGAAGATGGCATCCAGATTGATGGACCAAGAGCCTTCAACCCACTGGACTCTGTATTACAACATTATGGGTTCTGTAGTCCGTTCCCATAGTCTACAGCCAGCTTGCCATGGATCGGGAGCTGCATAGACTTTAGTGTAGAACTAGTAGCTTAACCATTGGGCCAGGGGCGTAACTTTATGGGGTGCAGTTGGGGCCCAGGAGCCTTAGGGGGCCCATAAGCACTGACATCAGTACTGAAATTGCAGCTTCCACCTGACCCATAAACCAAGGAGACCCCCAGATTCCCCCAACCACACTAAGGTGGATTAAACTCCTTAGCACCCGTAACATCACTATTAAGAATTTGCTGTAGGGATGAGGTTGGAGGCTCCGGACAAAAGATTACACCGGGGCCAACAAGCCTAGTTACACCATTGCATTGAGCCCAATTGCAAAAAGTATAATCGAGCCACTCTCCGGTCTGACCACCTCCAGTAGCACCTTAACATGGACATGTTAAAGGGATTCTCCACTTTGGACACTTCCTACCTGTTAGAACGTGCCTCAATCAGTTTCCCTGCAGCACCACCGTAAGGGAATTTAAAGGGGTTGGGCAAGAATTAAAGATCTCTGGGAGGGGGCTCTAGAAAGTGGAAAAAAAAAACACGCTCACCTGTCCCCAGTACTCTGGTGTCCCCTAAGACTGTCTGGTCTACCAGCGACTGGGGGCTTCCAGTAGAAAATCTCACCACACATGACAGCTGAGGAAAAGACACTGGATGTCACTGGTGATGTATACAAGTGATATCGGATCCTTGCCCCATGATGACCGAGGCCACTAGTTGGCCTCAGCAGTCTGATACAGTGAGGCCTTTCTCCAAAACAAGCCCTTGGGCGCTGCTGGTCCGGAGAGGGGCAGGGGACACCGGAGCGCCAGTTTTCATTCTTCTGAACTGTGTAGCCCCCACATTACAGCTGTATTTCCATTACAGAAATTTATGGCATGTGCACTGGACATCGACCCATACCTAATTCAGAATTGGGGTTCTCAACCCTCTGCTTGTACCAACTTCAACCGAAGTTTTGAGAATGGGAGTGCGGTTGCTGGGCTGTTTTCAGAACTTCCATAGAAGTGAATGGAGAGAACCCACAGGCACGGTCCATTCATTGTGAGTGGGGATTGGGGACCACCTTTCTGTAGGTGGGTATGACCCGAATCTGTCAGACCTTTGTGGCATCTCAGTGGACAAATATCCCCGGCTCAACGAAAAGCTCCGGCATCCTTAGGTCATATTATAGGGAACATGGGTGCTTTATGTGGTGGTCATTTTACTAATAAGGGGCATGATAGGAGGTGGAACACGCTACTAAAATGTATAAGGCCATGTGCACGTTTCTCGGTGTGCGTCCCGTGCCAGGTATTCCCGTATCTCACATATAAACGTTGTTGCGTATGGGATATCCTGTGTCCATTCAGATCTGCATTCAGTTTTTCATTGCCCCTTTCACGCTCCCCATTCATCATTAGTCCTACCTCACCCAAGTATAGATGGGCCCCATAGCAGCTGTCTATGCCTGTTAGCCTGGGTGGGGGTTTCTTATTTACTGTCTCTTTCTGGAGAATCGCACATATAGACTCACCCCATGATCACCCTATTGATTTCACGGAGCACGTACTGCTGGATTCCCATACAGGGGATCACAATTGCAGTAAACCCTATGATCAGCTTATTTTTTGGGGACACTGTCTTACAAAAATGGTTGTGCTAGAAAACCCACAACCTAATTTAACGCATTAATACATGAGGATTGTTCCTGGAACTGACAGTAATCTATAAAAGAGCGATAAGTGGGAACTGAAGGCCCCGCCGACTGTGCCAGGCTCAGATATTACTGACAGAATGAGTATTTATTGCCTCAATCCTGTAACTCTCAGCAGCCGCTTAGGATCTGGATGTTTCTGACAAAATAGGTGAATATCTGATGTAACGGCAAGAACTAAAATCGGAAGAATACTCTCCATGAATATTGCGTCCTCGCAAGTTTTCCTATAACAATATATTTTCTGTCTAAAGTTGTTTTGCAGATCTCTGCTTGTTGTCATTTAATAGGAAACGTTGAGGTTTACAAGGGCTTTCTGGCCTACAGTCAGACAGCGCTGGAACCCGCACCGATCAACTAGAAGCTACTGAACAGGACGGCTTGGAACCAGCTCTTATTCAGGTAGTAGACGCAGAGCTGCAGTACCGCAGTGTGACCACTATGAGGTATTACTTGAAAATGAGCAGAGCTGCTCCTGGCCCCATCTTGTGCAGTAAGCTTTCAGGAGTTAGCTACATCTGTATTGGGTTTTGGTCTTGGAACCCCATTGGGCAAATACCGATGACCTATCCTATGGATGGGTCATGAGCCTAAAAAGCACCTAGGTCTGAAAAACCCCTTTAATGCCAGTAGAAAAAAAATATCCTGATCATGTGATGGACACAGCGGTGCACGGCTCATTACACGCGGCTCTGATAACTACGGTAATGTAATGAGCCGTGCACCTCCGTGACCATCACATGACCACGACTGAGTTTTATCCACTGGAAGTAAATGGTGAGGGTTCCTATTACATGTCAGCAAGGAGAGAACTTGGGAGGATTTGATACAGAAAGTATACTGGAGACATTGTATAAGTCGTATAAGTCTGCAAAGAGCTGGGGCGGGTTCACACCTGCGCCCGGTCTCCGCTTTGAAGGTTTCTGTCTTCTGCCAAGAGAAACTGGACAGGAGACGGAAACCCGGCGGTCAGTTTTCAAACCCATTCACTTGAATGGGTTTGCAAAGTGTCCGCCTGTGAGCATTTTCGGCCTCTCCGCAGTTTTTTTTTAACCGGACGCAACGTCGGACATGCAGGACTTTTCCTTCCACCAATTTCAGACAGAATCTGCAGCGGTGTCTCCCATGAACCTAGTCTTAGTCTCCTGTACATTCTGCAAGTACAGATCAGAATCCTCAATGTGACCTGATTCTCCACTGATCCTCATAGAAGACTGAAATTGTGCGTCCTGAACCCTGAATGGCCACCTCATTAGAGACCCCTGCCCTGTTACGATTGCAACTTCCCTGTAAGGACATTAGTTGAATGACAATGGAGCATAAAATTAAGTGAAAAGCAAGTTTTCTGTGGATCCGTTTCAGTGTGAACATTAGAATGGGAAAATCCAGTGATCTGAGTGACTTGGAGAAAGGCCTGGTCAATGGTGCTAGACCAGCTGGGGCCAGGATTTCATACACCGCCATCTTGTAGGGTTTTCTGATGCAGCGGTATGGAGCGTGTACTGAGAATGGGAAACTTCTAGCAGAAAGGGATCCAGGGGATGGCGCTATAGGTGGATGTCAGGATTCGTTGTGATGAACGGGAGGGGTACCGTCAAGAAAATTGCAACCAGATACAAAACTGGTGTCCAACTAATGCACATGACTCTGAGCTATAAGCACAAGCGACCAGTGCAAGGGAAACAGGGAGACAAACCAATAGGGGGCAGAAGAGCAAAAATTGAATCACTGAGCAGTTAACATGGCCAGACTTTCATGACATCATACCATACTGATGGAAGGGGTAGGATTTGGTGCAAGCTGCAGGAATTGATGAATCCTTACTGTCATCCGGCTGGCGCAGGTGGGAGAATGATACGGATTTTATGTCCAGTAATTTGGGATGAGAATTTTGCAGAATATCCACTATGTGGAAGGTTCAACAAGTGCTAAGATGACTAGAGTGCCCTCTGCCGCGACCCCTGGCGATTGCCTGTCATCTGTGAGGGAATGTGACAGCAAGTGTCAAGTTTCTCTACAGCGCCATCACAGGAATAAAGGAGGATTACACCGATCCCAATAAAATCAATGGACTGTGGGTATAATATACAGATATTTTGGGTCCTCCAGAGCATGAGACAATCTGATCTCGGCCCTGGCCTGTAGATGACTGTCCTAAAGAGAAATAAACATCCCTTAACTCACAGTTATCTCATCAAATATTTCATCTTTCTTAATGTAACTAAATGTATCTTTTTAATAATTTATTGTCCTTTTTTTGGATTTCCAGTTCAAATATTAGGTATAAAGTAGCAGTCCTACTTGTTGGTGGTTTCCAGGCACCAATTTTTTTTTTGTACACATCAAGAAGCAAAGTAAGATACGGCCTTATTTCCATACATTATTTTTCTGATGGTATCCTTGCCAATCAGAGATCGGCAATGGGCGTCCATGTGACACTCAGGCTGCCATGTCTGATCTGGCCATTTCTGCCCATGATAGTCTAATGTGACAGATTTTTTTCCAGGACTTAAAAATGGCAGGGACCTGGCACCCGGGACCCTGGCTAGTCTGCAGCCTCTTCGGTCCTTACCAATCACAGCTCGGTGCTTAGTATTGCAGCTCAGCTCATTCACTTGGATGGGACTGAGCTGAGATGATACCATGTGACCGATGAATGTGATGTCACATGGCCTATGAGGCAGAAGCGGTGCAGACACTTGAAATAGGGGTCCTGAATTTTGTATTCCTGGATTTTCAATTGATGACCTATCCTGCGGATAGGACAAGGAATTAGAAAGTCTCAGAAAACCCCTTTAAGGCTCTGTATATGCTGCATTTATGGCTTCCAGTGAAGGTATATGCTCATGATATATATGGGGGTCTGTAACAGATGTCATACAGTGGGAGAGGGGCCCACGTTAGAAAAAAAAAAAGTATACGGCTTTGTGATGGCCATCTGTAATGCAATGTAAAAAAAAGGTAAAGCAGTCAGATTGAATAGTGTGTCCATAGTACAGATGCTAAAACGCGCTCACTATTATCGCACACATACCGATCTGCACGATGATGTCACATGCAATGGCCGCCTATGACATCATCAGTGCACACACAGTCGTTGATTATGATTACACTATTGTAAGATACCCCGGCCTCATATTTTGGGATTATTACATGGCTCATAGTGACAAGCGATATGACATCACAGGCCTCATTTACATCCATGTCACCCCTTTATTTGCCTGCGGCTCTCCATAGAGGTCAATGGAGTCAGACTATACAATTCTGGTTAGAAAGTCACCCAGATCCTGACAGGAGACACAGGTCCCTCTGCACTGGCAGCCACAGCCTCTGTTCTGGCTGCAGGACATGCTGGGCATTGTAGTTCCCCAACAGGTTGTAGAAACCTGTTAGCAGCAAGCAGCAGTGGGAACCAGGCAGGTCCCAGAGACCAGGAGCCCCAGCTGCTCAAACAGCCATGACGTCATTCAAGAACCCACCAATCCGAACGCAGCCTGCCAGAGGACCTGACCAATCAGCGCGTTCTCCTCGTTGATGCTACGTGCGCGCGCCCCCTCCCACCTCACGTGCTCGTCCCCGTGACGCCGTCTGTAGAGGCGCGCCTCCGTCTCCTCCTCCTCCACTGCGCGGTCCCGGTGACGTCACGAGCGCCATATTGAACGACGGCTTTTGCTCCTCGTTCCCGAAGCTGCTTCCGCCGCCGCTGCTGGTGAGATTGTTACCGGCTACAGCAGGCGGCTGAGCTCGTATTCCTGCCCAAAGCAGAAGAACAGGGGGCCCCGAGGCGGGGTAAAGGGGGGTCTCCTGGTTCTGTGGTGAAAGTGTGGCTCAAAGGATCGGGAGGCAGCCGGTGTGCGACAACCCCCTTCCGGCCATGGACGTCGACCGGCTCCAAGAGGCTCTGAAAGGTCAATGTGCTTCTTCAGTCTGTGACTGGGCTGTGGTAATGGGAGAAGTGCTTGTGGGGGACTTTGTAGGGGGAGGTGGGGGGCTGTGAGGGGTTGTAGTGGGGGCAGGAGGTTACAAGTTCTCATTATGGGGGGGTATGTGCCTGGGGGGCTACAAGGTGATAGTGCTGAGGGGTGAGGTAATAATTGTGGAGGGGACTGTGTCAGAAGTAAGAATAGGGGAGACGGTGGGTTAGTGAGGTGCGGTGTGGGGGACGGCTGCTTGGAGGGGACGAGGTGCACTTTGGGGAACAGCTGGTTGGAGGGGATACGGTTTGCTTTGGGGGATGGCTGGTTGGAGGGAGATACGGGTTGCTTTGAGGGTTGGAGGGGACATGGTGCACTTTGGAGGGCCAGCTGGTTGGAGGGGACGAGGTGCACTTTGGGGGATGCCCGGCTGGAGGCCATGAGGTGCACTTTGGGGAATGGCCGGTTGGAGGGGACATGGTGCACTTTGGAGGGCCAGCTGGTTGGAGGGGACGAGGTGCACTTTGGAGGGCCAGCTGGTTGGAGGGGACGAGGTGCACTTTGGAGGGCCAGCTGGTTGGAGGGGACGAGGTGCACTTTGGAGGGCCAGCTGGTTGGAGGGGACGAGGTGCACTTTGGAGGGCCAGCTGGTTGGAGGGGACGAGGTGCACTTTGGAGGGCCAGCTGGTTGGAGGGGACGAGGTGCACTTTGGAGGGCCAGCTGGTTGGAGGGGACGAGGTGCACTTTGGAGGGCCAGCTGGTTGGAGGGGACGAGGTGCACTTTGGAGGGCCAGCTGGTTGGAGGGGACGAGGTGCACTTTGGAGGGCCAGCTGGTTGGAGGGGACGAGGTGCACTTTGGAGGGCCAGCTGGTTGGAGGGGACGAGGTGCACTTTGGAGGGCCAGCTGGTTGGAGGGGACGAGGTGCACTTTGGAGGGCCAGCTGGTTGGAGGGGACGAGGTGCACTTTGGAGGGCCAGCTGGTTGGAGGGGACGAGGTGCACTTTGGAGGGCCAGCTGGTTGGAGGGGACGAGGTGCACTTTGGAGGGCCAGCTGGTTGGAGGGGACGAGGTGCACTTTGGAGGGCCAGCTGGTTGGAGGGGACGAGGTGCACTTTGGAGGGCCAGCTGGTTGGAGGGGACGAGGTGCACTTTGGAGGGCCAGCTGGTTGGAGGGGACGAGGTGCACTTTGGAGGCCCAGCTGGTTGGAGGGGACGAGGTGCACTTTGGAGGGCCAGCTGGTTGGAGGGGACGAGGTGCACTTTGGAGGGCCAGCTGGTTGGAGGGGACATGGTGCACTTTGGAGGGCCAGCTGGTTGGAGGGGACGAGGTGCACTTTGGGGGATGCCCGGCTGGAGGCCATGAGGTGCACTTTGGGGAATGGCCGGTTGGAGGGGACATGGTGCACTTTGGAGGGCCAGCTGGTTGGAGGGGACGAGGTGCACTTTGGAGGGCCAGCTGGTTGGAGGGGACGAGGTGCACTTTGGAGGGCCAGCTGGTTGGAGGGGACGAGGTGCACTTTGGAGGGCCAGCTGGTTGGAGGGGACGAGGTGCACTTTGGAGGGCCAGCTGGTTGGAGGGGACGAGGTGCACTTTGGAGGGCCAGCTGGTTGGAGGGGACGAGGTGCACTTTGGAGGGCCAGCTGGTTGGAGGGGACGAGGTGCACTTTGGAGGGCCAGCTGGTTGGAGGGGACGAGGTGCACTTTGGAGGCCCAGCTGGTTGGAGGGGACGAGGTGCACTTTGGAGGGCCAGCTGGTTGGAGGGGACGAGGTGCACTTTGGAGGGCCAGCTGGTTGGAGGGGACATGGTGCACTTTGGAGGGCCAGCTGGTTGGAGGGGACGAGGTGCACTTTGGGGGATGCCCGGCTGGAGGCCATGAGGTGCACTTTGGGGAATGGCCGGTTGGAGGGGACATGGTGCACTTTGGAGGGCCAGCTGGTTGGAGGGGACGAGGTGCACTTTGGAGGGCCAGCTGGTTGGAGGGGACGAGGTGCACTTTGGAGGGCCAGCTGGTTGGAGGGGACGAGGTGCACTTTGGAGGGCCAGCTGGTTGGAGGGGACGAGGTGCACTTTGGAGGGCCAGCTGGTTGGAGGGGACGAGGTGCACTTTGGAGGGCCAGCTGGTTGGAGGGGACGAGGTGCACTTTGGAGGGCCAGCTGGTTGGAGGGGACGAGGTGCACTTTGGAGGGCCAGCTGGTTGGAGGGGACGAGGTGCACTTTGGAGGGCCAGCTGGTTGGAGGGGACGAGGTGCACTTTGGAGGGCCAGCTGGTTGGAGGGGACGAGGTGCACTTTGGAGGGCCAGCTGGTTGGAGGGGACGAGGTGCACTTTGGAGGGCCAGCTGGTTGGAGGGGACGAGGTGCACTTTGGAGGGCCAGCTGGTTGGAGGGGACGAGGTGCACTTTGGAGGGCCAGCTGGTTGGAGGGGACGAGGTGCACTTTGGAGGCCCAGCTGGTTGGAGGGGACGAGGTGCACTTTGGAGGGCCAGCTGGTTGGAGGGGACGAGGTGCACTTTGGAGGGCCAGCTGGTTGGAGGGGACGAGGTGCACTTTGGGGGATGCCCGGCTGGAGGCCATGAGGTGCACTTTGGGGAATGGCCGGTTGGAGGGGACATGGTGCGCTTTGGGGGGACGGCTGGTTGGAGGACACGAAGTGCACTTTGAGGAATGGCCGGTTGGAGAGGATGAGGTGCACTTTGGGGGTACAGCCAGACAGACATATTGGAGTGGTGTTATGTGCCCCTAGTGTCAATGGAGAGGAAGCATAGAGACTATAGGGGTGGGTGCAGGACAGTGGAAGATACGTTGTGTTTGGGGGTAAGATGAGCACGGGGCAATGAGGTGTTTTGGTGGACACAAGTGCAGATACTACCAGGTGGTTGTGGGGACACACAAGTGCTAGAGCTATGAGTGGATGGTGGGAACATGAGCGAGGAGCCTATGGGATAGTTGAGAGAAGGGTGCAAGTGTGGAAGCTATATGGTCAGGGTGAACGAAGCGGAGGTACTAGGTGGATATTGTGTCTTGAGGGTGGAGGTTACACACGGGAATCCGGGGTGGGGGGTCATGAATATGGAGGCTACAAGTGAGCTGTATTTGTTACATTCAGCTGCTTATTCCTCTGTTGGGCTGAGCATGCATGTGTATGTTTGCAGAGGTTACAAACACTCAATCTGGAATCTGTGCACAATGCAGACAACCCCCGGGGCCCGACACTGCACCTATCAGCTTATGTGGTACCCAAAAACCATACATGAGGTATACAGTCAGTAGCAGACACCTACAGTGTATACAGCCTCCGGTCTGTACACTGACTGTCACAACAGATGCAAAAAACACACTAAGGGTGAATTCACACTGAGTAAACGCTAGCTTATTCTGAACGTAAAACACGTTCAGAATAAGCGGCGTCTAAAGCAGCTCCATTCATTTCTATGGGAGCGGGGATACGAGCGCTCCCCATAGAAATGAATGGGCTGCTTCTTTCACTCCGTGCAGTCCCATTGAAGTGAATGGGGAGTGCCGGCGTGTACGCTCCGGCATGAGCAGAGCTTGCCGTATACGCCGGCACTCCCCATTCACTTCAATGGGACTGCACGGAGTGAAAGAAGCAGCCCATTCATTTCTATGGGGAGCGCTCGTATCCCCGCTCCCATAGAAATGAATGGAGCTGCTTTAGACGCCGCTTATTCTGAACGTGTTTTACGTTCAGAATAAGCTAGCGTTTACTCAGTGTGAATGCACCCTAAGGGAGCCTACACATGGAGTAAACGCGCGTGTATTTTTGCAAATTACACGTGTAAATATAAGACTCCCATTGACTTCAATGATATTTATTACACGTGTAAAAATACGCCTGTAAAATGTAATTGAAGTCAATGGGAGTCTTATTTTTACACGTGTATTTTGCAAAAATACACGCGCGTTTACTCCATGTGTAGGCTCCCTTAGTGTGTTTTTTGCATCTGTTGAGACCGTCAGTGTACAGACCGGAGGCTGTATACACTGTAGGCGTCTGCTGCTGGCTGTATACCTCATGTATGGTTTTTGGGTACCACATCAGCTGATAGGTGCGGTGTCGGGCCCCGACCAATCCGTTACTGATGACCGTACGGTTTTTGGAGGATTGATGCATCATATGGTAGTTTGGTACATTGCAGGATGTCTTTCTTAAAACCATAAAATACTTAGGTGTGGATACCATACGCTCACCAAGAATGGATTCTCTTTACACAGACAGCCCATTGAGCTTAAGGGGAATTGTGTAATACTTCATTTCCCCAACGGTGGCGCCGTACATTTAAATGTTCAAAAAGCACTTGGGTTATGTAGTTGCCCAGGTCTTTCCGTTCTAGTCTTGCACAATTTCTTTAAGGACTGCTGGGAACAAATTCTGCTGATCCCGGATCCAGTCCTGCCATTGAAGAGAAGGGGTTCTGTAGAATTAATACGGTGCACCATAGACAGCCAGCGAGTGTCTGGGTAGGTCAGGGAGTGATCTGGTCCTGTCCTAGGATCCAGCTGAGAAATTCGCTGCAGCCTTTTGGACTTTTCTAGCCGATAGAATTAGTTTCGGGGTTTGCACGTTCCCAAAGTTCAGCGTTTTGTCCCTGCCGTGCCCTGTTTGTATAAGTTTTCGCTGCGATGTCTTTGATGTATTAGCCGGAGTTGTTGGGAATCTCCTCCGTTCTCACAGCGAGTTTTATTGTCCTAGTTGGAGAACGGTTTGGTATAATTGTCAGTCTTGCCAGGGCTGGTAGGGGAATGTTAGGAGGAATTACGTGAGGGCATTGAGCAGGGTGTGCCGCGGGATAGTGTGTGCTGTGCTCAGGAGACACGGGCATTTTGCGAGCGGTTGGATAATGGTTGTCTGCAGTCTTTCCAGGGATTCTGCCCCCACCCCCATCCCAGCAGGACCAGCACAATCCAGCTTTTTGCTGTCACAACCTTCAGCTGCGTGTTTCATTTGTAACAGGAAGGAAGGGGAAAAAAAACCCAGCGTGGCCTCTGGATTACTGTAATTTACCTTCATAAATTATTAGATTTTAGATTTGTATTATTTATGGCATGTAAGGGTTGATATTAAGATTGTTCTTGCAAAAAAAAAAATCTTCAATTTTTTTTTCCTCCAGATCGGGTTTGCCTTATACGTTAGTCCATGTATACTGTCTGAGGGATATTATGAGACTTATTAAGACTAGAGTTTCATATGCCGGTCTTAATAAATGTATCTGATCTCTGGATCCCCTTCCACTCGTAAGAATAGGGGTCCGGTGTCCCCCCCCCCCCCCTTTGAATGTGGCGGCAGTAGGGCCTGTCTGTTGCTCCATTCAATGTGAGGGATTTACTAAGACTGACTTTTCCTACACCAGGCATTACCGTACCCCTGCTGGGGTGAGGTGCGTGCTTCAGCCGCTTATTTCTGTCGGCCTTCTATGGGCCAGAATTGAAATCCATGCCAGCCAGGGATTGGTGTAGATGTTTGGTTTAATTCACACTGGCATAAGTAATGGGAACTTTGCTGCAGACTTGTATGACTGCCACATCGTTTAAACGGGACCGGTTAATGGGAATCCTACAGTTTGATGGCTGTGTTAGAATCATGGGGCCGCCGAAATGGTCTCCTGTTGCAAAAAAAAAAAAAAAGTAATTGCAAAGTTATTTATTTTTTTTTTCCCCTGCCTTCTAACCGTTCATGTTGTGGTGCTTTTCCTGTGTGCAAGTTGCTGTGTAATGACGGTACAACCGGTAGCAGATTTATAGGTAAGGGGCTTCATGCACTGCTGTATTGTATATGGGCAGAATACTTTTTTAATATGGTGGTCAATGGGGCATGTCACTATTATGGCGCTACACCCGTGCACCCTAAGGGCCTGCCAAGCGCTCCTGTCCCTTCCTTTTAGAATTGGTGAGGCTCTGATTCCCACCGATCCAACCGACTGACATGTCACACGTGGTATAAAATGTTAGGTGCCCTTTAAGTCGTCTCACGATTTGGAGTTTCTGGTAAGTAAACACGCTGCTTTGCAACTTTCTTCCTGGTGTGATCAGAACTGGTTTCCCAGAGTATTTCAGGCAGGAGGGAGGTGCCTTTGTGCTCCAGAAACAAAGTAGAAGCAGCGGCAGCGTCGCAGGTTGTGGATGACTCTGAATCAGGGTTAATGGTTAGCTCCACCAGATTGTGGTATCTCAGCCGTGCGCCCCTCCTCCCCTCTGTGTACAGACAATTAGGCGTAGATAAGCAAAGAAGGGAATCTATACTAGGGTGTTGGAAAACTGATATTCCTGTGTGGCTGTTTGTGTGGGTGTGTTCGTGGTTTTAGGGCTCAAAAGTGATCATTTTAATATCCAACCATTCATTGAAGTTTTTTTTCTTTTCGTTTTAGACTTTGAAAAAAAAGGAAAGAAGGAAGTAAGTTCGGAACTGGATCAATTTCTCTGCCATGTGGCGAAAACAGGGGAGACCATGTAAGTGGGCACGGGAATCCGGTCGTCTTTTATTAAGTATCTCCTTTATCTAAAATACTTTCAATAATGGGGTAATATGGCTTACTAACGGGGGCTTCTGACACCTCCGCTGTGTTGGAGGGTTTCATAAGCCACACCCACCGCTGCCTGCCCGTGTCATCAGCGTGGGACTCGTGTCCATTACATGGTGCCAGGTGGAGGGTCTTGTGACTATACACATCAGTCAGCCCTTGTTTCTGGAGTGTAGTGAGTTAGTATGGAGGAGGCTGACTGACTGAGGGTAAGTTCACACAGGGTTTTTTGATCAGGATTTTAAAGCCGTATCCGCCTCAAAATCTTGACCAAAAGACGGCTCCCATTTAAATCAATCGGAGCCGGTCAGTTCTTTTTTCCGGGAGCCGTTTCTTCCAGCTCCCAGAAAAAAGAAGCGACATGCTCATTCTTTCAGGCAGAGTCGCCTCACGACATCCTCCTGAAGACTCTCCCGTCTAGGCCCATTCATTTGAGCCTAATCCAGAGCGGAGCACTGCACCAGCATCCAGTCACAGCTACCCATATTTTGGACCTGAGCCTAAGGCGGCCTCCGCCTCAGGTTCCGGTCTAAAAAAAAAACCCCGGGTGAACTTACCCTAATGATCACACATTCCTCCTCCTGGCACAGGTTCTGGATGGGAGCACCCTGTTGGTGAGACTAAGGGTGCATGCACACTGCGTAACGCCGGGCGTGTATTAGAGCCGTACACGCCGGCATTACAGCAGACTGCCGAACACTTCCCATTCACTTCAATGGGAGCGCTCGTAAACGCCGCTGTTACGAGCGCTCCCATTGAAGTGAATGGGAAGTGTTCGGCAGTCTGCTGTAATGCCGGCGTGTACGGCTCTCATACACGCCCGGCGTTACGCAGTGTGCATGCACCCTTAAAGTGGTCGACCCTCTTTAAGAAGCGACAGGTGCTCTTTAGGTTAGTGCAACATGACAACCTGTGGGCGTGCAGCATTAAGATCATAAATATCTCTGCAAATCAGAACTATCCATGTAGAAATTGTGAGTGTGGTCACTGTGATCCATCAGGTCAGGATTTCTGCTGTCTGTCCTGTTACAGCTATTGCTACTTTCCTATCCTCATGTTCCCTGCGGCGATCTTGCGGCAAGCACACGGACCCCATTATAGTCTATGGGGTCTGTTTGCTTTTACTGCACACCACTTGCAAATGCACTCAGTAGTCCGTTTGGGGGGTCCTCATGCGGAGTAAGGGTGAATTCACACTGAGTAAACGCTAGCTTATTCTGAACGTAAAACACGTTCAGAATAAGCGGCGTCTAAAGCAGCTCCATTCATTTCTATGGGAGCGGGGATACGAGCGCTCCCCATAGAAATGAATGGGCTGCTTCTTTCACTCCGTGCAGTCCCATTGAAGTGAATGGGGAGTGCCGGCGTGTACGCTCCGGCGTGTATGCTCCGGCATGAGCAGAGCTTGCCGTATACGCCGGCACTCCCCATTCACTTCAATGGGACTGCACGGAGTGAAAGAAGCAGCCCATTCATTTCTATGGGGAGCGCTCGTATCCCCGCTCCCATAGAAATGAATGGAGCTGCTTTAGACGCCGCTTATTCTGAACGTGTTTTACGTTCAGAATAAGCTAGCGTTTACTCAGTGTGAATGCACCCTAAGGGAAACATTAATGGCCATTGTTCTGATCCTCTGGCTGATTAGAACAGCAGGCAGCTGAAGGTAATGTGAACTTGGCTATAGGTAGGTTGACTGTTTTAAGATGAAGTCTTCTTGTTAGTGAGGTTACGCGTAGCCAGTTGTAGTTTGTTTTCTCCCCTGATCTGTAGGATGAGATCTGATGAGTGAAGCAGTAAGGCCTGCCAATAATCTCCGCTACATTCCATAGTTTGCTATGTATATAGATACGGGATAATGTTTGTCTAGACGAGGAAAAAAACTTTCCTCCCCTCAGCTCTTCTTGCAGAAATATCCTGTGGAAGTTATTGGGTAATATACTGTTTAGTTTGCTTTATAAACTCTGCACCGGGTCAGATAAACAGGGAGAGGGAGAGTTCTGGCGAGATATTTTGTGTGAGACATTTTGGGCCCTGCTTTGAGTTGTTTTATAAGTGGCTGCAGCTTGCTGCGCTCTCAGTATAAGGTCACATTCACACTTGTGTATTTTGCATTTGTTGTTTATTTACCTGTACATGAGATGGGTGCGGGTTCTTCATTTTCCTTTGTATAGGGCTGATTTTTGGCCCCCGTGGGTAGTAGAGGAATGGTCAGCAGGACAGATGGGCTGTGTATGATGATCTCTATACGACTCTACAGCATATGTTTCCGCAATGTATACAGCATAATTAGGGTATGGTCACAAGGAGACCTTATGGAGAAGACTGTAAGACTGCCTTCCTTTTCAGTGACTGACCCTTCACTCCTCAGCCTGCCGATAGAGTCCTGTTTGATCTTGGTGCCATTTTCACAGCAGAATCGTGACTTGCGCCGCCGTGCGAAGCCTCAGTCTGATTAGTCCTATTGTACGAGCCTAATTGTGTCTCTGCTTTCTGCCGTGGGTCTCTCAGGACCGGGTTTTTGTGTTCATGCCTTTAAAGGGTTACTTGGTTTGTGCCATATATGTGACAGCTGTGTAATGGGGCCAGTATTAGGCGTCCTGTATAGTGGATTGCCAGGTCTTATCATTTGCTTGTCTGGGTTGCGTTTCCATAATTGCATCACCCTCCATCCTAAACGCCCACGTTAAACACTTTCTAATCACTGCTACATGTGAACTTGTGCTTATCGTCAAGCTCTCTTGTCTCGGTCATGACTCAGTCTTCATTGACCCATTAGTTAGCAGAGGGACGTGCACCCTGTGAATTCTGCTTTGTGCCCCGTGTACTTACTCATTCCCGTCTGTAAGGCTTTCTGAACTCTTTCTGCTTCATGCAGTTATGGTGATAATCTGGGCAGCACCACAAGCTGGCACTCAGCCTTTGGCAATATAATTCCTACCCTGACAGCATGGGTCATGGCGTGGGAAGTCTGTGTCTAGGGTCCAGAATATCTGATTAGCCTCGGATAGTGACAGAACCGTTATAGCTCAGCTCTCAGAGGTTATTAGTGCGCGAGGCTTTGGTGCTGCCTGACCTGCACCCTCAGCCCTCCCGCTTCCTTGGCTCTGACCGCGCTCATGTAGTGAAGTGTTACTAGTCTGGAGCCAATCCAAAAATTTCTGAGCAACATAGCTTCTCGCCCAAAAGGCGAGGGTGTAATGTGCATGACACTAGGTTTGTAAATGTCCTTACGTTTCTGAGTTGATCCCGTCCGTAAACACATCTTTATCGATCCTTAAAAAATTTACAGACTGAGGGCGATCACCCCGAAATGTGCTACAGTTTGTTCATAGCAAACACATCACTTCTTTAATTTTTGGGCTCTGAAATGAGAACTGAACTATCCATTACTCTGGTTTTTCTGTGCAACGATTTTGATAAACCTGTTACATTTTTCCTTAGTCTTCTTTCCTGTTCTGATGCTTTTGCGCGCTCTTACACGAGATTGTTCCTTTCCTTTTTGCAGAGTTCAGTGGCCTCAGTTTAAAGATTACTTTATGTTCAAGCTTGAGAAGGTGATGGACGACTTCCGATCCTCTGCGCCGGAGCCCAGAGGGCCCCCCAATCCTAACGTGGAATACATCCCCTTTGATGAGATGAAGGAAAGAATACTGAAGATTGTTACTGGTTTCAATGGGTACGTAACAAATCACTCAACACGCTGACCATTAACGTTGCTTTTCTGTGCTGGAGCTAGAGCCGTGTACTTACTACAACATATGCGTTTCCGTGATCTGTTCTTTTAATCTGTGATAATGGTCGTCAAAAGTTGGATTTGGCAGCATTACCTAATATTGCACAATACTTGTCTGCAAAGTATGGAGCTGCGTGCCCCAGTACAGGACGAGCACATCTGTTTTCAAGGGTTTAGAACCAAACTGAGCCAGGACTTTGTATATTTTACTTGGGAGTATCCCTCTGAGGTTCGGGCAATGGTTATGACGGTATACAGCTGTACATTACACAGGAGCATTGGACTGTCCAACCTGCGACTCTCCAGCTGTAGCAAAACTACAACTCCTACTATATCCTGATAGACACATACAGTCTGAGTGCTGGGAGTTGTAGTTGTGCAATAGTTGGCGACCCAGTGAGCAGTTTATTCCTACATTTCCAGGGGGAATAGCAGAAGAACAGTATGCTTCAGGTTATTTCTTGGGAATGGTCTGATACGTCATATATACTATGTACCGCATGACACTTTACTAGTCAGAGGATACATAGACTAACAAATCGTAAATTACAGAACCATTCATGTGCTAGGATAGAGAGCTTACAATCTAGGAGGGCCTGAGGTGATACGAAGGTAAAAGGTTTATTCGATTTGGGGGTTGCAGCCACTGGCTTTTGAGAATATGGACTTATTAACCTGAGGTTCGTTCTTTAAAGGGTTGTGACACGAATGACACTTATTGCTTGGTCATTGGGAGTCACCTTTGGGACCCCGAAGTTTCTCTGAATACTCCGTGTCCATAGAGCAATGGTACACCTGGTTTTATGGGCTGGTGGAGATTGCTGATGGACCCCACAGCGATCTGATCTTATGCCCTGTCCTTCATGTGGCACAGTCTCTTATTTACTGACAGTCCGATGCTGAAGTCTCTGTTAATAAAGCATTGGACTATTGGTGCAAACTTGTGTGGTCCGTAATGATCGATTGGATTGTGTGAGGTATTCTCCACATGTAAGATAAGATAATCCTTTAATAGTCCCACAATGGGGAAATTTCAGTGATACAGTTTCATAGATGGTACAGTAGTATATAACAAGAGAGAAAAACACATACAAGCTCATGGCAGATAGAGAAATCCTAGGAATCATAGCAACTAAAAAGAAAGAAACACAGACACAATGTATCATATGGGTTCAGTATAGCCCCCCTCCTCTGTGTGTGTATAAACATGGTCACCAGTTTTCTTCTCTTTAAGTGCGTTTACATACAACAATGTAATATCTTCTTGTGTGTGTTTGTTTATTTATTTTTTTATTACTTTAAAGGACACCATTTACTATTCAGAGGCTTTGTGAGCTGGTCACCGACCCCCGGAGGAATTACACGGGCACCGACAAGTTCCTGAGAGGAGTGGAAAAGGTAAGTTTTTCTACACTATGGGATGGAGATCTGTGATAAAGTATCATAGCAATATAGCTTAATCTTATTACACTGCACACAGAGATTGGAGATACGTTTCCTCCCACATGTATGTAATATCTTGAGAACAAAAGTTTTATTTTGTAATTTTTGTATGTCATGTCTTTTTATACATTTTACTCCTAATTGTGATTTAACTTCTTATATTTCATGTTTTCCAGAATGTCATGGTGGTCAGCTGTGTCTACCCTTCTTCTGAGTAAGTATAATGCATTAAAGACATCAATGGGTCACGTATAGGAGTCTTGATAATATTCCTATTCGCCTATGGTCTATCTGCCGATATGATTATAGTCCCGTCACACTAGTTTTTAGTAATGCATAGAGAGGTATGGCTGCAGTATTGGTCACCCTGGGTTGGTCCTTCTGTGATCAAATTATGTCTTGGATAGTTAGATGCGGCATAATGTGGCTGCAGGTCATAGTTATTTCTCTGAGAAGTGTCGGCTGATTGTAATACTCCCATATAAATGAATGTATGTTGATACTGTAGTCCAGGTTATATCCAGACAGTGTCCTCTTCAGACTGGTCCCTAGCAGGAAATTTAGCTGCAAAGTTGGAAACGCTTTGATTTTCATACAACCTGCGTCTATGACGTTCACCATCCAGTTATCTTCTTACAGGAAAAATAATTCAACTAGCATAAACCGAATGAACGGCGTGATGTTTCCTGGGAACTCCCAGAGTTACACTGACAGGTATGTAGCACCGGGAACGTCGTACCCTCAAATTGGCGTTTGGCTTTTTACAGGGGGTTGTATGGTCTGTGATTGACTACACTGGTAGCATATACTACTGGTATCCACTCCCCTCACCCCAGGTACAGTGTATTAAAGGGATTCTCTGATAACTTATCACACGGGAACCCTGCTGTTCTCACAAACTGCTATACAAAGAACAATTCCACAAGCAAAAATCTCTGTTTTCTGTGTAATGGCTATGCTGAGCTACTGCCGGTCAGCTCCTATACAACTGAATGGGAGCTCAGTGCAGGCACTACATAGAGCTATCTGCCATATAGTGGGTGCTGAAAATAGCTGATCAGCAGGGGGCAGACTTGCACCAGTCTCATGTCAGAGACCTATTCTAAAATATCATTTGCCTTTAAAACCAGTTTGTGAATGCATGCGGTGTGGTCCTGTAATGTTGACACAATGAAAACGACTTAAATGCGTCCTTCCTAAAGTTACTCGCACTGGACTTTAGTTTATGGGTAAATGAATTGTCTTTCAGATCGAACATTAATGGTCCAGGGACCCCAAGACCACTGAGCAGGCCGAAGCTCTCTGTTTCAAGTCCCATGACAACTAATGGTTTGCCTGACGGCAGTGAAAACAAAGACTCAGAAGTACAACAGAAGGACGAGGATCACAGGTTATTCATCTTATTTGTCTCCCTGCACTAATACACTGGAGCTGTTGGGGATAATCCACATTTCTGTATCACAGACCCCCATTATATCCGGTTCATAGTTTCAGACTCATCATGTGGTCAGATTTTCATCCACATGTACCTGACCTGTAAATACATTACATAGGATTTGTGTTTAGCTTCCACTCACTGTGAAATTAGATTCTTCAGCACAATTGTGGGACCAGTTTATAGGTTTGTCCTTCCCTGTAATACTTACTGAATGTGAGCTGTATGTGTCCGTGATGCTACATGTACAAGCACAGCTTCAGGAGGGCAGACACTGATGCTTAGGATGATTAAATTTGGTCTCTCTCCTCCACAGTGTCTGCTTCTTGAGTCTCTTCTCTGTGCACACAGATACACAGCCTGTGTCATTCACTCCGTCCCTCTACAGACTGTTGCATGTGCTTCCTCCCTATTGATACTGACAATGTACAGTACGTTTGTCGCATTTGTCTATGGAGGAGCCAACACAGTAAGCAGCAATGTGTTAGATTTATGTTAGATACAGCAGGACAACCAACTATGTGAAGAAGACTGTACAGAATTGCAGCATAGTGTTAGGAAATAGTAAGTACACCTTGTTACTTACTGAAATGTCCTCGCCATTGATAAACTTTACATCTCTGTCTCTACAGTGATTCTCTGTCTCCTGAGGAAAGCTCCCCAACTAGTACTGTAAAGAACAAGCATATGGAGGAGGATCCGACAGAAGAGCACGAGGTCAAGAGGCTCAAGTTTGATACGGAAGATGAGGAAGAAGAGCAGCCGGCCCCCCAGGACTCCTCACCTAGCCAGTCCTCTAATGAAATGGTCGACGAGGCAGAAGCCGTATCCACTAGTGAGGAGACGGAAAAAGACACTTCTGAGACAGATATTCCTGCAGAAGGTGCGGCCCGTCCCTGTGCACCACCATGCGGTACATTTGTCGCCACCTTATGCTTTGTGGCAAGGCTTTCGCTGTACATGTCATAGCAAAAACATAAAGGGGGCCTCTTTAGTGGGCTGATGTTACATGGGCTAGCAGGCGCCCGCACCAGGGGTAATGTTTTCTCGGTGCATTTGATCATTTTGCATTTACTTTGCGAATTCATTTATATTAAAGGGGTTTCTATGTTCTAAAATGGGTCCCCTTCAATGTTTTTATTTTTTTAAATTTTTTATTGCACCCTGTTCACCAAGCTGGAGGGTCTGAAGGGGAATAATGCGCTAAATCAGCAGTGCCGCCCCTTCACTCTCAGGATTGGCAGTAGTCCACCCATCACAAGTTGTCCTTTCCTATGTATGTCACCAACATGTGACCCCTGAACAAGCCCTTTAAGCCTATAGGTATATAAGGGAGTATAGACTTGCAATCTTAAATTCATTTCCTTTTTCTTTGTCTTCTACGTTGCAGAATCTCTCGTGACCTCCAGCGAGTCTGCGGCTGAAGAACCCGAAAAAGAAAGTGCCGACAACCTGTGTGTAAGCGACGAGACCCCCGAGGAATCCCATCAGATGGAGCAGTCGGAGGCGTCCGAACCTCCGAGCGATTCTAGCACGGACGAAGCCGAGAACACAGCCTCGACAAGTAAAGCCGACGACGAGTGCGCCGAACCCGAGCACCCAGAAACTTTTGAAAAGACCCCCGAAATCCCTCCCGAGTCTCCCATGGATAACAGCGAGGGGGCCACAGATGTAGCAGAGGAACCTATGGAACAAGACTAACCACACTGACCCCCAGAGACCCCAGTATTTTCCAGACAGTTCTGTTTTTACACTGTATACAAATTTTACTTAATAAAAAAAAAGCGGACCTTTTAGTTTTACAAAAGGCAGGTTGTGAAACAAAAAAAAAACCACAAAAAAACACACAAAAAAAACTTTTCTGGAATAGAAACTGAGCTTTACTCGCCCCCCCACATCAGAACTGTGAATTTCTCAATCCTTCAGGTTCTGTTCGCCGCCGACTTCGGGCGATTTGTGTATAGAAGTTTTTTTTTTATTATTATTATTTGGAAAGGTTTTTAAACTGGAAGGTTATCGATTTGACACTCTCTCTTTTTCGAGGTTTTTCCACCATTTTTCTGGTTAGAAACAATGAAACAAAACCCTAAATGAATCTGTACGGCGTCTCGTCCCCTATTTGTCATTTCAGCTGAACTTTAGACTTTTTTGGGTTGTTTTTTTTTTTTTTTTTTTTCTTTTAAAGGTTCCATGGGAGGCGTGCGCCCTCTCCACACTAATTCCTACGGCAGTGAATGTGCGTCCGGCTCCTCAAAACCTATGACTTCTCAACCAAAATTCAGTATGTGGTGGAGGGAGGCATGAAGAGCGGAGGGGCGGCCTGTGGGGGGTTTTATTTTGGAAGCTGGTATGGTGGTGGCATAGACTGTGGGTTCACTTTGTGTCATTTGCCCTAATGTTGGGTCGTTTTGGGACTGTTTGCACTGATTTAGGTCGTGTCGGGCCTGATGCCCATGACCTAGCTGTGTATATGGGGACCCTGCACCCCTATAGGCATTGCTGCAACATGGCTCCCTGGTACTGTAAGACCCCGTAGACTCGTGTGGGCGCTGTATTACAGCTTTGTACAACTCAGGGATTGCGGAGCTGTAATATGGCCGTGTGCAGGAGACCACTACTCCATTAAAATCCAGCTGCGTTGCAAGAAACTTCACACGTGGCCGAAATATGTTGCAAATCAGTTTTTTCGGTTGGGGCTATTTCTGCAGCAAGTGGCTACGCGACGATTAGTCATGTGACCTAGGTTGCGATAAGGCGTTACACCTAATGTCGGTCACTGGGGTTTGGTTGTATCGTGACAGTCGGCCTTGTGGATTCTGCACGACTCCAATCTCTACTGGCTATGACACTTGTGATCTTGGGGTAAGTTCACACGGGGTTTGTTTTTGGTCCGGAACTCCGCCTCAGGTTCCGGACCAAAATACGGGTAGCTGCGACTGGATGGCGGTGCAGTGCATCAGCATCCGGTCTCACTATCCGCTCCGGATTAGGCCCAAATGAATGGACCTAGTCGGGAGGAGGGAGTGTCTTCAGGCGGATATCACAAGGTGAATGAGCATGTCGCTTCACGGCTCCCAGCAAAAAGAACTGTGACCGGTCTCAAGACCCTGACCTCGTGTGAACTTACCCTAAAGGGTTAGCCAAGGCTGTGATATTGATTTCTGCGGCCTCTTCGCTACTTACCCAGCACAGCGCCACACACTGTATAGTGGTAGTGTTTGGTATTGCAGCTTGGCCCCCATTCTTTGAATGCGACTGAGCTTTGCAGCATGACCATGTGATGTCACCGCAGACTATCCTGGTCCTAGTTAACCCCTTTAACGCCGCGTAGCCCTGTCCTAATCCAGATAAATACGATTGCTGCAGCAACACATCTGCCATGTATGAACCGGTGTCTCGATACCAAATGCTCTCTTGCGTTCTCCTCTTATAATCCACAAAACCTCAGTACGTGCGCTTAACCGGAGGGGGGATATCTGGGCTCGGTGAGTTTCTGGCCACTAGTGCAGCTTTGGATGTGAATGGAGTAGAAGAACCCGACCTAACTCTGTGCAAACTCAATGCAAAGCGGATATGAAAACCGAACCTCCACCTTTTTATACCAGCTCTCATTTGACGGTGCGCCCCCTAATGGCTGCCACCATAACGGAAGCTGCAGATCTTGCAGCTTTTTTTTTGTTTTGTTTTTACATTCCAAGAGACTGAATCGCCTTTTTATGTCTTTTTTTTTTTTTTTTTAATTTATGTGGCGCGCTCCTGAGCTGCTGGATCGGCAGCAGTCGCCGACCGCTCGCTCTATAGTGTACATACTGGCAAACTTGACTTTACCGAAACACTCGAAGGGTACTCTCCTCTTCCTCGTCTCTCTAGACGTCTTCACTTCTTTCCACGCGGACCCCGGACTGAATGGCTGACCTTCAAGATCACCATGAACTTTTTATTCTAATTTTTTTTTCCAATTTTTTTTTCGTGACAGCCAGCGATGAAGAAGATCTTCAAAGCACAAGTCCCCCTCCCCCGCTCCGTAACATCACGCCATGGCTCACCGAGCGTCACGATTCCTGGCTGCCGAGTTTCTACCTGTCTTTTTTTCTTTTCTTCAAACGTTAAATAGCTTTTTTGATATTTAGAAATTTTTAAAATTTCGGTAAAAAAAAAAAAAAGTAGATTTTGTAGGACGTAACCGAGTGTTCACTGCCTTTGTGGAACGTTATCTTAATTGTATAATTTCCGTGTGTAAAACTGAATGCTTTGGGCTTTCAATACAGTATTCATATGAAGCAATAAATATTTATGTTATAAGTGACGGAGTACATTTCTATCAAATCTATATGCACCGAAAAATAAAAAAAAATGGATCTTAAATTCTGAGAATTGAGTATAATATGGGGGGCACGGGTAGAGGGTTCGATCAGATTGATGGGGTGGCATAGCGCCACATATGTGTAGTGGTCGTGCTTGGTATTGCAGCTCAGCCCCGTTAACTTGAATGGGACTGAGCTCCAAACCGGCCTCTTGTCTGAGTACTGCTACCACTGTGAATAGCTGATCCATGGGGTTTGCAGTATGTCATATTTAAGCCTTATCCTAAGAACGAATTTAGTCCACTAACAAGTAGGGACTAAATCAGAACAGGGTTTGAGATTAGAATAAATTCTGAGAAACGGCGCCACCTGCGTACACAGGTCATATCTGGTATTGCAACAGAGTCGTGTAGGAATAAGATCAAAGCAGTAACTTTGGACTAGGTAGGTTGGCAATTTTGGTGTCCCCTGCCCTTGTACCTTATATACAGGTGTCTGTAGTATAATGGGAATCCCAGCTGATACTGCAGGAGGTGGATGGGGAAAAAATTGCTAAACACTGCCACCTCATGGCCATTCTGAGTATAGGTGTCTGTAGCTGTAACCTGTGTGTTTTGTTATAATATCTACAGACAGATCAGTATTTAAAGGGCAACTCTACCCGCAGCTTCTACATGGACGCAATGGGTCCGTGTTTTAAGTGCAAGGGCGGTGGCCAACAAAACCGCCAGGGTGCACTAGTGTATGGTGAATGTAAATGTCCGGATCTCTTCTGCATCATTAGGCCACTAATACTCTTGTCATATAGATTGATTTCTATGCACATCTGTAATGTATTATCTTATTTGGGGGAGGGGGTTTCTTCTACATCTAACATCTGCAATCACAGGCTGCGGTCTACCACTGGGGTGACTGTTTGGGGATTCTGTCCCCCATTCCATGTAAAATATGCAGAGAAAAGACCTGCAAGCAGAACACTGGGTGGAAACCCGCCGGTCCCAGTTACAGCCTATGGATACTATGGGTAACCAGTTGTTAAGCTGATAGGGTTTACGTTTTTCGGGTCCCGAAGAACAGAGACCCAAACGTGAGCGTAAAGCTAGTGCCAGGGTGTTGCAAATTGCCTACGTGGTGGGAGTTGTAGTTTTGCAACATCTGGGGAGCCTTGGGGCACGGGCCAGTGCTACAGAGGTATTATATGGAGCAGTTACTCTATGGTAGATGTTAGAATGGGATGGTTACATGTAGCCTTGGCCTGGTGTGGATCCACTAGGTGGCGCTGCTTCTGCTTTGATGTCCACTGTGTACACTTCAAACCAGGTGGGGGAGGGTAAGGGTTGTATTTAGACACATTTAAGACACCTTTTGTTACTGTGACTTAGAACACCCGACGACCAACAGCGGATGAATTGGAGGGTGTGTTAGATATGACCACTAGTAAGTAGTTTAGGCAGCGCCACCTACTCAATCCACACCAGGGAGACCCCTGCTGGATCCACGCCATAGCAAGGACATATGCCACACCAGGATCCATACCACACCAGGGAGACCCCCAATGCATCCATGCCACACCAGGGAGCCCCCCAATGCATCCATGCCACATCAGGGAGACCCCCACTGGATCCACAGTGCACCAGGGAGACCCTTCTTACTACTCCATCCTCGCCTCTATCATTACTGTATTCTTTACATAGTACTTATTAAAATCTCCCATCTGCAGCCTGTCCATAAATTAGTTATATTAGATTGTAAGCTCACTAGACCAGAAATAGCAGCGGCTAATGATCCCCAGCAGTGCAGCTGAGTCACTCAGACATTTCATGGATTATGAGAATTATTAACTATAAAATGGGCAATAAAGTCACTAACAACTTGTTACTGTAAGTGCTGCACTATTACATGTCACCACTAGGGGGCGCTGTGGGTCTGGGAATAGCTCTGATACATTGATGTGTTCTATTCCTCCTGCCATAGCACAGATACCACTGAGCTAAGGAGCTGATAATCTATACTGTCCAACATATGAAGAGTCTACACGTGTTACAGCAGATCATACGTGTGATATTAGAGAGGTCAGGGCACATGTATAGGATGGTCAGACCCTGGTGTATCTAGCGCCTCCTATCACCAGTGTTATTATATTACACGACGCCATTCACTGGTCCGCTCTGCTCAGACACTGGTCATACATGATGGTGATTTGGGGGGCCCTATGATGAGGGGCCCTCAGGTGAATTTTCTTGGTGCAGCTTAAATGAAGCATTACACAGATCGTAAAGGTTCATGACAAGGAGCGGATACAACAGCTGCTTCTGACCACCATAGGGGGCACAAGATTACGGACCCCCTTATATCTCGCACATGCTCTAATGCAGCATTTTATAAGGTGCTATGGTTGTCTAGAATGAAAAATACCTGATTTTTTTCTCTGAAACAGCGCCACTCCTGCCCACTGGCTGTTTTTGGTATTGCAACTCAACCCCATCCGCTTGAATGCTGCAATACCAAACATAGCCATAAATGAGAGTGGCGCTAGAGACAATTAAATCAGTTAACTCTATGATGAGGACTTGGAGGCCTGTACAAAGAAAACAGCTCTGACCACCTCCAAACCTACGTGGATTCGTTTTTAGGTGGAGCGCTGTGGGACGCCAGTCTGTTCCCTGATCAGAGGAGGCATAAACATGATCACAGCGCCATATACTCAATAGTGACTGTTCCTGGTACTGCAACTCAATCCTATTCACTTGAGCTGCTGTTTGCTGCAGTACCTAACACAGCCACAATCAAAGAGATGGCGCTGTCATGGGGCAAAAAATGAGCTGATGGCGGTCTCCATATTGCTCTCAGTCCATACGTGTTTTGGATAATCCGCTTCCACCAGGCATCGGCAGTAACATAGTTCTATCTTCTTGTTTCATGTCATATTGGCAAAATCTGCCCGTCCAACAAAGGAAATATTCGTTAGCAAGCCCTTAAATAATGCAACGCCTTGTAATCGGTGCAGGGTTTCCGGCCACGGCCTTCCACGAATACCCCGAGGGCTGAACGCTCTGCGTATCAACAGTATGAGGCCCGGACCGTACACCGCCACGTCGTCAGGCAAATGGAGCGGAACGTCAGGATGCGAGGAGTTAATTCTGCTTTGTGGCGACGTATCCAGTCTTAATGAGTATTAGTTCTTTAATCCTGCAAACTCAGCAAATTATTCGCATTACGTTCTTGGCCTCGAGTTGTCGTCCCTGGATACAAGCATCGAGCGTCGAGGAAAAACGGACGGAGCGGCTTAATTGTTTTCGTTGCCTTTTTTAATTATCGGGGGGGGGGGGGGGTCCGGCATGTGGTTATAGGGTGTATAGACATTTACAAAAAAAAACATTTAAAAAAATAGCACTTTGCAGATGGATTGGGTTAAGACTGTTCTGCCGTTTTGTGTACACAGCTCTGATGCAGAGCTATAGGTTGTTAGACCCCTCTACCTGCCCCATCCTCCATCTGTCTCCCTCCTATTGTCTGTCTAAAGAAGGGGAGGAACACAGGACAATGGATACACATAGCTCTGCATAGGAGCTGCGTACACAAAACGGGAGGTGCTTTATAGTCATTGCTCTTTATAAAGTTCCTTTATTTTTAATCTGCCCTGCACCCGAGCAATACACTCATGATTGCAGAAGTCTACACACCCTATCAATGCATTGGAAGGTCTTTGTTCTTTGGGGTATGACATACAAGTAGTTCTGTCTATTACGGAATATTAGAAGATTCTTACAATTACGTCTCCGATACTTGGTTGTGGCCACAAGGCAAGTGGAATGGAGACGAGCGGCGCCTGTGACTGGCTGCAGAGCTAATGTGATGGAGGAGCCGAGGACGGGCGAGGAGCTTAAGTGGCAATGAAAGGAAATTAAATTTAAGAAAATGTTTCAGGAAACACTTTAAGGACGAAGAAATAACTGGAGAGGGAAGAAATGATCGGAGCGAGGGCGAGGAGGGGTCTTATATCAAGGAGGAAGGGGAAGGGGTGACAGTGTAGGAGGATTAAAGACAAAGTAACAAAGGAGAGAACAAGTCTGTAAGAAAACAGGAAAGTAAAGGATCAATAATATCTATCTATCATCTATCTCCTATCTATCTATCTATCTATCTATCTATCTATCTATCTATCTATCTCCTATCTATCTATCTATCTATCTATCTATCTCCTTTCTATCTATCTATCTATCTATCTATCTATCTATCTATCTATCTCCTATCTATCTATCTATCTATCTATCTATCTATCTATCTATCATCTATCTATCTATCTATCTATCTATCTATCTATCTCCTATCTATCTATCTATCTATCTATCTATCTATCTATCTATCTATCTATCTCCTATCTATCTATCTATCTATCTATCTATCTATCTCCTATCTATCTATCTATCTATCTATCTATCTATCTATCTATCTATCTATCTCCTATCTATCTATCTATCTCCTATCTATCTATCTATCTATCTATCTATCTATCTATCTATCTATCTCCTATCTATCTATCTATCTATCTATCTATCTATCTATCTATCTATCATCTATCTCCTATCTATCTATCTATCTATCTATCTATCTATTTCCTATCTATCTATCTATCTATCTATCTATCTATCTATCTATCTATCTATCTATCTATCTATCTATCTATCTATCTATCTATCTGAACACCATGTTTTTTACATTATAGTCAAAAGGATAGGACAAGTATGGTTCGGGCTTCTTCTGTGTCCATTACTCTACTAAAGTTAACGTCTGCTGATGAGAACAACAGTCATGCATAATGGTAGTGTGAACACAGTCTTACGCTTCTGCTTTAGCATTTATTTCTGTCAATATCTAATGTATATGAGAATTCTAATGTATTTTAAAAACAATCTGAAGCATCTCTATACATGTTGTTACATTGTTGTCACTTGGCTTCTTGTTGTGACTTCTTTCTTACATTCTTGATACTTGTTTGTTACATTGTTACTGGATTTGTTGTTCCCTGACTGTTACATTGTTGTTCCTTTGCTGAGCCGCTAGACCCGATGGCAGACACTACTATGACAGCTGGTGATTTCTGATAAATGTATTTACTCCAGGTCTTTCTCGGCTTCTTGTTCCATCACCTCAGTCCTCAACCTCCATTACTTTTGTCTTCTATGAGTCAGACTCTCGACGGACCCAAGAATATACTACGTCTTCTGAGACCTGGGAAGTGTCACATTGAAGCTGCCAGGAGAACATCATCTTCTTATTACAGTTCCCTGACATTTGATGCAGGTGGAAGGTCACCACATTGGACAGAGCGATTCACCTTATTTTAGTGCTGCCCTCCCAATGGCTCAGGATGTGGCGGGAGATAATGCAATGGGTGATATTGATTTCCTCACAACTATGACATTTCCCATCGCCATGTGTCCCATCTTCATTATCTTTCAATTGACGGACCTCATTCTTGAGATATCTTGTATCTTATCAGTCGTATGGCAAGATGTTCAATTTGTGAAGTCGTCCGTCCAGTGTGGGGCGAAGGTTTAGTAGATAGACAAGCGACACATTGTGGATTAGTGTCATCTAAAGTCATGAAAAATAAATTGGGGTCTATCAAAAAATAACCCTGGGGTGACAAAGCCAAACATGGCAGGAGGTCCTCGTCTACCCCCATCACCTTCAGTACTCAGAGGGCTCTGGGAATGTCTCTGGTCTAACGGAAGAGAAGGGAACACGAACTGTAATAAAACATGACATTCATCCAACATGGTAGTGACTGTGTCCTGAGACCTGAGGAAGGAGCAAGACTACAGGTCCTGCGCCATGTACACAATGCAACAACACAGCATGGCCACTAGGTGGCAGCAGGGAAATGAGCATAGTAAATTATCTATCTCCTATCTATCTATCTATCTATCTATCTATCTATCTATCTATCTATCTATCTCTCTCCTATCTATCTACGGATCTATCTATCTATCTATCTATCTATCTATCTATCTATCTATCTATCTATCTATCTCCTATCTATCTATCTCTCTCTCTCCTATCTATCTACGGATCTATCTATCTATCTATCTATCTATCTATCTATCTCCTATCTATCTATCTATCTATCTATCTATCTATCTATCTATCTATCTATCTATCTCTCTCCTATCTATCTACGGATCTATCTATCTATCTATCTATCTATCTATCTATCTATCTATCTATCTATCTCCTATCTATCTATCTATCTATCATCTATCTATCTATCTATCTATCTATCTCCTATCTATCTATCTCCTATCTATCTATCTATCTATCTATCTATCTATCTATCTATCTATCTATCTCCTATCTATCTATCTATCTATCTCCTATCTATCTATCTATCTATCTATCTATCTATCTATCTATCTATCCATCTATCTATCTTGCTCAGTATCTGTAATATCATGTCACTGTAGAAACAAGAGGGGGCGCTCTACTCCTTATAACAGCATATATGTCTGACCTCCTTAGTATGGGCCCATAGTGACTTTTATGTCACCAAGTGCATCATTCCACCTACAGGGAGCTCACCCAGCTTTCCTAGTCTCCTGAGTTGCAAAGTTTCCTAATTCAGCGGCAGTGAATTTTCTGTTCTTATGAAGACAGATTTGCCATTCAGGATCTTAGGAAAGCTAGGTGTCAACCCTATAGACAGCCAATATAACAAATCATTTTTTTCCCCTGCTATGCGCCATTTGAAGTTGCCTCCAATAGTGTGAACGTCTTACAAGTCTTCGGCGTCTTCTTCATTAGCCCGAGGACGTGCCAGGAGACGTCTGTAACATAAAACATTTTGTTCCCGGTTCCAGTCCCCAATTACCCATTGTGTCCCTCCATAGAACTTCCTGGAAGTTTATCATACCCCAGCATGGCGGTGCATTATGATGTCTATGAATAAAGATTGCGGCACATTCCCAGCAGGTGACGCCATTTTCGTTGTCTGATTACATTGTGACCCGTTTGATGGATGCCATAATAGCGCTCGCTCCGAGCATCGTTACCACAGGTTTATGTTAATTCCACACCGCTTTATTCGTATTTTGGGGGGGCCCCGTAACAAACAAGGGCCCTGGGGGCCAGATCATCAAGCACAGGTTGCTTCATCCACTGACATGACATTTCCACACAAGCCAAATAGGGCCTATTACGAGGCACGAGGCGCTAGGACATCTGCGCTCATCCTTACTTACCATAGCCGAAAATTAACTGGGGACCAGACATTTGTCTAATAAATTGCCCTTTCTGCTCTCTGCTGGGGCTTCTCCTGGCTGTGCAAGATATCGCTGGAAATGGAGCCAAATACACCAATAGGAATTTATTATTTACAGCGTGCGAATGTTATTTACCAGATATCGGCGGAAAAAAAACATTATAAAAATGCATCAAAATAAGCAAAGAGTCAAAATAAGACATCGGGATGATGATACAGTATGTATATAAGAAGATCAGATACGAGACGACTATGGCGACCCTAAAGTGTCCATAGATCATATATTATAGGGAAAGAGTCAAATACTGCCCCCTATGTATAAATGTATAGGAACTACCAAGAGTGGGGAGTCAGGATGGTGATGTGTTTATATGAAGATTAGATACCAGACGACTATGGCGACCCTAAAGTGCCCATAGATCATATATTATAGGGAAAGAGTCAAATACTGCCCCCTATGTATAAATGTATAGGACTACCAGGACTGGGAAGTCAGGATGGTGATGTGTATATATGAAGATCAGATACCAGATGACTATGGCGACCCTAAAGTGCTCATAGATCATACATTATAGGGGAAAGAGTCAAATACTGCTGCCTATGTATAAATGTATACGGACTACCAGGACTGGAAAGTCAGGGTGGTGATGTGTATATATGAAGATCAGATACCAGATGACTATGGCGACCCTAAAGTGCTCATAGATCATACATTATAGGGGAAAGAGTCAAATACTGCCCCCTATGTATAAATGTATAGGACTACCAAGACTGGGGAGTCAGGATGGTGATGTGTATATAAGAAGATCAGATACCAGACGACTATGGCGACCCTATAGTGCCCATAGATCATATATTATAGGGAAAGAGTAAAATACTGACCCCTATGTATAAATGTATAGGACTACCAAGACTGGGGAGTCAGGATGGTGATGTGTATATAAGAAGATCAGATATCAGACGACTATGGCGACCCTAAAGTGCCCATAGATCATACATTATAGGGAAAGAGTCAAATACCGCCCCCTATGTATAAATGTATAGGAACTATCAAGACTGGGGAGTCAGGATGGTGATGTGTATACATGAAGATCAGATACCAAACGACTATGGCGACCCTAAAATGTCCATAGATCATAAATTATAGGGAAAGAGTCAAATACTGCCCCCTATGTATAAATGTATAGGAACTACCAAGACTGGGGAGTCAGGATGGTGATGTGTATATAAGAAGATCAGATATCAGACGACTATGGCGACCCTAAAGTGCCCATAGATCATACATTATAGGGAAAGAGTCAAATACCGCCCCCTATGTATAAATGTATAGGAACTATCAAGACTGGGGAGTCAGGATGGTGATGTGTTTATATGAAGATCAGATACCAGACGACTATGGCGACCCTAAAGTGCCCATAGTTCATACATTATAGGGGAAGAGTTACATACTGCCCCCTATGTATAAATATATAGGACTACCAAGACTGGGGAGTCAGGATGGTGATGTGTATATAAGAAGATCAGATACCAGACGACTATGGCGACCCTAAAGTGCCCATAGATCATGTATTATAGGGAAAGAGTCAAATACTGCCCCCTATGTATAAATGTATACGGACTACCAGGACTGGGGAGACGGAGTTGGGGACAGTTTTGGGATTTTTACTGCTTCAGTCTGATCATGACTGTCAGGTATCTACAAAGGAGTCAGAGTGAGAGTCGGAGCCGTAGTCGGGGTGTGTGGCTTACTGACTCCACAGCCCTGGGAGCTTCTATATATTGTGTGAAAGGTGTGCAGCTCTCCTCCTTGAGTGAAGCAGCTCCTCGGCCTGGGAAGTCTCAGCATGACCAGCAAAAATTACAGGTATCAAACTGTAAAAATTCTCATATCGTTCTATGTGTCTGCACTTGGGACCAGTGCAAAACCTTTAATAGGGTCCCCACCTAGCATGTGACATTTATAAGACCTGGGCCCCTCAGGAATCACGGCTTGACTACTAGAATTCTAAAAACTTGGCTGCTTCGTCCAAAAACAGCGCCACACCTGTCCTCAGGTTGTGTCTGGAATTGCATCTCTATTAAAATCAATGTGGCTGAGCTGCAGCACCGCACACCACCTATGGCAAGGTGTTGCATAGATTCTGAGAAAATGCGCCAAGGTAAGTTCACGCGACGGAATTTTTGCTGCACAGAATTCCGCCTCCAATCCATTTCAATGGGATCCCGGTGCTTTGCCTTTACCCTGAGACATCTCCTTTAAGAAAGAGCTGCCCTATGAAGATTACAGATCCAGGACACACAGAGATTGGCGCGACTATACGTAATTTATCACATGGCAAGAAAACACCTAGAACAATTAAAACGGAGGAAGCGAATTGTTTGCGCCCATTAAACCCTGCTGAGATTGTCAGCTGCAAATTGTGACGTCCAACGAGAAAATTAAAGCTATTGATTTTATTCTGCCGCGCGGCGAATATCAGAGACCTAATTTGTGTTTGCATTTACTGGTCTGTATCCCCGGAGGTCACGATGTATAGACCCCATATATACAACCCCCCCATCCCGCCCCCCGCGCACAATGAATTGATTTAAAGTGAAATCCCTGAATAAATATACACATTAATAACCCAGGAAATATGAGCGTCCTCCACGAGACCGCGCTGAATGTCACCGCCATCATTAATCTGCTGCTTATATTTACTTAGATTTCATTACAATCGGGGAGGAATCGGCTAATTGTGGCTGTTAATTCTGGAAATATGTATTCCTGTCACTTAAAGGCAATGCGGAGACACGATTTATACCCTTAATTATAGGAAGCATGGACGGACCAGGAATATTTATACCCTGAGAAGTTTGTAAGTAGTATACAGGGAGGGCAATAGCTATACCCACTCAGGTGACATTAGGTTCACCCCTCACACGGCCTGTTTGCAGCTCAGTCCCATTCGAGTGAAGGGGCTGAGCTGCAATACCAAGCGTTGCCACTCTACCATGCATGGCGCTGTACTTGAGGAGGATTGGTGCAGGCTTGGGATCAGAAGGTCTCATTGTGAATGGAGTGTCAGTGCGCTTTCGTAATCTCTGCTCCATCCACTTCTATGGGGCTGCAGGTGCCGCTGGAGATTAGTTCTGACAGCTCTACCATAGAAGTGTATGGAGCACCAGTTACAAAATTAACAATGAGGCCTTAGAGCAGGGGTAGGGAACTTTCGGCTCTCCAGCTGTTGCAAAACTACAACTTCCATCATGCATACTTGCTCTGCTGTTCCTGGAACTCCCATGGAAGTGAATGGAGCATGCTGGGAGTTGTAGTTTCACAGCAGCTGGAGAGCCAAAGGTTCCCTACCCCTGCCTTAGGGGGACTTTTGATCCTCCATCCTCCTGATCGCTGATCCACCTGTTGTTCGAGCCTCCAATGATCGGACACTTATCTCTAGTCCTGTGGATAGGAGATAAGTAGAGATGAGCGAGTACTGTTCGGATCAGCCGATCCGAACAGCACGCTCCATAGAAATGAATGGATGCACCTGGTACTTCCGCTTTGACGGCGGCCGGCCGCTTAACCCCCCGAGTGCCGGCTACGTCCATTCATTTCTATGCGAGCGTGCTGTTCGGATCGGCTGATCCGAACAGTACTCGCTCACCTCTAGAGATAAGTGTCCATAATGGCACAGCCCCTTTAAGATGATGGTGCTTGTTACTGCCTGGCCTCTCTGTGCACCCCGCTGCCTTCTCCCAGTTCAGCTCTGCTGCACCCAGTATTGGAAACCAGCATTGTCCAAACTCTGTTGCATCCAGTTCGCTACACGTAGTATTGCCTGACTCAGCTCTGCTACATCTGTGTCTGCCAAGACATCTCTACTCTATATGTATCAGCCCGACCAGCTCTGCTACATCTGTGTCTGCATTGTTGGCTCTGGAATCATTGCACTGCTGCATCCTATCCGGACTTTCCTATGTTATCAGATCCACCATACCCAGCGAGAATATACCCAAAATATTCCTAGGTGTTTGTCCCCCGCATCATGCAGGTGACGGGATTGCATGTGGTCATCTCCTGCCTATGCCTAGGCCTGGGCTTGGTCCTCTTCCTTCCTAGGCTCAGATCATTAGTGGCTGCCCCCAGCGGCTGCCCTCTGCCTGTCGGCGCTGTCACGTCTTCTGCCACTTTCATGTGCACATAATAAAGCGTTTACTGTGTCTCCTCCAGGATTAGTCGCGCGCTCTCATCACAGGAAATTATTTGATCACTTGGCTTCTTAAAACTACTTCTCCCAGTGTCACGCTGGGTTTTCCAGGACGAGCGAGGTGATTTTTTTTTTGGTGGATTTTTTTTTGAGTTTTCTTTTAATCTTCCTTCCTTATGTTCAATAGTTTAATCAATGTGCGCGGAGGAGAGCGGCAGAATGTTAATGAAGGCGCCGACGTGGCCCATTTTCCCAATTTTTGTGATATTTTATACATCAGGACGCATGGAGAGGTTTATTTCTTAAGTATAAAGGGTTAAGTCTGCAAAATTCCACGCGGATCACTATCCAATTCTGTGGCAAAAATCTGCAACATAATGAGCATGGATAGGAATCTGTATAAAGAGTTACAGGACTTACATATACTGTACAAGATTAGAAACATGTCCAAAATAGCGCCACACCTGTCTGCTGGTCGTGTTTGGTATTGCAGCTCAGTGACATTGAAATGAATAGGGATGAGCGAATTTGGGGTCCACCAGGCCGGGGAGACTTACCTGTACTTCTGCTCACCCCTTTTTTTTGGGAGCCTCCAGGACGATGCGGGAGAGATAGCCTGTATGGTTATAACTATGGTGGTTGATAAGGGGCCCGTGTTTATTATACCTAGGGGCCCATTCCCCCTCACCTATTCCTAGGGCCCACCACTAAACATGAGCGCTGCTATAGGGGTTCAGAGATAGGGGGCGCTAATGTTGCTCTGAACATAATACATGGCGACCTTGGTGCAGATTTTGCCCTGGAATTTCAGGTAATGGAGCGTCCACTAGGGGGCACTTACTGCATACAGATACCTAAATCAACCGTAGAGTTGAGTGGAAGGCTTAAAACTCCATATACAGTTAGTGCCCCCTAGTGGATCCCAGGCGGACAAATCTTCATCACTCCTTTGCATTCATCATGTACTTTTTGCGTCCAAAATTTAGTGTCATTTAATTTCTTACTATATATTTCTAGTGGCCACCATTATTTTTCTGTGGCAGAGCTCCAAATCCCCTGCTTACCTGCAGCCACCACTAGGTGGAGCTCAGGAGCTGACTGCATACTAGTATATTATTGCGTTCAATGTATAAGCAGTCTGCAGTAAGCTCTTTGGCTCCCCCTAGTGGTGGTGCACATTCACAATGATACAACTTGAATATTCTATTAGCTGTGATTTTAATCTATTTTTATTACTTTGCAATATATTATAAATAATTATTATAACAATGCCGGTAATAATAGTTTACACGCCGCCGCGTCTCGGAGCCATAACTTTCACAGCCGGAGCGTTTTAATTACGTCCAGACTTTCAGATTTGCTCCGCGCATAGAAATGAGACGGGAAATACACGCAGAGTGAATGTCATTAGGCACAATTGGATTTCCACTTGATAATTTACCGAAAAAAATGTAAATACTGAAAATCACCCCCTGAAGGGAGGAGAAAACTGCGAGAATGAAAGACAGAGCCGGCAACTCGCAGCAGCGTCTAGTAATCATCCCGCTACACCAGGCTCCGGCAAGGGGAGTTTTGCATATGAAGATTTTTATTTTTAAAAAAAATTTCTTTCTTTTTATAAAAAAAGAGAGAAAAAGAGAGAAAATCGGACGGAAAAGGTAAAAAGTGTCCTCAATATTGTAATAAAATCCAGGGGCTGCACCCCCTGTGCAATTTTATAGGTCCCGCACTGATCACATATGGATGACCTATGTCCTAAGGATAGGCCATCAATGTTTAACACTTGGAACAATTCCTTTAAATTAGAAAAACATTGCTGGTTTCCCTATAGAGCACCACCTCTGGTAGTGTCTGGTATTGCAGCATTGAAATAAATGGCCTGAACTGCAATACCAGGCACAACCTGTGTAGAGACATGGCACTGTTCTGGAGGAAAGCAGCCATCTTCTTGTAAAACTTAAACTTGCCAATATTTGGCCCTAGATATGTAGGAGAACAATGAGTGAGCTGTGAAAATTTTCAGGGGGAGGCCAGAACCCCCGTGACAAAGCCACAGTCATGTTTTGTGATGCCAACTATACCCCCTTGTATGACACCGGAGAATCTGGACGGGATTTTTAAGGATGGTTGGCGCCACCCCTATCCATGGATGTGTCTGGTACTACAGCTCAATTTAGGGGAATAGAGCTGACGGGAGGTATGGCGCTGTTTTAGGGAGAAGCAGCCATGTTTTTCTATTCTAGTCAAGAGCGTATGGAGGATATTGTCCATATATCAATGGCCACAGCCAGTCACTCCTGGGCCCTGGACCCTGACGGGGCCCCAATGGTCACTTAAATATACGTCCATTCTAACTGGCAAAGGGTAGGCCCAATCTATCGCTTGCATTGGGGCCCAGGAATTTCCTGACAAGATAATAGGCCTCAGCCATAGCAATTAAAGGGGCCGCGCTCCTGTTCCGTAGGCCTCAGCCTCATCTCCTCTGGTGGACTCAAGGTAGCCCAGTCCGACCCAGGTCGGCACTGTATAACTACGGCGTCTGTAGTGAACAAAGGGTTAAATGGAAGCCAAAATGATGAATACCGGGCCCAAGCAATAAATACACAAAGCGGCGTCACCTCTGAACCCTGGAGCCTGTGTGAAGGTCAGAGATTATAGAGGCCGTAATGGTGATTTACGCCGCGTCCTCTCAGGAACATACAGACACAGACTTTTCTTTGTCTCATTTCACAGATTTTATTATGATTTTTTTTTTTATCTCCCCCGAATGGAAGACGTCGCGTCCATGGATCCATTCTCATACCAGTCCGCGCTTTTTATGTGTGAATTCGCCATAGCCTTTCATAGGGGCTTCGAGCTGCGATGGTATCCCCACAACCAGAGAGAATCTCCTCAGACACGTCAGCCATTCAGGGGGGAAGACCCCCGCTCACATTCCCCGAATTATTCCCCCCATTCATTAGCCTAATAAGACAATGGATAATCCGTTAATACCAGTCAATGTGTATAGCGCTGTCATCTATACAACACGACATGGGGGCAGATATTTATGTCCATTTATATACAGTAGAATATTCTAGAGAAAAATTATTTTTTTTCCCTTAAAAGTTGTATAAAGGGGATTTATTTTAATAGCGCCTCCCTATTGGTTGCATTGGGTATTGCGGTCCGGTTCACGACAGTCGTTAAAGGCTTCGAGTATCATAGTACAAGTATACTCCAGTCACATCCAGAGCTGTATTCGGAATTGATACTGACAGACACATCCAGAAGGTGGTCACACAACTAAGGCCTCATTCACACGTCCTGCTTATTTTTTAATGGGGGCTCCTGCACGGCCTTGGTACTGGTGATCTACGTTAGTTCAGCCCCCACAGATCTAGGGGTTAGGTTATGGAGGGGGCCTGGTGGGGGGGAAATGGGACCACAGGGCCGAAGGTGAGTATAGGGGGGGCCCGGATTGGACATGTGGAAGGGAGGGGGGTTAGGGTCATCAGGGTCACGGGTGGCTGGTGCTGGGGGGAAGGGGGAGATGTAGGAGGTCACTGTAATCTCTAAATGGGGGCAGGGGGCCGAGGGAGCGGGTGGTGGGTAAAGGCAGGGCCAGGGGTGCGGGTAACGGGAAAGGGGGGGGGGGGGCCGAGCAGCAGCGAGGCCGTGGCCTCCCGACCCACCATCCTGTAGGAGGGGCCCGTGGCGGCCGTGGGGGTCACGACCCACGCTGCAGGTGGTTCACGCCAGGGTCAGGGGGGTTGCGGACGAAGTCGCGGGTACAGCTAGTTAAGATATAAATCTCATGTTATTGCCGAGCGCTCGGGCATCTTGTGCCTTGCGTTCCAGACTCGCAGCGCTAGCGACGTCCCCAGCACGATCCATTTTCATAGATTTTATGACATCAGAATATCTGACTTTTTGAATAGAATTATCGGCCGGCGCAGTTACTGCACGTTATTGCATTTCATCCTCGATATTGGTAATAAATGTATAAATGTCACTTTTTAAAGGATGACGCCGGGAGGCCGAGTGTCCGTATCTTGTCTGCGGATTCTGTATTAGGACGCAGGTAATAAAATGGATTATTAGAAAGAGGATTATTACACGTTTCATCCGCTGTTCTTCTAGGAAATCAGATTTGTGGCTGATGCAGCGTCCGTGAGTAGTTTTATCTCACACATAGAGGTGTAAGGTGAACCTGCGTTGTACAACTACAGCCTCACGGTCAGGGCTTGGTCAGTGGGGAGGGGGCAGCTAGGACAATAAATAACCCCTCTATGGTAAGTAGTGGCCAGCAGTGGTAAAATACAGGCCCGATGCCCCAACTAAGGGCACATATCAGCCAGATTAAAATGAACACTGTGCAGGTGGAAAGTGTCAGGGCCGTCACAAGACATTGGTGGGCCCTGTGCAAAGATTTCATTAGTGGCCCCCCACCACCACCACCACCACAGAAACACCTGAATTATAATGCTCCCTCAGTGGCCTCCAAATAGTATAACGCCCCTTAGTGGCTCTCACAGTATAATGGCCCCATACAATATTTCCCCTTCTAGGTTGCCCACACAAATTCATGTCATCCCACTCCCATGGTTCCATGGTTGCCCCCACCGTGTCACCTCCCCTAAGTTGTTCCAACTGTGTCATGCTTCCCCTCCGGTTGCCCCCACAGTATCATGTTCCCTCACATGTCATGACATGTCCCACTGACGTCCCACAGTATCAAGTCCTCCCACCCCCCAGGTTGATGGCCCCCACCCTGGTATCAAGTCCTCACTCCAGGTTGCCCCCACAGTATCATGTCCCCCACACTGACATGCCCCCTAAAGTTGCCCCCACAATATCATGTCCACCCCAGGTTGCCTCCACAGTTGCCCCCCGTAGTGTTATATCCCCTGCCCCAGTTGCCCCCACATTTTCATGCTCCCCCTCTCCCCAGGTTGCTTCCACAGTTTCATGTCCTCATTATATAGTTAAAAAACCAAAACCTTATTATTCACCTTTCCCCATTTCCCCCGTTCACTCCTGTCTCTGGCCCTGGAGTCTTTAAGGAGTAAGAGGTGCGATGTAAGTGACGTCACTACATTCCTGCACCCAGGACCCCAGAAGCAAAGACAGCGGCCGGGTGGTGGTGCAGGGAGCTGACGGCTTCACCACTGACTTCAACTCTGGACGCCACAATGAGTTGGGGTAACTCGGACCCATTACCCTGGGCAGCGGGACAGCAAATGTAGGAAAGCAAGTGCACCGATGGCTCTATGGTTAAAGCGGCCCCAGATAAATAAACTATAGGGGTGGCAGCTGTGACCATGCCCAGGAGCCTGGAAGGATTTGGTTGTTTGAAGATATTTGGGGTCTGTTCAGGGATCTGATGAATTTATTTAGTTTGTTTTGTGGTTTGGGGGTCTCAGTTTATTTTGATGGTCTAGTCGTGGGTCTTATTTATTTAGGGATCTGAATCTGGTTTGGTTTCTTCTGTAGTTACATCCAGAGCTGCAATCATAATTCTGTTGGCTAGCCTAGCTTTGAGTGCAGCTCTTGATGTGAATGGAGTATAGTACACGGTGTAGATTTCCTTCCTTTCTGCTTTCTCGCTGTGATGTGGGCAATGTCCTAATATATCGGGCATTCCCCAACACATCAGTCTGCAGAATGTAATGATTCGCTCTCCGTACTTATATTCTCAGATTGGATTCAGATGAAGAAAGAAGCAATCTCAGTATAATTCTGCTGTCTCCTAATGTCTTATGCAAAATATAATATTCATAGAAAATGTCGGCGTGCCAGCAAGTAATGACCTGTGCCTTAAGCCCATCTCCGGGGTACATTAGATGCTTGTCTTGTGTGGACGTATTATACCATAGATGGCGGTCATTACGTCCCTGCAGATCATGCCCATCTGTAATAGGTGACATATCCAGTATTATGTGTAATCTGCTCTGAAGAGACAACTGAAGGGCGCACGTTGGGGCTCAGGGTCTTTCCTGCTCGTGGGATTATCCAAAAATCCAGGACAGACCTTTTAAAGGCTGCAGTACCCTGATGTCACCACAATGAGGTGTATGGCGCTGCAGCTCTAGGAACAGAATCCTTATCCTTGGGACCCTACTTGTGACCCCTCAATATAATAGTGCCCTCTTGTGCCCGCCTATAGGCACGAGGGGGCACCGTCACATAGGCAATAGTCCCTCCGTTTTGACCCTCACGTGAAGGCTTTGGTCCCAAGGCCATTTCTTCATAAAGAAATTGAATTGGGCCCCCTTGAGCTTCAAGGGCCCAATAGCAGGTGCAATGCCAGATTCAGTATCCCAAAGATACATGAAGGAGTGAAGACCCTGGCAGCCAAAAGTATGGCCATACCAAAGAGGGCTTTCCTTTTCGATATTACTATACATCCTCCTTAATGTACGATACTAGCCGTATCCTTCTAGCCCTTTGGCTAGTAAAGTCATCTATGTCTAGCACATAAAGATGATGATTATATTAATACTTTACTAGCCAGGTTTAATGCACATCCTTACATCCCCCACATTGGCACTGGGCTTACCTATTCCTCGCCACCATGTTTTCTATAAATAAGGACCCCACGTACAGAGTAATAAATAGTGGGTCACTTCGTACTTAGTTATTAAGTTTCACCGCCCCTTTCGTAAAATGCCAACGCTCCGTGTGACCATCTACAAACAATATAATTAAATTCCCATCACAAAGGTGCAATTATTCCACGGACCGACTACAGCACTATGTTAACTAAACGTAGATTCCAGCCGGATCCTCGGGGACCTGTTGTGCCGTAACGCCATTCCCACTAATTTCCCATAAGAATGAACAAGGATGGGATTAAATAATTGATCAGGTTCTCTCTTTTGTGTTGTGTATAAATGAGAATTACTCTGCTCAGCTCAATCCAGTGATCGTGTAAATAACGAAAAGAGTAAGCGGAATAGGACGGCGTCCAAACCCACTGATAAGAGAGCGACCACGACACTCATTAATATGTAATGGGCTGCAAGGGAAATGTGCGCAATAGATGAAAAGCCAGGAGATAAGCCAAGGAAACATGGAAGATATGAAGGAAAAAGGAGGAATGAAATGGGGGATGAGAGAGAGGAATAACTATTAGTGGGGTCTAAGAGGGACCAAAAGCCATCACAGACCATCGCGCTATATGAGGAGAAGAGTATTGTAAGTTATATGACAGATGTGTCCATGGAAGAAAGGGGAAGGAAAGAGAAAGGAACGGAGAAGAAAAATGGAAGGATAGAGAGAAGAGCAGAGAAGAGGGGAAGGAGGCAAGACATGAGACGGAAACGGAAGGAAGATAGGGACAGGAAGGAAGAAAAGAAGGAAACTAGAAAAAGGAAGAGAAAAGAAAGTAGAAGAGAGAATCAGAAAAGATGAATGGAAGGAAGTAGGAAAATGGGAAGAAAGAGAATAGAGTAGCATTCAGGTGAAGGAAGGATGAGAGCAAGGATGGAATGGAGGAAAGAATGCAAAAAAGTGTAAGCAAGGAGTAAGAAGGGAAGACAAGGAGAAGAGAGGATCAGGGGGAACGAAAGGAAAGAAAGGGAGGAAGGAGAAAAGGAAGAAAGGGTGATAGGAAGGGATTCATGAAAAATAAGGTAAGGAAGAAGAAAAAGAGGAAGAAATGGAAAAGAGATGATCAGAAAATTGGAGGAATGATGGAAGGAGGAAAAGGGGAAGGAATCAGAAATACAAGAATGATGGATGGGAAGAAGCAAGGAGGAAAATGGAGGAAGAAAAAGATAAAAGAGGAGCATAAAATAGGGGAAATAATAAAGGAGAAAGAAATAATGGGAATGCTGTGAGGAAAGGAAGAAGGAAGGAAAAGCGGGAAGGAAGAAGGGAGGGAAGGAAACAGGAAGGAAGGGAGGGAAGGAAGGGAAGGAAGGAGGGAAGGAAGGAGGGAAGGAAGGGAGGGAAGGAAGGAAGGAAGGGAGGGAAGGAAGGGAGGGAGGGAAGGAAGGGAGGGATGGAGGGAGGAATCAAGGGAAGGAAGGGAGGGAAGGAAGGGAGGAAGGGAGGGAGGGAAGGAAGGGAGGAAGGGAGGGAAGGAAGGGAGGGAGGGAAGGAAGGAAGGGAGGGAGGGAAGGAAGGAAGGAAGGGAGGGAAGGAAGGGAGGGAGGAAGGGAGGGAGGAATCAAGGGAAGGAAGGGAGGGAGGGAAGGAAGGAAGGAGTGACAAAGGAGGCATTATAGAAAGAAAGGAAAAAGAAAATGAGAGTGGGAAGAAGGAAGGAGAAATAAAGGGAAAGAAATGAGGATCAATAATAAATATAGAAGGAAACGAAATGAGGAAGGAAAAATATGAAGACAAGGGAAAAAAATAGGAGTTGCAAAAGACAACATAAGAGTAACTAAGAAGAAACAAAAATGAAGGGAAAGAGAATAAGAAAATAATACAGAAAGTAGAAGGATCTGATGATAAAATAAGAAGTGAACGAGGAAAAAGTCCAGACGTGAGGGTAGCAATGGAAGGATTTGACATTCAGGGTTCTTATTTTTGTGAATAACTTCTCTACCTGCTGAATATATGAATACAGGATCTGCCATCTTCCCTCTTCATCCTCCTCTCTGCTCAGAAGGTAATATCTTACATTTGGCATCTGCTTCTTGGGAAGGGATTGATGCTTGAGGTGGTGACACAGTGGGCGCTCCGACTTGCAAGTCTCTGACAAGGATCTAAAAATCTTACAAAGCCGACACCTGCTGTGAAGCCGTTGTAGGACTTGTCTGTTTTTTAGCAAAATTAGGATTTATGGTTTGTGTGAGGCGTGAAGACAGCCTAATAACTGTGCTTTATTGTTACGTGTATATTACACACCATATAACATGGAAATTGAATCAATATGTCATGCATTATGCATTGGAAAGCAAGACTTGTGTTTGGAACAAAAAAAAACCTTTTTCAGGAGACAAAAAAGGAAATTGTTACTTTTGCCCAATTCTCTGTGCACAGAAATGCATGGACTTTCTAATCTACAGATTAAGAATGTGGCCAGTAGAGGCGCTGTTCCTGATCTTGCACCTGTCGTTAGACACATATGGTGGTGGTTAGATGGTCGTTTCATGCCTTGTCCCAGTCTGGTGTTGAGCCCAGGTAGGTTTCTTATTAGCATGTATAGTGTGCAAACCTCCGTGTAGTGTCCTCTGATGGTCTGTAAGGCCTTATTCACACAATAGTTATTGAACAGCCATCACACTGACACTTTAAAAAACATGAAAGTCTATGGGTGTACTCATGTTTATTTTTGTTATCAGACTGGTGGTCTGTTTGGGTACTCGGGGCATGTCCTCTGGTAGTCTGTGTGGCTACTCGGAGCATGTCCTCTGGTGGTCTGTTTGGCTACTCGGAGCATATCCTCTGGTAGTCTGTGTGGCTACTCGGAGCATATCCTGTGGTAGTCTGTGTGGCTACTCGGAGCATGTCCTCTGGTGGTCTGTGTGGCTACTCGGAGCATGTCCTCTGGTGGTCTGTTTGGGTACTCGGAGCATGTCCTCTGGTGGTCTGTGTGGCTACTCGGAGCATGTCCTCTGGTGGTCTGTTTGGGTACACGGAGCATGTCCTCTGGTGGTCTGTTTGGGTACACGGAGCATGTCCTCTGGTGGTCTGTTTGGGTACACGGAGCATGTCCTCTGGTGGTCTGTTTGGGTACACGGAGCATGTTCTCCGGTGGTCTGTTTGGGTACTCGAGCATGTCCCCTGTTGGTCTGTGTGGCTACTCGGAGCATGTCCTCTGGTGGTCTGTTTGGGTACTCGGAGCATGTCCTCTGGTGGTCTGTTTGGCTACTCGGAGCATATCCTCTGGTAGTCTGTGTGGCTACTCGGAGCATGTCCTCTGGTGGTCTGTGTGGCTACTCGGAGCATGTCCTCTGGTGGTCTGTTTGGCTACCTGGAGCATTTCCTCTGGTGGTCTGTTTGGTTACACGGAGCATTTCCTCTGGTGGTCTGTTTGGGTACACGGAGCATGTTCTCCGGTGGTCTGTTTGGGTACTCGGAGCATGTCCTCCGGTGGTCTGTTTGGGTACACAGAGCATATCCTTTGGTGGTCTGTGTGGCTACTCGGAGCATGTCCTCTGGTGGTCTGTTTGGGTACTCGGAGCATGTCCTCTGGTGGTCTGTTTGGGTACTCGGAGCATGTCCTCTGGTGGTCGGTTTGGGTACTCGGAGCATGTCCTCTGGTGGTCTGTTTGGGTACACGGAGCATGTCCCCTGTTGGTCTGTGTGGCTACTCGGAGCATGTCCTCTGGTGGTCTGTTTGGGTACTCTGAGCATGTCCTCTGGTGGTCTGTTTGGGTACTCTGAGCATGTCCTCTGGTGGTCTGTTTGGCTACTCGGAGCATATCCTCTGGTGGTCTGTTTGGCTACTCGGAGCATATCCTCTGGTAGTCTGTGTGGCTACTCGGAGCATATCCTCTGGTAGTCTGTGTGGCTACTCGGAGCATGTCCTCTGGTGGTCTGTGTGGCTACTCGGAGCATGTCCTCTGGTGGTCTGTTTGGCTACCTGGAGCATTTCCTCTGGTGGTCTGTTTGGTTACACGGAGCATTTCCTCTGGTGGTCTGTTTGGGTACTCGGGGCATGTCCTCTGGTGGTCTGTTTGGGTACTCGGAGCATGTCCTCTGGTGGTCTGTTTGGGTACACGGAGCATGTTCTCCGGTGGTCTGTTTGGGTACTCGGAGCATGTCCTCCGGTGGTCTGTTTGGGTACACAGAGCATATCCTTTGGTGGTCTGTGTGGCTACTCGGAGCATGTCCTCTGGTGGTCTGTTTGGGTACTCGGAGCATGTCCTCTGGTGGTCTGTTTGGTTACATGGAGCATGTCCTCTGGTGGTCTGTTTGGGTACTCGGAGCATGTCCTCTGGTGGTCTGTTTTGGTACTCGGAGCATGTCCTCTGGTGGTCTGTTTGGTTACATGGAGCATGTCCTCTGGTGGTCTGTTTGGGTACACGGAGCATGTCCTCTGGTGGTCTGTTTGGGTACTCAGAGCATGTCCTCTGGTGGTCTGTTTGGTTACATGGAGCATGTCCTCTGGTGGTCTGTTTGGGTACTCGGAGCATGTCCTCTGGTGGTCTGTTTTGGTACTCGGAGCATGTCCTCTGGTGGTCTGTTTGGTTACATGGAGCATGTCCTCTGGTGGTCTGTTTGGGTACACGGAGCATGTCCTCTGGTGGTCTGTTTGGGTACTCGGAGCATGTCCTCTGGTGGTCTGTTTGGGTACTCGGAGCATGTCCTCTGGTGGTCTGTTTGGGTACTCGGAGCATGTCCTCTGGTGGTCTGTTTGGGTACTCGGAGCATGTCCTCTGGTGGTCTGTTTGGGTACACGGAGCATGTCCTCTGGTGGTCTGTTTGGGTACACGGAGCATGTCCTCTGGTGGTCTGTTTGGGTACACGGAGCATGTCCTCTGGTGGTCTGTTTGGGTACACGGAGCATGTCCTCTGGTGGTCTGTTTGGGTACACGGAGCATGTCCTCTGGTGGTCTGTTTGGGTACACGGAGCATGTCCTCTGGTGGTCTGTTTGAGTACTCAGAACATGTCCTAGGGTGGTCTTTTGGGATATTTAAAGTGTGCATATTGGGGGTCTGAATATCCCAGGGGGAATAGGTTTATAGGGGCGAATAGGTGTTTATAGGATCCTATGGCAATCTAAGGGTATGTTCACACAGCGGAAAATGAAGAGGAATTCCTCTTCATTTTCCACCACCAGTATTTTCGTCTGCGGTTTCCGCTGCTGATAAGGAGGAGTCTCGAGTCGCGGACTCTGTGTCTGAATCAGCTACAGAATCCATGGCAGGACCAATGTGGACGCCTCTTTTTCCTGCTGCGATCTCTATCTCTCATTGAAAACAATGGGACACAGATTCGCCCCCAAATCCTCCTATGTGAACATACCGTAAGGCTAGGCTCACACTAGTCCAATGTCCTGATTCCACCCATGGTGGCGGTGTAAATGATGAGTGCTCCATTTGCATCCGTCATCCTATTACTTTTTTAGTCTGTTCTCCTGATGTTATGATGACGGATCAGAACAACAGACTAAGTGGCGTCGTGTGAATGTAGCCTTAGTCTGGTTTAAAGACTGGATATTGCGACCATAATAATACGGTATTACAGGCCGGGTATAATGACCGGCTTCGTCTGTTTGTGCCGTTCTGGCTTTATACATCAATCTTCCTCCACAATGGCCTTCCAGGAAAGTCACTTAATAAAATAAGATGGAAGAGCTTCTTCATCGCCACTAATTTGCCGGAGCTTTTAGTCTTTGTTCTGCCTGTTCTTCATGTAAGATAATCTTCTCTATTCACGTGAAATTGCTCCGTTCTTTAAAATTCAGCCTTGAAATTATAAATGAGGAGCTTTTACCTAAAAATTGACAAAAACAAAAGTCGCCGTAACTCGACAGTCTGGTTAATAAATAAAAAATACGTGAATAGAAAAACAGAGAAAATGAGAGGAATGACAGCAAAGAGATTTTCTTTACATCCTTATGGGGGGGGGGTCCTGTATTTGGACTTGTGGACTGCGGTAATTCTGTACAGCGGCCACTACAGGGGGATTGTAGTACTACATGGCGCTCACACAAATAGCTAGCCAGCCAGCTGGGCCACGTCTGTTCTTTCTAAGGGTAAGTTCAAAACCCTGACCAAAAAGATGGCTTCCATTGAAATCAATGGGAGCCGTTGGTTCCGGCTCCTAAAAAAAGAGGCTCCTAAAAAAAGAAGCGACGTGCTCATTCTTTCAGGTGGTTTTGCCTCGCAATTCGGCCTGAAGACACTCCCTCCTCCCGACTAGGCCTAATCCAGAGCGGAGTGCGCGGCTGGGTATCAGTGCAGTACACCGGCTTTCAGTCATGGCGACCTGTCTTTTGGACCGGAACCTGAGGCGGCCTCTGCTTCAGGTTCCGGTCCAAAAAACTCCATCTGAACTTACCCTTAGGCTGAGTTCACACCTGTTTTTTTGGTCAGGATGTTGAGACCTTATTCACCTCACAATCCTGACCAAAAAGATGGTTCCAATTGAAATCAATGGGAGTCGCTTAGCCAGCTTGTTCCAGCGCCCAGAAAAAGAAGCGAGGTGCTCATTCTTCAGATGGGGTTTTTTGGACCGGAACCTGAGGCAGAGGCCACCTCAGGTTGCTGTCCAAAAAACGGGAAGCCGCGACTAAATGCTGGTGCACTGCACCGACATCCAGCGGCGCACTCTGCTCCAGATTAGGCCCAAAGAATGGGCCTAGTCCTGAGGAGGGAGTCTCTCCAGGCCCAATCGCGAGGCGAAATGGCCTGAAGAATGAGCACCTCGCTTCTTTTTCCGGCTACCGAAAAAAAAACACCTGACCGGCTCCCATTAATTTCAATGGGAGCCATCTTTTTGGTGAATATGGTCTCAAAATCCTGACCAAAAATCTCTGTGTGAACCTACCCTTGATCCAAAATAGTTATTTTATGGAGTGTTCCTTAAGGCAGACAAGTCAGGAGAATGGCCGGGTCTTCTATAACTATGACCTAGGCAAAAATTGGAGTAATTAGCAATCCAACTATTCCCCGAATTACTAAAAGAATTGGATGTCGTTGCAGAAATACGATTAATCGTTATAATTATGACTTTGCGGATTCCCATTGGTGCAGCTTGAACGGGGTTCCCGTGATCATCGGAAGGCTTGTTGCATTGGGGGGGAAGGAGTCTTCACATCTACAGCCAGTTTCCTACTTGATCACGCGGCCTCTTTTTTTTTTTTTTTTTTTGTCCGTGTCTTAATTTATAGCCTGCGGCGGCCACTTTTTATATGTCCGATACAGGAAGATGTCAGATTAGATGTAGATTTTATGGCCCTTGTCCGGTGGATTTATCTTCTCCTCTTCTGAGTTCCTGATATTAGAGTGAGGACACATAATACGAGAGGCCGAGTATTTCCATTCCATCAGGACAGCGAGCATTAAATGGCGCCATTAAAGCCGGTGGTGTTTGGGTATTAACCCTTAGAGAGCAATAACTTTTGTATACGACTCACAGGGTCAGGCCGCTTTTATATTCCATACTTGTGAATCCTTCTTAGCAAACGCTTCTGCTTGTATTAGATGGAGGGATTATACAGACATCTGCAGGGAAAAAAAATAGGTAGTCGGTGCAAATTTTGAAGGAACCTGCCAAGAATCAATCAGTTATGGAGCAGGGAGAGGTGACGGCCGCTTATCTCCGCCTTCCCCATGGATCATCCAGGTGGCTGCTACCATAATAGTTTGCCCAATTTTGACTTTTTTTGGGAGAATAAAAATATCAACTGACAATCTTAAAGGGGATGTCCAGCCACCAAAAATGGTAGAAGGAAGTAATCTGTTGTCAGACCTGTACAAGGGGAGCCTCCTTCTCCCTCCCACATGGCTTGTTGCCCGTCTCTTCTTCATGGCCTCTGCTGTTTGCCTGTCCGATATCGAGCTGCTGATGTACTCTCCTCTTCTAGGGCACTCAGTCTCCAGGCCACGTCTTAATTCAGGACCGTCTTGTGCACCAATGGCTACATACGCACCAAAGTTCTGGCCAGATGTGTCCTCTCCTCCTTGACCACCTAACCTACTGAGAAGTCGTGCTCCTCGTATAGAGGTCCCAAAGAAATCCAGGGATCCCCGAAACACTTGTGCTATGTTTTTTTTACAAGGAAGACAATTTGCCAGTCCAACCTTCTTGGGGTGTTACAATCCTTTCCAAACTTACTTGAGGTCTCTTCCGCCCCTGGCACTTTTGGATCTGCAAATTGAGGATAAACTGTCTTGCAGATATTTTTGGTTACATTGCCACTACAGGCCCCGTCTACAGTGTATGATGAAACCTCATGTTCTGATTCCCTTCCAGAAGGGTTAATCAGGGAGATTTCTCATCTTTACCCCGCTCTCTGCCAAGTGTTTCCATATAAGGAAGAAGACGGGCGAGCGCTGCCAGAGACCGCGAGACGGACAGGTGTCTGATGAGAGATAATGTTGTCATTATTTACTAAGCTACATCTGCGCCGTCTTCAAATTAGTAGCTGTAGGATATAAAGCAGCCAGCAAAGCGGCTTGTGATTCAGGGAAGGGATTTCAGGACGTGCCCGACATCACCAAAATGAAGTGCCGCGTTTTCTAGAGGAGAATAAATAGAGCGTACGTCCTATCCGTCTCTGTGTGAGTCTTCGGGGACTGGTAAACGGGTACG